>NC_137811.1:51585761-51595761 GCF_963921795.1 Nannobrachium achirus
CTGCTGCACAAGGAGCACTTAGGCTGTATTCTGTGGTTGATTTGATGATTAGTTTTCCAGTTCTGCATGTCATAATTGACGCTTGCAACAACCCTCGCCCTCTGTTGGCTCACTTGGAAGACGTGAGCGCGGACAGATATATGATGCACATTGGAGACGAGTGACACAACATCCTATCTGTACCAGTGCAGAAAGGAGCCCTGCTTAGCACGCCACTCCAATAGAGGACACTTCCTCTTCTGTTCCATTGACACACACACACACACACACACACACACACACACACACGCACACACACACACACACACACACACACACACACACGCACACACACAAGCACAAGCACACATACAGTTGAGTACGCACACACAAGCACACAGACTCACACACATGCACGCAAGGCTGGCAGCCAAGGCAGGCTTGGCACGGGGCCTAATGATGCCCGGCATGCGTCTGCTCTCGACAACGGCGGGGTAACACCTGCCAACTTTTACTAAGGTGTAAATGTCTCTATTAGCGAGCGGCTGGTCCCGTGTGTACGCCACTCGGATCAGAGGAGGGAACGCGAGCCCTCTGGTTGCTGTTCAGAACCTGGTAATCGCTGGCTCCATTGGGCCTGTTCAGCATGCTGCCATCTTTCTCTACTCTGGTGCCCAATCTATGCATATTAGTGAGATGCCTTGAAAGACCCGTTTTTCTTTTTTTTTGGTGGTGGGGGTTTTATTACAATGGAAATGTTACACTCGGCATGCACATTTTTACTTGCCTGTTAACACAGCATTCACATCTTGGTCTTTGCCAGGCCAAGAGGCCTGATGGTGGAGACTTTGTTTTCGCCTCTGTGTGTGTGTGTGTGTGTGTGTGTGTGTGTGTGTGTGTGTGTGTGTGTGTGTGTGTGTGTGTGTGTGTGTGTGTGTGTGTGTGTGTGTGTGTGTGTGTGTGCGTGTCCGTGTATATGTATATGTCCGTCCGTCCGTCCGTCCGTCCGTCCGTCCGTCCGTCTGTGTACAGCTAATCTCGGACACGGCTGGACTGATCAGCATAAAACTTTGTATGCACACACACTCCCAGTAGGCCAAATTGTACAATCACCTTGGATCCTGACGCAACTCCTGATATACGCCATGCTCATTTCCACCTACACTAATTAGATTTCCTAATTAGTTTTGAAACCAAGCCTAAGCTTCATTTGGCAAATTCTCCAGTCAGTCTACTTTCCACAGTCAGTTTGCACTCTTCAGATATTCTCTACACACACATTCTCCAAAGTTTACCACAGGACTTTCTAGAACTGCAGATCCCCCCGATATGCCCATATATGCATCAGGCATCTCCATATATGGGCAAAAATGGACAAGGACAGACAGATATGTCAGTTCAGAAAAAGCTAAGGTATGGCAAGTGGCAACATGACTGGTGTCTTGCACGCGCACGCGCGAAGGCGTGATACATTTATTTTAAGAAGTACATTCTATTTTCCCCCCCAAAAAAAACTATTGTTTCTTGGGCTGGATATGGCATTCTGGAACAGTTGTCCATAATGTCCAATTAAGTGTGGCTAAACTTGGCATAATATAGTAAACGTGCCACAATTAACAATAATAAATTGTACCTGTGCAGCTGACCTGCGGAACCTGGGAATATACCATTCTGTAAAGATGGGGAGAATAAAAGTGTGGAGAATATCATTATAATACCTTGTTAAATGTTGCATTTGTAGTTATTTTAATGTAATTTAACAACAACCAACACAGATAGAAAAGAGACATTCATGGATTTATATTTAAAAGTAACTTGTATTCTCCCCCCTGGACCCAGGGTATGGCAGCTGCATACCCCTGCCATACCCAATTGACGCCCCTGAGATATGTTACAACGGGTACTCTGACAATGAGTATAACGGATATTGCATAACAAGGTGTGCTGCGCATTCCCAACTTGCATCGTTCCGAGTAGGCCGGTACCCAACGGGCACCTCTCTATTTCCACTCCAACTGGCTAGGATTGGCTTCAAAGAATTGCAGGAGGTGTCTATTTGACACACAAACAATGTATAATAATAATAAAATGCCAAATTAGATACAAATGGTCTCATGAGTCATGTACCATCAAACAGAGTTTTGATACTCAATACTGTTTGCCCGTAATTGCTTTCAAAGATTTGTGGCCAGGGCCTATTTCTTACAAAAACAGCCCTATATCATGAATACAACAGCCAATTATCCTCTAATTGGAATTGCATGTTGAGAGGTCTCTATGAAGTGCACCTCCAAAAGCACTTTCACTGTTGCCCATAGGGGGCACCATCTGTCGCGCAAGCTATATCCCCCTCTAGTTCTTCTGTCTGACTCTGCACTAGTGTTTCTTGACTTATCTTTCCCCTTAAAACAGTTTTCCACACTGGCTGTGAAACCTTTGTATGGCGTAAAAAGGAAAACATATCCAGGAGTGGTTTTGCATAATGTTTGGGGGGGGGAGAAGAAAAAAAAAAGTTTGAAATGTGGCCAATGGGCTATCTTCCCATTTTCCTTGAATTTGAATGGGTTCACATTTTTGCACCACATGCAGTGGTGTGACCGGGCTTTTAAACCAAAGTGCCCTCTCCCACACTCTGGTCCACAACATCTCCCAGCACTTCCCTTTGGCCAGGCTTGGAAAATACAACACAGTATCTGCACTTTTGATGGGATATGGACGGGAAATAACCATTCCTCTCACTACAAATAAACTGGTTCTAGAGCAGATGTATTTGTTTAATTTCGTTTTAGAGAACTAAAATGGCCGCCGTAGTGATATATCCCTTAGTAATGAGTTTTCGGGCTCCATGGCCAGATTCACATCACAGATAAGAAACAGATTCTTCTGCAGCCATTATTAACCTACCGGTATGTCTGCATTTATTTAACCTGTTTGAACAATTATCCAGGTACTATCTTGCCTCAGACATCAAATTCAATTTCCCAACATCACTGCAGACTTATTAACTGTAAACCTGAAAACATCTTCCCAGTCAATGTGAAGTCGAGGTTTAAACAAGGGCCTTGCGACTGCAGTTTTTTTTTTTCAGGACAAGTAAAATGGCCCCTGTTTTATTCCAGAGAAGGTTTATTTTCCTCCATTCATAATCCCGGCTTTGTTTGTACTGCACGCTTTGTATTTGCATTCACATTCATGACACCTCCTCCTATATCATACCCACAGGACATATAGTAGGACAGAGTTTTGCACATTATGCATGCTGCAGATAGCAGGTTATTGGATATGAATAACATAATCCGAATGGGGAAACAGTGGGTATTTGCATATTTTGGCAAAAGCTATTGTTACATTTCATTAGGCAGTGCTGAAACCTATATTCCCTCGAGACGTGAATATTGATGCAACCACGCGCACTTCAATAATACCATTTGTAACGCCATAGGATTAAGTGGGGCCTCTTGTGTTGGAGCACTTTAGAATAATGCCTGCTATGGACATCGAATTGCTAATAAGCTGTAAGGGTCCCTGCTTATTGGTTTATGCCTTTTAAGTGAATTTGGGTGTGAATTTGTTTTATGTGTGTCTGTTGGACATGAATGTTTTAGCCAGTCCTGGACCATAATACATGGGTAATGTCATAATTTTTCCAACACCTTAACCCATTTAGGCCTAGAATTATTGAATGCTTTAACCAGTGAAAAATAGGAGATATACAAGCTCACAGCGCGGCACAGAGTGCCGCGCTGCGAGCTTGTAGATCTGCTATTTTTGAAAAAGTCAAGAAAATGTGTGCAAATCTTTGAATATGGGTTTTTCAAAAAATCTTAGAAGGATTCAAAAGACACTTATAGAATCGGGTCAAAATTCAAATTTTTCACGATTTTTCAAAAATAGCAGATCTACAAGCTCGCAGCGCGGCACTCGGTGCCGCGCTGTGAGCTTGTATATCTGCTATTTTTCAATAGTTAAAGCATAAAATAACGATACGCAATAATGTGTACCCGTTCCATAACAACACAAAGTCCAGTAATGGCCGCCTATAATTTATCATGTCTCTATCGCCGAAAAAGGCAACATGACCCACTTGAATTAGTGCAAAAAGTTGCCCATGTAGCATTGTGACCTTTAGAGGTTACAGATGGGGCTCCTGTCAGTCAGTGAGCAGAGTGGTGCTGAGACGGGGCAGGTTGGGGTGCGGTCAGGATGGGATGAACAGGTGTGAATGGAGGGAGGGCCCGGCATGACTCTGTAACCTTGGTCACACACCTCTCCCTCTGTGTGTGTGTGTGTGTGTGTGTGTGTGTGTGTGTGTGTGTGTGTGTGTGTGTGTGTGTGTGTGTGTGTGCGTGCGTGCGTGCGTGCGTGCGTGTGTGTGTGTGTGTGTGTGCATGTGTGCGTGCGTGCGTGCACGTGCATATGCCTGAGTGTGTGTGTATGTGTGTACACATACATTTTCACAACCACGTTGATGAATGTGTTTGCACATTGTGTCCTTATATACCTAGATACTTATGGATACTTCAAAGTCTATGTGTTGTGTGTGTGTCTCTTTTTAGTTGACAATAGTGGGTGGAGTAAGCTGATGTTAGTAGGTGGTTGTGTGTGTGTGTGTGCGTGCGTGCGTGCGTGCGTGCGTGCGTGCGTGCGTGCGTGCGTGCGTGCGTGCGTGCGCGCATGTGTGTGTGTGTGTGGTCTGGGGTGTGACCCTGCTTATTTATGTGTGTTGTAATGTGAGAGATGGGAATGTGGAAATGAGTGTAGGCTACAGTACTGTACGTAGTGTTGAGTTACCCACTACTGTAACACAGCTGTGTTTTAATGAACAGTGCAGAGTAAACCTTGTGAACTGCACTGTCTCTGTTATTTATTATAAGCTGGGGGAGGTTCAGGGTGAGCTAGCAAAGCAGGTTCTACCCCAGCAAGGACTAGGAAATAAAAATGGTTACGATATGTAATTGAAATCCCTCCGAATCGTGTGAATGACTGCTGCTATGATATCTGCACTGTCGGGCAGAAACTTGTATCTCCAATTCCAAGTTACAAATTTGCACACAAGGTAGATCGGCTATTTTCACATTTGTAAAACGATAAATACTAAACGAACGCTTTTGGACATACAAGGTTTCCACCCGACAACGACCATAGTATGATGCATGATGGGTGACTGAACAGATGAGTGGAGCTTATGCTCTTGATCGAGTGATCATTTGACGTCCTGGGCATGGGGCAAATGGTAAATGGTGCATTTATATAGTGCCTTTATCCAAGGCGCTTTACATACCGTAGATTGTGCATTACATTCACCCATTCACACACACACATTCGTACACCGATGGCAGTGGAAACCATGCAAGGCACCAACCTGCTCACCGGGAGCAACTAGGGATTCAGGCATTGCTCAAGGACTCTTCGACACTAACTCTGGGGGAGCCCGGGATCAAACCGTGTTCTAATGACGGCTTCTCTACCCCTGAGCCACTGCCGCCCCAAGGCGTCAGAGATCAGACTGCGAGCCATCGGTCACGTTTTTGAGAGATTCAAAATGTCTTTCGGAGCTGGCTTTATTCTCACCCGCACACGTTTACAGTTGATCTAGGAGTCAACAGAACACAGTGTCTCTAGCTTTGCTCTGTGCTCAACAGCGACTACAGGGCGAGTGCCAAGTCTTTAAGAGTCAAAAGGTGCCTCAAGACTTCTCCTTTGGCAAACACGACAGTTCTTTAAAGATGGAACAATACAGAGGAGTCACTTTGAGAGCTCCAGTTGACCAAACGTCCCCCCCTCCCCTCACGATCGTTACATATCACACGAGAAGCCATTGTTCTCTGTGCAAACAAGCTTATCGGAAATATACGGTGTACGCGGCGTGGGCAATGCGAAAATGATGACTCTGAGAACTCTGTAGAGTGTGACTGTATCTATCATTGTGTTCCAGCTCTCCCTCTCTAATTTCCTCCCTCCCTCGTGAACAAACACAGCCGACCCAAGGCGTTACTTAATAGTGCTAAATACACACATTCCACCACACACCTGCACGCTGTTCTGCCTTGATGGAATGAGAAATGGAGAACCTGTCCTCAGAGCTCTCTCTCTGTGTCACTCTCTCTCTCACACACACACACACACACACACACACACCCACACACACACACACACACACACACACACACACACACACACACACACACACACACACACACACACACACACACATTGTACTCTGATGAGAAATGGAGAGCTAACGGCCAATAACAGCAAGCCAACAGCACGTTTGCCCACTTTCTCAGCTTGAAGAGCGGGTCGCCTTGAATCATTAGCTAGCTCATTCCTTTTCTGTGTTCTCACATTTCTGGCAACATATTATCTGTTAGTTTAGTCTCTGGATATTGAAGGATAATGGATAACAAAGTAATAACGAAAGTTCAGGAAGCGCACAATATAACAGGCGGCAGGAAAATATTCAACACGAAATTGAATTGAACATTTTTATTCTCGGTCTTGAAGCTAGCATCCAGCAGCTGGTAAATGGTCCATGTTGGTAACAACATGCAAAGGGGAACACAGGTAATTGGTTTTAAGGGAAATTGAGTGGCAAAAATCTTGAGTAAGCCGCGGCTCTAACCTTATATCGTCTGCACAGTTGAAACCATGAGACCTGCTGGGCCTATCAGAAAACGGCTTACTGTTTGATAAATACACAGCGGCACAGGAGGAATATTTCCTTATTAGAAATTCAAAATCCCTCCAGGAAGAATATTGGCCATGATAAATCATTTACTGTGGCTGGCCGCCTTCACTAATACTGCCGAATCAGCAAAGCAGAGCCGGTTCTTATATGACCATCAATTATTAACACACTAACGTTATTAGCATATTCTTGGGGCTTTGGAGGAACACACTACAGAGGGAGCTGTTGGGGAACAGCAAGCTGTGATTTGATATAGACACAGTTGTACTTTACCATACCATACCATGCCATATTGTACCATACTGTATCATACTATGGTACCAAAGTGTACCATACCGCACCATAATGTACTGTAACATATATTACTGCACTGTACAGCTCTATACCATTCCAAGTCATACCGTACCATAGCCTACTGTACCAAACTGTAAAGCATCTACGATACTATGCGATACTAGACTATACCATACCATACATTGCATACTAAACTGTATTGTACAATACCATGCAGTCTCAACCTTTTCATGCCATGACCCCCAAAATAATCATATTTTAAATGGGACCCGATTGACACTGCCATACACACTGCCATGGGACACGATTATTGTTTTCGTACACTATGCCTTGTCGGCCATGCTTGTGAGTGGCTGAACCGGAGGTAGGGAGCACTCCGCTGTGTTCACTTGGACCGTACGGAGGTGCCAAAAGTTGGGGGGACGAAGATTAAGATTCTGTCCCTATCAGGACATAACTCGGACGGCACTGAGTCGACTCAAGTGGACATCGCAACGTTCGACTGACAGTGGCGTAAATATGGAGTGTGCAGCTGGTGCCGACGCACCGGGGCCCAGACACGCAGGAGCCCATGGAGGAGGAGGGAAAAAAGAAAACAGGCCCCACCTGAGTGGGCCCCCGAGTGGGGTGCCAGGGGTGGGTCGGTAAAGTAGTCTGAGAATGGGTTTAGGTAGTGCTGAGTAGCTGCCTAGGCTAGGCCCTAGCTGGTGGAGTGCCGAGTGAATGATAATTTGTCCAATCATCCTTTGAGACCTGTCAGCTGTGTGTCAATCAGTCAGGATGGGTCGCGTCTATTTAATGTGCAGCACTGAAAGGCTTGTATTGTAGACCTAGTGTTCAATTTATTTGGTCATGTCAGAGCCCTGGTCATGTTTATAGGCCTATTAAAAAAAGGTGCCCACCAAGCAACATATCCAGGTCCTCCCCTGAAGCCCCAAAGACATCAGAAAATGACTTAATAAAGGAAACTCGTTTTAGTCGACTTTATACCCAAAAATACCCATTTTGTCCGACTTTATAACCGGAAATACCAGATTTTTGCCAAATGTCTCCTGGCTTTGTGCTCCCCCTAGAGGGGACAGAGTTAGGCGCCAGTGCTTACTGCAATGATATTGTATTGTTTATGTCCTTTGTACATTCTTGTACTTCTGCTTATGTGGACATAAATAAACATTTCAAATGTCGCTTGCTTGGTTCGACACAGCGACTCGCTCACTTTAGCTCGCTCGGCGGTGTCTTACGTTGCTCAAGTCCGCTTGAGACGGCGCGCCTCCGTCATCTCCACCGAAAACAAGCGCTCCCTTACAAGGCATTGTGTACGAAAACAATAATCGAGTACTGCACCGTACCGTGCCGTACCGTACCGTTCCGTACCGTACCGTACCGTACCGTACCGTACCGTACCATATCCAACCTGTTTAATTTCATGGCTCTTCCCTTGCCCTGGTCCCTAATCTCAGTGACTAACTAAGTAGGAGCTGTATGGAATCTGACAGATGGATCATGAGGTGATTATTTATGGAGACTTTTTAATTAAAAGAAAAACTGCTTATTAAGAATCCTCAGTTCCCTCATTAATAGCAGGCAGAGGAAGAGTATGTGTTGTTGGTGGGTTGGAGGGGTGCACTAATGAGAAGAGAGAGAGAGAGAGGGGGGGGCGCAATGGAGAGTGAGGAATGAAAGAGGGAAAGAGATGGTGAGAGTTAGAAACAGCCGGTGGGGAGAGAGAGAGAAGAGAGAAGATATGGGAGAATTGGAGAGAGAGAAAGGACAGAGAGGCAGAGATAGAAGGTCGGGGATTCATTGTCCTAATGGGCTATAGCACATAACATCTACTCACAAGGTTAAGGTTCCATCGCTACATACCTCGCTTGTCATTGCCTCTCCAGACTGTTTCTCACTTCTCCATTTTTGTACATAAATGAAAAATAACCTTCAAAATAAGTTTAAGCTTTAGCATAGAGAGACAGATGAATGACTCGCAAACAAACCACACAAACACACACAGAGGGAGAGAGATGGTGGCATATTAACAGCAAGAAATAGACTGTTATCACCAGATAACGATTCAGTTGACAACGAGCTGCAGACAAACACTGGTTCTGGAGGAAGACCTTAGTATAGTGCATGATTATCATGTGAAATTAATTTTAAACATGGAGAATGACAAACCAAATCTAGCATGAAAACACATTAATACCAAAGAACATTATGTTTCTCTATCTATATATCTAAATATCTATATGTCTATATATACAGTATATATTGTATATACCGGTACTGCATATACATCTATACAGTATATAGGTAGCTAGCATCATGTATTAACCACAAGCTGTCAATCCATATTTGGCTGACCCACCCAGATCCACGTGGTCTCTCTAGTCTAGTCTACCTCACTTGATATCCGCGCAGGCTGGTGTATATAGCTTCATGTGCTCTGTGTTATTTGAATTTGAATGGAGCTCTCGTTCCTGGTGGATCCAGAAAGTCTCCCACGCTGGTCAAACAAGCTCTAGAAAACACCAAATGCACATAGGAGGATGGGGTGGGGGTGGTGTGGGGGTTGAGGTCAGGGACTATGTGGCACACGTGCGTGCACTCGCACGCACACACACGCACGCACGCACGCACGCACGCACGCACGCACGCACGCACGCACGCACGCACACACACACACACACACACACACACACACACACACACACACACAGAGAGACTGAGCGGTGAGTGTTGCCGCTACTGGAACTCTCATATTGTCCCAGTCCAACAATGCAGCAGCTGGCACAAACAGGGATCTATTTAACAGCCACCAATTGATGCTACACCACCAGGTGCTACTGTGTGCCTTTCCCATCCTCATTTTATGCATCAGCAGAATTTCCTTGGCCTTTATTTTCATAGAGGGGGACCATAAACGCTGATATTTACGCTCAGGTTCGGAGCGGCGGCCACATAAAAGGTGTGGTGTGGTATGTCAGGACCACTCCAAAGATAAATAGATGACCCATGTAGGGATGGGACAATACGGAAATTTCA
>NC_137811.1:51600761-51605761 GCF_963921795.1 Nannobrachium achirus
CATATACAGTATACTTATAGTGTAGTTCATAATTATTGCTTTTTTTCAAGGTTTTAAAGACAAATAAATACCATTAAATAGTTTCATGCCATTAACGTTTTGGCAACTGTTTGGGGGCCCACTTGCAATACCCTGCAATACACACACCAGTGTTTTTTGGCCCACGGGTTTTGAATCACTGGTCTACAGGGGTGTCGCACCAAATTCTGGGCCCTGGGTACAAGGATTCACTGTGGGGCCCCTGTGCTTTAACTATTGAAAAATAGCAGATATACAAGCTCACAGCGCTGCGAGCTTGTAGATCTGCTATTTTTGAAAAATCATGAAAATCTTGAGTTCCAAGGGAACCCCCCAGAAGCAAAATTTGAGTTACAAATGTTCGCTTAAAAAATACATACGTTCAAAGATTTGCACACATTTTCCACAACTTCACAGCGCTGCGAGCTTGTAGATCTGCTATTTTTGAAAAATCATGAAAATCTTGAGTTCCAAGGGAACCCCCCAGAAGCAAAATTTGAGTTACAAATGTTCGCTTAAAAAATACATACGTTCAAAGATTTGCACACATTTTCCACAACTTTTCAAAAATAGCAGATCTACAAGCTCAATCTGCTATTTTTCAATAGCTAAAGTATATAATAATTAAGGTCCCTCCACCACCTTGGGCCCTATAACACAGTCCCACTTTCCTAGCCCTTGTGACGCCCCTGCTGGTCTAGGATAACGTGTTAAGCACGAAGGTGTCTGTGATGCCACAGCTGCTATAAAACATCACAGTCAGTCCCCTCCACGGAGGATGTGTTCCCTGTCACCATCCCTCGCCATCTGTAACGCGCAGCACCACAAAATAGGATTGTGTCAAACGTGTTATCGAGTCAGAAAAAATATATTGTGGCGAACTTGTCATCACTTGTCAGCAGTGGAACGCTAAACGATGGGTATGAACAACAACAATACCCTGGTATATGAACAACACGAGGCTATTAAAAACTATAGTACTTCAACAACAGCATTATTCTTTTAATTTTCACCGTTGACACCATGCTGTATGAGTCACTTGGTGTCTGCATGTTAATGAAGGTATGGGTGGTGGCAGATACACATACGGTTATATTGTGGTTGTCGGGCAGAAACCTCTTATGTCCAAAACTGCTACTGTTCAGGATATAGGAAAAATAACCTGTGTTTCAGTGGATTCGAAGTCATTTAGTCACAAACCCTAGTTAATACTTTTCATTGGTTCTCCGCAGATAGAGTTATACGACTTTCATTTTCAAAAATCTAAAATGGGGGGCACCCGCTGGCCTACCGGTCCAGGCGCATACCACCTGGGCTCAGTGTAGCCTGACGGTGCATGGCGGGTTCGAGTCCCGTTCCCGGCAATCTTTACCGCATGTCTCTTCCCATCTCTCTCTCCCTGTTTCCTGCCCGTCTCTACTACACCTACAGAATAGCCCCCAAGAATATCTTAAAAAATAGCTAAAATAGCAGATCAGCTATTGATATATTATTACGTAGCATGACAAAGTAGAACATTCATTTACAAAATGTGGAGATTCAAGGTTTCTCAGGGACAGCAACGACATATTCTCAGGTTGGGGGTGACGATGACGATGGTGGCGACGAGGAGGATTGTCACATTGTTTGTACAGTTGTGTCTTATTTGCACGTTCCGTCCTGTGATGCCGTGCGTCCTCAAACACCTCGGATGACAGCATTGTCACACAGCATCACATGTCATGTCAACCCAGGACTCTCATTTAGCACTGGTGAAAAGAGCCTTTTCACTAGTGCTAAATGTGTGTGTATTCATACACGCATTTCCATTTGTGTAATTTATGTATCTGTGTGTGTGTGTGTGTGTGTGTGTGTGTGTGTGTGTGTGTGTGTGTGTGTGTGTGTGTGTGTGTGTGTGTGTGTGTGTGTGTGTGTGTGCGCGCGCGCGTGCGTGTGTGTGTGCGCACGCGTGCATGCACACACGTGTGTCTGTGATGTGTGTTTATTTCCATATTGTATATCCATATAAACAATATATCCATATTGTTGTATATCCATGCCGTACATTCATGTGTAGTATGTTTTCACACTGTAAGTGCACACACACAGCGTGTGTGTGTGTGTGTGTGTGTGTGTGTGTGTGTGTGTGTGTGTGTGTGTGTGTGTGTGTGTGTGTGTGTGTGTGTGTGTGTGTGTGTTCTGTGCGTGCGTGTGCTTGCTCGCGTGTCCATACATCCATGTGTGTGTTTCCATATGTGTGCACATCAGTCCCCTCCATCTCCCCCATGCAGCCCACTTATTTACCAGTCACAGCAGCAGCCAGTCAGCTGCTCGCAGCAGTTCACAGCTGTTCAGATTTATCCTCTTTTAACTCAAGGTGGGCTGCAAACAGGCCACAACCACTGCAGTGTGTCTCTGTCACTGACACACTCTGCTCAGCTCAGGTGGGCTCTTAGTGTGCGTGTGTGTGTGTGTGTGTGTGTGTGCGTGTGCGTGTGCGTGTGTGTGTGTGTGTGTGTGTGTGTGTGTGTGTGTGTGTGTGTGTGTGTGTGTGTGTGTGTGTGCGTGTGTGTGTGTGCGTACGTGTGTGCGTGTGTATGCTATTGTGAGAGTGTGTGTGTTTGTGTGTGTGTGCGTGTGGGTGTGTGTCTATGTGTGCGTGTGCATGTGGCCGTATGCGTTTGCATGTGTGCGTGCAGGCGTGCGTGCAGGCATGTGTGCTTGTGTGTGCGTGCGGGTGTGTGCGTGTGTTTGTGTGTGTGTGTGTGTGTGGGTGGGTGTGCACGTATGTGCGCATCTGTGTGAGTGTGTGTGCTCGCGCGCGCGCGTGTGTGTGTGTGTGTGCGTGCGTGCGCGCACGTGCGTGTAACGGAGACACAGAGAGTTGTCTGCAGCTCACGTCCCTGTTGTCACACAGTAACATATCCCAGAATCCTAAAAGTCAGGTGTTGTAGTTTATGAGCGGAGCGCAGTTGGCAACAGGCAGCATGTGAGGCATGAAAAAAACAGAGCTTAGCCTTGTGCCTGTAGTCAGTTCTGTAATCATAAATCATACACACACACACACACACACACACACACACACACACACACACACACACACACATACCCACGCGCACGCACACACACACACACATGCGTGCACACGCACAAACACACAAACGCCGGCATACACAAGCCAGTATACATACGGTACCGTTGCACTCAAACACACACACACACACACACACACATACACACACACTCACTCACGCTCTCTCTCTATGCAGTGAGCTCCTGTGCAGGTAGGAAGGTGATTACTCAAGGCGAGGCGATGGTTGGACAGCAGTAAAAGGACGCCGTTTAACTGGTAAACTACAACGCGGCTCCACAGGCAGAGAGCAGAGACAGAAAGCACAGCTAGAGAGAAATATGCTGCACTGTACTACTGTAGAGAATCACAGAGAGTCTGTCTGAGTGGCTGACTGCAGCGGCACACTGGAGGCCTAGCTGCTACCATGCAGGCAAACATAATGTTTCCTGGAAGCTTATGAGTATCTTCTTTTTTTAGGGGGGGAGAAAGTATTTCAGCTTCGTTTTCATGGTGTGAGATAACACAGGTTGCATGGAATCAGAACCTGGAACGTCGCAGTTATGCAGGCTGAGTGACCAGCCGACCCAGCTAGTGCACCAGGACATTTTTTCATTTCTAGAATTGGTATTTTTCATGCATGCCACACTGTGGCAAATACCAGCTGGGAAGATTTATGGTAATCAGAATACCTCTCGACAAGGAGCTATTTATACTAATCTGAGGACTGTGTACGAGATCAAATCATGGAAAAGCCGTCCTAATACATGATTTCCACAAGAATGTGTTGCCACTACAAATACTATGTTTGCTCTGTTCCTCCATTTGGTCCATGTCTGGAAGATTCCCCCAGGCTTCATACGTGGGGGAAATATCCCTTCACAGCAGGAAGGAAAACTATAATAAATATGTCAAAGCAGCTCATGCTGTCCATGAGTGTAATGCAGCAGCGGTTACTATTATCCAGCTGACAATTAAGTATTTGAAAGAAGATTACTCATTTCATGATTAAGTCCACAGGATTAAGTGGATTATATACGGTATTTATGTATATACACTGTGCTCACATGTAGAGGACCGGCACACCTACATCGCACCACAGACCCAACCAATATGCTTATATTTATCGGTATTAACTGTCGGTATTAACTAGTCTTGACAATATTATACAGCAGCTATTGTACAAGCTAAGCTACAGTACCTTGTACTGTATGACTTGATACACAAGCAGAATGGTAGCAAGGTGGTGGAATCCAACTCCATTTGCAGCCTGCAGGTTTAAAGTGATTACTGTGGCAGTGTCTGGTGAAGCTCAGTGGCGTCTTCCTCATCTGTCTGTCTCCATGTATGGCCCATGCATTCTCATTAATGACCTATTTCATGGCACATTAATTTAAATGATTTTAGGGAATGCAGCATTAGCACATTCCACAGCTCATAACTCTTTCTGAGAGGGCAATGTTTGGATGTTTTATTTTCTGAACTTCTTCTCATTCTAGACCTGACACAGTGACTGCTTGTTTTTGGACAATTGTTAAGCCTCACGTGGGGTCGTTATCCTATATTATAATTGGCTACTGTAACACGGCCATGACTCGATACGGCCATATATAGGCTTGTCACTATGACTCAGACATAACCATAAACAAACCCGATACGCCCATGTATAGGCATGTCACTATGACTCAGACATAACCATAAACAAACCCGATATGCCCATAAATAAGTATATATGGAGATCCGGTTGATATGTCCATATATGGGCATATATGGATATCCAGGATGTCCAGAACCACCAATCCAACCAATGCCCATTTATGGTCATGCCAATATACAGGGTATGGGCATATACTAATGACATCCGTTATCTTCATAATTATATGGACATAAAAGAGACACAGGTAGACAGACAGATACAGAGATCTCCATATGG
>NC_137811.1:51610761-51637117 GCF_963921795.1 Nannobrachium achirus
TGTATTGTAAATTACAACTTGATGACATCACACATTGTAAATACATTTTCAAATATATTTGAAAATGGGTGGTCTTCCCCTTTAAGTCAAAATAGATCCATTCGGGTCTATTTTGATGCTCAGAGAGTTGAATGAAGATTACAGTTTTTCATGATTGTTAACACACAAAAATCTAAAATGCGGCACAATTTTCACAACCTTAACTTCATGAACCTATTGCTTGCCCCGATTTGGCATTACTTCACACTCCCTTTTCTGCATTAGACTCGGATTTTCTTTCTTTACACTCCAATTTTTGGTTGTTGCACACTTCTCACGTCAAATCTCAAAGCATCAACCTATAACACACGGATGTCAATTACAATTCACCTTGTTGTCAAAACACTATACACAATGTTCAGTTGTTGCACACACTTCTCATGTAAAATCTCAAAGTACCAGTAAGACTCCCTAATCGGGAGATAAGCGACCGTAGGTCACTTATCTCCACAAATAGGGCAAAAATGTGTTTTGCCAAAATCTTCCTGATCCATGTTGATGACATGAGTGTAGACATACTGTGTAGTGATTTTCGTGATTTTAGGGCAAAATCTGTAGGAGCAGTGTCCAAAAATGTGTTTTTAAAAATCGGCCTGGAGGTGGCGCTATATGGGAGAGATTCATGTTGATGGGATGAGTGTAGACATACTGTGTACCGATTTGCGTGATTTTAGGGCAAAGATTGTAGGAGCAGTGTCCAAAAATGTGTTTTGCAAGAATCGGCCTCATGGTGGCGCTAGAAGAGGGCCATGTGAGAAATGAGGGGTGGGGTCTCCGCGCCGGCAAGGCGGACGAATAGGTACCGGCCCCGGCTGTCCCGGTCGCTCCTAGCCGGAGTTACGGCATTTTATGTGAGCTGCAGTGTAGGGGGTCCTCCACTGGGGGCGCCACCACTTTTGCATCCGTTCTGGAGCACCAGGAGTGGGTGGTCCCCGGGAATTCCCCGTGAGCAGCCCCGTTGGGGTGGTCATTTGGTCAGTTTAGCACATTTGGTCATTTTTTACATCTGGGGGTCCCCCAGGGACCTGGGGGTCCCTGGAGCTCCGGGGGTCCTTGGAGGTTGTAGTTTGGCAGGTAAGGAACGTGTGTGCAAAATTTGGCATGGATCGGGGCAACGGTTGCGGAGATATGAGACAGACAGACTGACGGACTGACACTTTGTGCAGGGTTTGATAGTAAATGCGACCTACGGTCGCAATCAACACACAACACACAACTATTCAAAACTCTACACATTCAAGTCTGATGTCAATTAGACAAGCACCTTGTTGTCTAAACACTACACACAATGTTCAGTTGTTGCACAACTGAACATTGAGACAGGAACCAGAGGCAGAGATATGGGCACAAAATACAAAAATGATTTGAAATACAAAGATACAAATACCAGGATATTGTCACCAGGATAGTATCTTGGTGACACTATCCTGGTCAATATTAGACCAAGTACTGACCAAGTATTTAGATTTTTTTCAAAATACTTTTTTATATGTTGTGCCCGGAGGCATGATGCCTAAAGCCAACACTGAGTAATTTTGCAAAAGGAGAAATAGCTCATTCTCCAGAGTCAATGTCATTCATATGGTGTGTTCCAATTCAATGGTGTGTTTTCAATTTTGCACTCCAGTGTGCTGTAAATGCTTGGTAGTGTGCAGCAAATGCTTAGTTGTGTGTACTGAATGAATGGTACATGTGTCATTTCAAAATATGGCGTGTGTACCAAATGAAAACATAAGTCCATTTTGTGAACACAGTTAAGTGATTTGATGGCAAAGTGATCATCTTGGGAAGGGAGTGTGAGGTTTAGCATTTTGTGTGTGAGGTTTTCAGTTTTGTGTGTGCAGTTTTGAGAATGCCGTTATTGTAGTGAAAAACGTGTGTTAACAATAGTGAAAAACTGTAATACTGTAGGTATTAAGTTGGGTTTTATGAAAATTGTGAACGCATTACCTCAGACCTATACTATCCCTCCAAGCAATGGGATTAGTCCATGAGGCTATGGGGAGGAACTAGCCCACAGTACCAGCAACCAACACAATGCACATACTGTAGAAGAAAACACAAGAGAACCATGGAGACCATTTTTAGCTCACGAGAACATGCACAGCACCAACGCGGGCACATGTACTGTAATGCACATCGTACAGCTCACGTCGCAATACTGTTATACCAGTAAGACTCCCTAATCGGGAGATAAGCGACCGTTGGTCGCTTATCTCCACAAATATCACAGCCTCCACCTCTCACGTCATACGGGCAGCCATAGTTACACCTGGAATGTTGAATCTCCATATATGGAGATAACCTACCCATCACACAAAGTCTGACCTCACCAGCCCATACCTGGGCATGGACGACTTATATCTCCATATACGGAGATGGCCATATATGGAGATACGATGACATCACAGAGTCCACAGCTGATGATGTGGCGTGATGTCATACAATACACAAACAAGCCCTATATAAAGGGGCAATTCTCACCAGGGAAGAGAGCATTCCCCACTAGCTGAGTATCTTAAGATGGTTGGATGTGATGATAAGCCACAAATAGGCCAAAAGTTTGTTTTACCAATTATCAAGACATACGGGCAGTTGACAGTTTGCCATTGTTACTCATTGAAGTTGAATCTCCATCTGAATCCCTTTTATGCCCATATATGGAGATCCCTGCTCTGAGTATCTGACATCACTAATCCCTTTTAAGCCCATATATGGAGATCCCTGCTCTGAGTATCTGACATCACTAATCCCTTTTATGCCCATATACAGTATGGAGATCCCTAACAGAATCCATTTTATGCCCATATATGGAGATACCTGCTCTGAGTATCTGACATCACTGTGATGTCACCTGTTTATGCCTAAATATGGAGATCCCTGCTCTGAGTATCTGACATCACTGCGATCTCACCTGTGATGTCACAGTGACACATCACCTCAGTATCTGTGATGTCACAGTGACACATCACCTCAGTATCAGGCGTTACACGTATACATTGAGCAGGGCAAAGGTGTGACGTGTGTGACGGACGGACGGACGGACGGACGGACGGACGGACGGCCGGTGGAGGTTTTCATACTAAACTGCGACCTTACGGTCGCAATGACAGACAGACAGAGTATACATTTTGTAATGATAACTTTCATCCCTAATTCAAGAACCTGCTGTCCTACATGAGAGAGAGAGAGAGAGAGAGAGAGAGAGAGAGAGAGAGAGAGAGAGCGAGAGAGAGAGAGTTCTGATTAATAATACATTACTGGTTAAATCAATGAATTTTATTTCATGAAGATCAGTCACTTCTTCCTGGTTAGGTGGGATTAAAACTGAATTTCTAAACTACCAGACACATTTCTGATAAGCCTACTCATCTAACTTTAGTTGTCGGTCTACTTTTACTGTGTTGCATTAGTAGCTGTGCATATTGTTTGTGGTCAGCGCATATAATTGCTGTTATGATGAACATAATAACATTGTCTTCCATGATTGTGAAAACAAGTATAATAGTTAGTTCCCAATCCTCAGCCTCTACAGCCACCTATGAGCTACTGCAAAATAACACATGTAAGTATTATTATTGGGCCGTGCCCCCTGGTATACCATAACATACCCAGTCATTTTACCCACAATGTTCACTATATGCAAGTGCATGTGTCCAGCGACATACTTGTACGTGTGACACAAGGGGACAGGGCATTCTCTGCTATAGGGCTCCATTTTTGTGGAACCAACTACCGCTGGAAGTTAAACAGGCCACTTCAGTATCCATTTTTAAATTGACTGCCGCGTGACGAGTTTGGCGACTTATTGCCAATGGTCCAGGCTGCCACAAACGACTTTAACAACCTATCCTTATAGACGCTGGATGGCGCTGTTCGCTAGCTTATGGGTCACCAATAATTTCCGGTGTAACCGGAAGGTCACCTTGATGACATCACCGGACCAAAATCTGTGTTTCTGTTTTTTAAAGGAAAAATATAAAAAAAAAAGAAGAAAGAAAAAGCTCACTTGCATGGTATCAAACACGACACACATGCATATCTCCTTGTATGGGCCATTCTGTCTGTAATGTCAACTGACGACTATGAGCACGGATGACTGAGGCAGGATGTATGGAGAAACGTGCTCATACACACAAAGCCAGACGTAGGAGCGCGTAGGAGTGTGTATAAGCACGGGTCTCGTATGTATTATTTGTATACATTTATATTGAATCGAACTGCCCGTTTCTCTACTGTATGTGAAGCAATCTGTAAGCCTGTTTTTGAAAAGTGCTATATAAATAAAGTTTATTACATTATATATTACTGTACATGCATTTTTAGTTGATGCCATGCCGTACATCATCTCTGCCAATGTCACATCTTACCATGGCCTAATGCAAAAGCAAAAAAGGAGGGTAAAGCCGATTCTATATGCAGTGGAAAAGCGACAGTCTTGGGTAAACCCCACAGTGGAGATAGGTGAGGTAAGATTATTATTCACTGCACTGCAGTTAGATTTGGTCATATATTGAGAAAAAGTTACTTTTGCTAATGCAGGGGGGAGGCCTCACATCAGGCACCTGTATACAACATCCTAAACATAAAAGTATCTGCATAGTACTGCGTTCTATCTGTCATTCAATGTTATGAGTTTTTGGCCCGAGGAAAGTCTTGCAAAACGAAAGCTTGCAATGGATTCAGAATCATGACAAACCCCTATTGACCCCTCACCTGCTACTTAAAGCAGATTTTTGGGGGGTATTTTCTTCCTGTATAGTATAGTGTATAGAAATACACTGTGTATAGTGTATATACTGTAGTGAATAGAACTTGTTTCTCTCTACAGAAAATCTCTTCACCAAAAATAGCTGATCTACAAGCTAAGCTCACACTTGTGCTACTTTTGTCGAATGCTCCCCCCAGATTATGGATGCTGGGGTTCTATAGTGGTTAGGCTCTGTGTGATGATCCAGTTCTGTATTCAATGCAGTCTTTCCAACCTTCCACCTCTCTTTCGTTACTTTCATTCATCCCTATATCCTCCCTAGACTCAACCCCGCTGCTTCATCCATGGTGCCACTGCAAATGAGCCAGGTCACATCTCAGTCACCCAAAATGGTCGTCGGTAAGGATCTGAGAGAGAAAGTGAGGGCAGGATGAGGGTGAGAGATAGAGATAGAAAGAGGAGAGGGGAAGAGAGAGGACTTATGTGTCAGTTGGTTTCTCATTGCTCAATCAGCCAGATATCTTAGCCGTCAAGACATGTGCATCTACAGCATGAAGAGAGAGTGTGTGTGTGTGTGTGTGTGTGTGTGTGTGTGTGTGTGTGTGTGTGTGTGTGTGTGTGTGTGTGTGTGTGTGTGTGTGTGTGTGTGTGTGTGTGTGTGTGTGTGTGTGTGTGTGTGTGTGTGTGTGTGTGCGTGCGTGCGTCAGGATCTCTCTGCAGTCAAGCTGTATCTGCTCTCAGACCTGAGCGTCCGTTTGATTCTGTGAACTTGCCTGTGTCAGGGAAGATACTCCTCGCAGAATAAATCAAAAAGTGTTTATCATCCCAGAGGAAAGGAGTGCAGCGCGCATGCATGTGTAAGCGTGTACTGTATATGCGCGCGTGTTTGTGTGTGTGTGTGTGTGTGTGCGTACTACGCATGTGAGTCGGTAGCAAGTGGAAGAATGCAATTAACTTGCCTGTGTATCTCTGGAGAGATGGCAGCACTTTGCGATTCTTTACAAACATGAATTAAAGGCTTGGTGCCTGAGGCACAGTTAGACTCTGAGCATGCACAGCTCTCTTGCCATGCCATTGGGAAACCAAATGGACAGCATGCTCTGCCAATCATCCTGCCTCAGCCAAAACATACATTTTGTGCATGTGTTCTCGTGCAGATATACATAAGCATGTGTCTGCGTGCGTGTGACTGTGTGTACATGCATGCTGTTGTGTGCCCAGTCCTCATACACAGCCTCTTGAAATACCTACGCCGATAATTTCACCCATGTGAAGAGGATTTCTTAACACAAGGGGGAAGCTTAATCTTTCTTGTGTTCAAGCATCGGTAGGCCCTTTAAAGCAACACAGAGACATCGTCCAAACCAGAGCGCGTGCCCTGTATGGATACTGCATGTGCATGGCTCTGAAATGATGCGGTCCACTTGTTCTCCTTGTGTAATCCGGGGGCAATTAATGGGAGAAAACTTCCTTGGCAGTGAGTTTAATCTCATTAACTACAGTACACAATGTTTTTTTAAGCCTTGTTATTTGTCTGTGCATTCAGCCCGGTCTAGACAATATGCCGTCTATTTCACAAGTAGGAGCACGACAAGCTGTTTATGAGATCTTGGGGGAAATGTGATGCAGCAATATGGCAGGGCTCACAGATAAGCCTCCTTCCACAGCAGAAACTCAAACAAGAGAGAGTTGGTCCACAGCCGTCAGGCGTTTACTGGGTTTGTTGACAGAGAGAGGATCCTTTCTCTGCACTGAGAGAGAGAGAGAGAGAGACATATTTTACATTTTACAAGACAATTTTATGTCGAATACAAGAGAAATGTCCTTTTGAAAGTTGACTAATTTTACCGTTCATGTCATCATGTCATCTTTAATGCCTTTCTAATTACAATACTAAGTCATCATAATGAATATTTTACATCACAATCAATAGTTAAAAGCAACTAATTATAAGGATGTGAGCATGTGGACATATAATTGTGTTTGTCTATTTTCAGGGTTGGAAATAAGCAACCCATTAATCATATTCTGTCAAATATACAACAAAATGTTACTGATGTCTGTTGGAGCTCCTAAATTCTCCTTTACAAGCTTATGAAATGCTAGATAATTGGTGGTATTTTTATGGTCGAACAAGTAGCTAGTGATACAGTATGATAATGTTTTAATGTTTTCTTTTTCTGCAATGTATGTGTATTGGAATATAAATGTCACATCAAAAACCGAGTATCTATGAAAAGCCTGTACGTCTTTGATTCTGTAATCACATTCTCTCTCTTAAAACATGTTAAAACCACAAAGCATATGTACGTTTTTTATTCTGTTTCACATTTCTCTCTCTTAAAACATGTGTTAAAACAATGACACACTTATCTCAACAACATTGTGAATACTGAATACCATATTTGTGTAATCCCATAAACCATGCTTCTCTGATCAGTCCATGGAACTCCTTTCAGTTTTCATTGAAGCATATCACAGCACTGTGTAAAATAGTACTAATAATATTAATAATAACAACAAAAGCTAAATATATTTCTATTCCAAATCACTCGATATCTGTGTGTAAATGATCCATTTGTACCAAAAAGGGGAGGGTATCAACAATCCCTTAATCATCAAGGAACAAAAATTTGGCAGCAAAACACACAGTGAGCATGGATGAGACTAATTTACTAAACATACCCTCCAGTCTCATAATTACATGTAATTTTACCGGCATAATTAACTAATTTAATTACTACTCCTCAAGAGCATCAATTATTGATATTACAGAGCTTTCAGATGGCAGGCAGCTCTCTCGACGTGGCGCGCATTCAGAGGGTGGTAAACACATGCTAGCTCTCCAAGAGTCTTGGCTAGCTTCCTGCCAGTGTGTGAAGGGGAGAAGGGGGGGGGGAGTCAGGTTGTGTTTGTGTGTGAGTGCATGTGTGTGTACGTGATTGGATTGTGTGTGTGTTTGCATGAAGGAAAGCCAGGGTGGCACAGCACAGACGGCGCCCGTTGAGGGAGAGAGAGTCATAGGCAGAGAAGGACGGAGGAAAGCGTGACACCACAAACAAGATACTTACAGTTAATTACAACTCTATGTCAGCCTCATGAGGAATTTCAAACATGGTCAGATGAAGCTCTTTGCCCTCAGATGGTTGGACGTCGTGGTCCCATCTCTCCAGAATCCTGTCCATTCTTTAACACAGGGGTCTTCAACCCCCTAGGGGGTCCTCAGAGTTACTTCAGGGGTCCGCCAAATCTTTGTGTGATAGAAACTTTTTTCTCCTTTTTTATATTAACCACTTGAACTCCAGTGTCCATATTCTGAGAACATTAGCCAAGAATAGCAGATTGTGGATCGGCTATTTTCAGCAAAGAGCTTTGGTGTAGAGGGGAAAAAGAGCAGACTAAGTACAGAGTGAAAGGTCAAGTTTATTAAGTATTGATGGTTCAAGTGGTTAAATATCTGAAAACACAAATTTACATGAATGAAACTATATGGAATCTATGAAAAGGTTGTGGGGGTCCCCGCTTCATCTCTCTCTCAACTAAGGGGTCCTTGGCCTGAAAATGTTGAAGACCACTGCTTTAACACTCTCAGAGTATAATGCACGCTCAGGATTTTGCTGCGCACCCTCACACGCGTTATGATCTTGGCTACTGTGTGTGTGAAGGCTCTCTGGTCATAGTCAATTTCAAGGATTAAACTGAGAGCTTGCGAAATAATCTATTATACATGGTGTTGACGTACATAAATGCCTGTTAAATCAATTCACAAAACCTCCTCCCCGCAGCAGCGAGAACGAGCTGCTCATTGCTTCAGTCAAATAAATCACAACAAGGCACTCATCCCTGTTTGGGAACATTCCCCTAGTGTCAACAAAGCTTTATTTATTCTGGGTTTGTCATTAATGAAATACACCAACAATATATAGTGGCATGCCATAAACATGGAGGGTGCATAAAAAGGCTAACTAACTAACCCATCAGAGGCTTTGTAGCCTAAAGGTGTGAATACAGGTGCGAACATTGTCTAGCCAACGCTATGAGAGAAGTAGGGATGTATTGGTACAGTTTTTTATCTCTCATCTTGGTGATTTAATGAATGAAATTCAATGAATGATGTTTTTATTTATTTTTTTGGTGATAATTGAAACTCAATAAAGCATACAATAAAGTGTATGTGTATGATTTGTAGCCTGATAAGTTAAGCCCCTTTAAAGATGGTTTTGTTTCAGATTGGTGGGCAACCTTAATGTGTTGCTGCACTGTATCTAAATGTGTTTTCCCCCATCAGGTTTTGAAATTAATAGAAATACATCTACCTCTGGTGGAATACTGGTGGCTCTCCTAAAAGTGAAAAATAGTTTTTCATTCATTACTTTGGCACAAGCAGTTATTGTATAAGCTGCGCTTTTTGACTGGCAGCCAATCTGTTGTTGAAGTAGGTTGTCTGTTGAAGTATGTTGGTCCAGTTGAGCACGTGGTAAAGGTATTATTACTGTGAAGTTCAGGTGTACATATTAAGTTTGTATACCACTCATTACAGGGTTCGGATGTATGTTAATAGGCACATATTCTGGTCATGTTCCATTCCATCTACTGTTTTTTGAGCGGTGGTGACACCGTCTCCTGTACGTGGCCGTGTGTGTGGGTATGTGTGTGTGTGTGTGTGTGTGTGTGTGCGCGTGTCTGTCTGTCTGTATGTAGCCTGCAGTACTTTTCTGACCACACATGTTAAGGGAGGGGCGCTGTTGTTCAGGCCAGGCCAGGCCAGGCAAGGCACACTCACTCACACTCACACGCACGCACGCACGCACGCACGCACGCACGCACGCACGCACGCACGCACACACACACACACACACACACACACGCGCAGCCTCCACCGCTCAGTTCACACAAGTGTGATTTTCCAGGAACATAAGAAAAGGAACGTTTCATGGTAAGCTCTCTCTCTCTCTCTCTCTCTCTCTCTCTCTCTCTCTCTCTCTAAAATGTGAAAAAAAATATATATATATATATATATCATTTTTCATGGTCGTGCTGCTGGAGCCCTTGATGCTGGCACTGTGGCTTTGCATTAACATCCACTCCTGATCCATTAGTACCCTTTAAGGCCTACGGTGCACAGCACTCACAAACAGCTATTTGAACTGCAGCACAACTGCTCAGAACAAAAGTGGAGAGGGGGGAAAAAAAAGCATGAAATGAAATGCCCAACCTTTTAGCTGAAGGTGGATGGAAACTGAAAATATAAGACGAGTGGAGTAAGTGTGCTGCACGGACATAGTAATATCCGCAGTTTTAATTCATCCTTTTGTAACTCATACAGGTTAAATTAACATTTTACTGTGTACACACAGCCAAGAGTATGTCAGGATTTATTTAAGTGTGTACTGTCTGCTCCTCACTGGAAACCCACAATTTAAAGTTTTACTATGTAACTTTTTTTATAAAACAAATCTTAAAATTGTCCTAACTGTTAAATCGCTAAAGTTTTAGAACACCCACTCCGTTATTTTCAGCTTCTGAAGCCTTCTCTTTATATGTTTTCTATGAGCCGTGAGGGGGGGAGAATTTCGCGCCATGATTACGTAATCTGCATCATCTGTATACGTTGTGTATACGTTGCCCAATCACATCGCCGATCATGCACACATGGTACACTACCGGCCAATGCAGCGCATCTTGAAGTGGGGTCGCCATATTTGTAGTCGCCCGTGTGTCTCTTTACTCAAAAGGTAATTCTCGCCTACCAGGCAGGGTGAAATAGTCCGTTTCTCCGGAATGCCTGAACGCACAGGAACCAGGGACCCCTCTAAAGATAGCTCTCGGCGTTGTGGAGGCAGACGCGGGGGTGTGAAGGTACGAAAAACGGGCGAAAGACGCGAACGCGACCGCGGTTTGCTATATGGCTACTGACCACTAGTTGAGAATCTTACACAGTATAGCTTTAAAGGACAACTTTGTTTTTTTACAACAAGGGTTCATATTTTAGATTGTAATTAGAGAAAAGAAAAGATGAGTGTTAAAATGTTTTCATTTACTGCTTTCTTTTGTTTTAATGATTTTAGTAATGATTTTAGTAACAAATTTCTTTGTTACTATTTACACCAGACCCCATAAGTCACATCTGCCCATGAAAGATTGTGGTGCATCTTGGGAATGTGCTTATGTGTCTAAAAAGACATATTTAGCCACTTGCATGCATGCCCCCAACCTGTGGGCATGCATGCAAATCAAAATCGTTAAAATCACTAAAACGATAGAAAGAAAGAAACGGAAACATTTTAACAATCATCTTTTCTTTTCTGTAATAACTATCTGAAATATGAACCCTTGTTGTAAGTTGTCCTTTAACACCATGAAGAGGAGACCAATGGACACTCATTATAATGATTATATTGGATATAGAGCTTAGATAAATCTATAGATATACAGACAGACAGACAGACAGACAGGTATTCACGTCTAGCAAATAGAAAGTAGCTTCTGTCTCAGTGATTTTTGATCGAGCCAAAAGCTCTTGTTTTTCGCTGCAGTTACACAGAATGTGAAAGTGAGAGTGCAGCTGAGCTCGATCTGATCTGAACTGAATGAAGCCAGTCAGAGTCAAGCAGGGTTGGTCCCAAGTGAGCTGACTGGCCTGTACTTGAAGTGGTAGATGGAGGCAAACTGAACACCAGGGTGAAAATGAAGTGTCTACGCATCAGGCTAGGAATGTGTGTTTGTGTGTGAGTGTGGGTGCGTGCGTTTGTGTGCGTGAGCGTGTGTATTTCGTGTGTGCGCAGAGGCCTGTCGTCCCGGGTCTACAGTAGACGCGTGGGTTCAAACGTGCACGTGCGGGTGATCGTGTTTGTACGGGCGCAAATACATGTACTCTGCACATATGTGTTTGTGCATTCACATATGACTGCGAGAGTGTGTGAGTGTGCCCCGAATGTCTCCTCTGTGCTCCTCTCTAATTATATTCATAACAGCAATTTGAATGTGCAGGGCCCATGATGAATGTGCCACCCAAGTGTGACTCGCTCCTAATAGGATTCTGGGAGACGACAGCGGTCGACAACAGGGGCCCTGCTCGTCTGACAACGCCCTGCGCCTCACACACACACACGCACACACACACACACACATTACACATGCGATCATGCACGCACTCTCTCTCTCTCGCTCTCTCTCTCTCTGTCTTTTAAAGAAGCACACATCATATCACTGTGTCAGTGAACAATCTCCTTTTCACCCTCTCCCCCTTGCTCTCTCTCGTTCTCTTCCTTTCTCATTATCTTCCTCTCCCCATTTGTATGAGTCAATCTCAGCTCCCCTGTGAGAGGTTTTAAACCTAAACCATACACACGGTGCGTGTGTGTGTTTGTGTGTGCGAGTATGTGTGTGCGACAAACCTTGTGACGTGTTGAAGATACTGTCTAGAAAGCATTGTACCTGTTAAAACTGACAGTATTTACATAACCTACTGTCCTTCCACTTGAAACGGTGTAAACATCTTCCCTTACATTTTTGTCTCCACCAGCCGAAGGCTGAGGGAGAGTATGTTTTCCCCTCCGTCCGTCCGTCCGTCCGTGCGTCCGTGCGTCCGTCCATGCGTCCGTGCGTCCGTGCGTCCGTGCGTCCTCGCAGTTTGTGAACAGCTAATCTCAGTCACCGTTGGCCCGATCGCTGCCAAACTGAGCACACACACTCCCTGGATGCCAATCTAGAACCTCTGCCCCACATTTTTCAAAACAGCCTCATGGTGGCGCTATAACAGGCCGATTTGTGTGGCCTGGTTGTTACCAGCTAATCTCCGGCGCCGTTGGCCCGATCGCTGCCAAACTGAGCACACACACTCCCTGGATGCTAATTCAGAACCTCTGCCCCACATTTTTTAAATCAGCCTCATGGTGGCGCTATAACAGGCCGATTTGTGTGGCCTGGTGGAGACCTGTGCTCGGAAGAGCACTGCTTCTAGTTTGCTTTGATTTCTGCGGTTTCGTTTTTCACAAAGGTACAGGGTCTTTTTTCCCCTTGTTTTGGGGCTTTTATGCCTTTATTGGATAGGACAGTAGACTGACAGGAAATGGGGGGAGTGGCAATGCCTGAACAGTAGGCCAGCGGGCGCCTCAAAGTTATGGGATCTCACATGATCATAGGGTTGAGTCTAGTTCACAACTTGTTTGAGAACTTTTCCTTTTCCTATACTGTGTCACTATTATTACTACTATTGCCAGCCGCCAGCATCAGGTTACTGTGTTGTATATGGTTTCTCATGATTCAGCTTGTACTCATTGTACTTTATGATGTGAATGACCTGGATTCAAGGGTTTCTCTATTCAACAAATGGACCCAGCAGGTGCCCATAGAGTGACAGATGTGATTTGGTAAACAGCTTGTTTACATTAAACGAGGATGTCAGGATGTTCCTGATATCTTCCTGGTGTTTTATGTTACAGTATCTAAACAGCTAATGGGAACTGATTAACAGCTCCCAGTATCTTAGATTAGATTCTCAGGAGCCTCTGGGGCCCGGTGGCCGGCGCCTGGTATCCTTGGAGGCCCTGCTAGACAACATACTGATCTCTCCCTGACTCCAGAGAGATCCACTCATGTCTTGTATATGTATATTGTACTATGAATTCTTAGTTTAATTACACCAGTGGCAGCATGTTCATTTACTGTAATAATACGTCTACCACCTGCCAAAACACAATGTCATTCCAAGGATCACTCCTCTCCTGAAAACATTAATCAGAAACCAAAGATCTGTAAACCAAATCCTAATTGACAAGACAGCTATTAAAGCTACAATCCAGTGCTTATTTGAATGAAAAGAATATATATTTGAACAAATCTGTTTGGTAAAGTATGTTATTACAATTTAACGAGTACATCTGCAGTGGTTGGAGGTGGTCTCCATACTCTTCCGTTGAGACATTTAGAGCAGGAAATCTACTGGTTGACAATGTCAGCAAAGTTAGTTGAAAGTTACATCGTTACAGATTGCAATTACCTCTCTCCATCGGGAGAGTATGTCTCTCCCGATCTTAAAGATCTTGGCTTCATCTAATAACTCCATGATGTTGTGTATGTGCCTCTGCTTGATTAAAATCAGAGAGAACCATCTTTTGCCATCACGACCGACAGATCCTGAACTAATCCAGGGGTTCTGTACATGAAGACGTGATCTGAGAATTGGAATAGATGCACACGTAGGATAAGGCGTATACTGGAACGCCTTTCCTGTGGGATGCCATTACCATGGTGAGATGGCATCAGGAGACCCCTTCCTCACCGACATACCTCTCCACATCCATCCGTCAAAGTGTCAGCCCCGCTCGCTCCCTCTCTTCTCCTGCCTCCCAAGACATCCATTGTGTCAAGGCCAAATCCCTCGACGGAAGACTTGTGGTGCCTGGTAGTCTTATAGCGTATATATCTATACATCACACACTGTATCCCTCCTCCTGTAGACATCAAAGCTGTTTGATGTGATGGTCTTACCGGTTGGTCCCAGATGAGCAGATCCACAAACAAACACTCTCACGTGTGTGTGTGTGTGTGCGCGCGCACAGTGCACACACACACACACACGCACGCACGCACGCACGCACGCACGCACGCACGCACGCACACGCCCGCATGCATGCACACACACACGCCCGCATGCACGCACAATGCTCAATAAATGCACAGTACACACACACACACACACACATGCAGGCAGGCTGGGTACCGGACAGCCTACAAGGCCCCCAAAGGCCCCTCACCAGGGATCTCATAGACTGTGGCATTGATAGACCATCTGTAACTGTGTCACGTTGGATTACAGTGAGTGGGGGAACAGCACAAAAGAAGGAAGAAGAAGAAGAAGATAGTAAAAGAAGAGGAGAGAGAGAGAGAGAGAGAGAGAGAGAGAGAGAGAGAGAGAGAGAGAGAGAGAGAGAGAGAGAGAGAGAGAGAGAGAGAGAGAGAGAGAGAGAGAGAGAGAGAAAGAGAGAGAGAGAGAGAGAGAGAGAGAGCAGGTAGCGGGATAGAGGAGAGGAGGAGGAAGGAGAGAAAGGGGGGATCAAATCCGATTCCCCTCCTCCCAGAGAGCCTCTCTCCCTTTCTCTCAGAGACAGGTCCTTATCATGGAAGAAAAGACTTAATGCTTCCCCCCCCCCCCTGTCTTGTCTCTTTGCTCTGCTCTCCTCCCCTTCTTTTTCTCAACCTTTCATTTTCACCCACACTCCTCTCTCTCTCGCTCTCTCTCTCTCTCTCTCTCTCTCTCTCTCTCTCTCTCTCTCTCTCTCTGCTGCAGTGGGACAGTGGTGTCTCAGCTGTAAGCTGCCCCCCCCCCCCCCTTCGCCCCCCCCCTTGGGAACCAGCCAGGGAGATTGATCTGCACAATGTGAGCGGAGCAACAAAGACCTTGGAGGTTTTACGCGGCGCAGAGCCGGCCATGTATCAAGATGTATCCAGCGTGGGAGTAGCCATACCTGTCTGATCTCATCACGGATAAACGGACACATGATGACTGGAAGGAGAGGGAGGAGGAGGAGGAGGGGAGGAGGAGGAGGAAGGGAGGAGCAGAGAGGGGGGCAGGGTTTCTCGGGCTCTTGTGTTCAACATGAATTGAGCAGCAGTGAAAAGAGAATGAATGCGTGCGTGTGGAGCGCTTCATCCAGACTTGATCTCTGGGACAATAATGTGTTTTTTATTATACTGGTTTTAATATTTACTGTCTGAATGCAGTTGCCATAAAGACTAATGTTTTTTTTTTTGTCTTCTTTTTTAAAATATATACTATTAGATAGAGATTTTTTAGAGACCAAGGACTGCACGCACTCGCATGCACACATGTATTGTATGCACAAACACCAAAACAAGCGGATTCTCAAACAGTGAAAACAGTGAAAATGTGAAAGAATCCAATAAAAATATAAAAGGGGGGGTTGGTACATAGACCCTATTTGAAGTGAAGTGAGCGTGCTATTTATGAGTTGATTTCATTAACTGTACCGCAAAGCTTGGCCAATGTGACCCTGGCCATGAGAACAGACAGCAATTGACCAATGACAGTCCGGACAGACACGGCCCACAGGACGAACAGACAAAGCCAGATGTAGGAGCGGTTAGCACCGCTCATTGTGAGCATGCAGTCATCATCAGTGTTCTGAGGTGAAATCATAGACTGTGAAAGATATGGACGAAGAGAACGTTGACGACACCCATTGGTTTCTACAGACATGTTTCGAAGCACTTGTTGGTAGTCACAGCTGCTAGTTCCCTCCTAATGTCGCGTCGCAGTCCTGGCGGCTCCAGGCCATACTGAATAACTGCTAAGTGGCATAACGTCTTCAGACTAGGACTTAAGTCTAAGTCTAAGTCTAAGAAGAAGACACGATCTCCCACCATGCAACAGCACATCCTATACATCCACATCCCCCATAGGTATTTCCCTTTGAGTTTAACCTGCTTCCAGGAGAAGGTCTCTGGATTAAATTTCCACAGAGCATTGAAGGACTTGGTTACGCCCCTGCCACCATATATGTACAGCTCTCCATTGTAGACAAAGGCTGAATGACCAATGCGTAGTAGTGGCCCCCTTCGCCCCCAAATACAAACATCTTTGTCCTGATGAAGGTGGCAGAGTGAAGTGATGAAGCAGGTGGTGTAGGTCCTTTGGTGTTAATTAAAGACCAGACCATTGTGGTGGTGTCCAACCTGTAGATGTCATCAGTGGTTCTCAGCTTGTTCCATCCTCCATAAATATACATGACCTTCCTCAGGACACAAGCTGAGTGATGGAACCTCCCGTTTGGAATGGTCCCCCAAACCTTGGGCTGGAACCATCCGTGGGTGTCAACCTCAAATGCATAAAGCCTGTTGCAGTATGAACACCCTCCCCAGATGTAGATGATATCCTCTACCAGCACAGCCGTGTGCCCGCAGCGTTCGGGGGGAACCACAAGGTGACGTTCTCCTCTTCCAGGTGTCACTGGAATTAACTCCCTCCATCGTAAAGCCACTGTGTTCAAGATGTGGACATGGAGCCGTGGAACTGGGACAGATTCTTCCTCGTGGCCCCGGGTGGCGTGGCTCCTCTCCGCGGCCACCAGGCGGCGCTCCGCCTCGGGCGGGGAAACGTGATCAGTGCTGCAGCCCTTCAAATGCATACACCTCATGTCCCACTGCCACCGCAGCAGAGCGTCCTCTCTGTGGGCCTCCCTTGAGACGCAGTGTGACTCGTAACATACTACACAAAACCACAGCACCAAATGTCATGATCTGAAGCTTGCCCAATCCTCAGGCTTGCATACGGGCATATAAGCACATCAGACAGACATATTGGTGAATTAATAGTTACTAGAAGCTGGGCCGCCCTTTGGGCGGCCCAGCGTCTAGTCGGCGACCTGGCCAACTCGGAACAATGTAAATAGGGAATGAATGCCCCGCCCTTTAATGCAAACCCCATTATACCTGTTTTCATAGGACCCGTTTTGACCATTTGTCTGCCTGTGTCCATTTATGCCCATATATGGAGATATCTGTATCTGTCTGTCTGTCGGTGTCCATTTTATGTCCATATATGGAGATCACTGCAGTTATAGTTCTGGGTCCATTTTATGCCCATATATGCCCATATATGGAGATATCTGTCTATCTGCGTCCATTTTATGCCCATATATGGAGATCTCTGTATCTGTCTGTCTGTGTCCCTTTTATGCCCGTATATGGAGATCTTTGTGATTCTGCATCCATTGTATGCCCATATATGCCATATATGGAGATATCTGTTTATCTGCGTCCATTTTATGCCCATATATGAGATTTCTGTCGCTTTTTCAAACAGATGGTCAAAACGGGTCCTATGACAACAGGTATAATGGGGTTTGCATTAAAGGGGGAACCGGCACTGTGTCTGCAACACAGTCGGTGGCACAGACAGATACAGAGATCTCCATAATGGGAATAAAGGGACACAGACAAACAGATGGAGGAGGAGACAAACTTAATGCAAACCCCATTATACCTGTTGTCATAGGACCCGTTTTGACCATCTGTTTGCCTGTGTCCATTTATGCCCATATATGGAGATATCTGTATCTGTCTGTCTGCGTCCACTTTATGCCCATATATGGAGATCTTTGACCATCTGTTTGCCTGTGTCCATTTATGCCCATATATGGAGATATCTGTATTTGTCTGTCTGCATCCATTTTATGCCCATATATGGAGATCTATGCAGACACAGTGCCAGTTCCGGAAAATCCTGATGTCAGACATCAGAATCCGAACCTTTCGTGCTGGTTCCAGAAAATCGTGTATCGGGTCGGGTCGGGTCGAGGCCGAGCACTGCACTACCTGCTGCGGTGGGGAACGCACGTGCCGAATTTGAAATAGGGAATGAATGCCCCACCCTTTAATGCAAACCCCATGAATGCCCCACCCTTTAATGCAAACCCCAATATACCTGTCATAGGACCCGTTTTGACCATCTGTTTGTCTTTGTCCACTTATGCCCATATATGAAGATCTCTGCACACACAGTACCGGTTGCAGAAAACTCTGATGTCAGACTTTATGCCCATATCTGGAGAACGCGCGTGCTAGGACCCGTTTTGACCATCTGTTTGTCTTTGTCCACTTATGCCCATATATGAAGATCTCTGCACACACAGTACCGGTTGCAGAAAACTCTGATGTCAGACTTTATGCCCATATCTGGAGAACGCGCGTGCCGGTGGGAAGAAGGGTTCTCGAGATACGCGGATTACATACATACATACACATTCACAGAGATTTTGTGTTGACTCATGTGGCGTACGTGATGTCAGAGCCTTTTATGAAGTGATGTCACAATGACTCAGCGCTTGCGCCGATTTCCTCCGGAACAGCCTGATGTCAACAAAGGAGATTCCGAACGTTTCGCGCCGGTTTCGGAAAACCGCGAGTCGGGTCGGGTCGAGGCCCGGCACTGCACTCCGCGCGGCGGCGGGGAACGCGCGTGCCGAATCCGAAGCCGGTGGGACGAACGGTTCTCGAGATACGCGGATTACAAACAAACAAACAAACAAACAAACAGACAGAGATTTGTCGCATTTATAGATAGATTATACTAGAGGGTTGCACACGCTTCTTCCGTTTTATAGTAAGTGAAACCTGACCAATCATGGGAATTGGCCCACTAATAGTCTGGTCAAAGTGTCATGTGAAGCTCATCAATCCACCAATCCTCAAGCTTATCGGACAAATGCCCTGGCCCCTGGTGCCCTGGTGATATTATGACATCACCCTTTACGTTCATATCAGGTCGCACTTATTGATGGTGATGATGACGTCATCACCCGATTGATGACGTCACTCAGTGTTATTTCAAGGTCTTTCCCATCGGATGACATCACCAAGTGTTTTCTCAAGTGTTTTCCCATTAGATGACATCGGCGCAGACACACACGCACACAGACATAGATTTCCCTAATTTATAGATATAGATAGATAGATATATATCTACCAGGAGATGGGTTTGCACCTGTGTCTCTGTCTGTATTACAGTAGTGTGTCTGTCTGTCCGCAACTAATCCTGCATAGGCCTGCGCCTGTTGGACTTTGTTGAATATCAATGTTCTTTGTGCACGCTGACAGCAGGCAAAAGATTACAATTCTTACAATTCTTGCTATAGCAACTATATCATTGATTATTGTTGTGGGCTCGCCTGAAAGGCGAGAACACTATGTTATCTTCATTATTTATATAATATAGTGAGTTTCCTTCTCATAGTGACTTCCGTCGCAGACAGTATTGATTGATTGATTGATTGAAGAATTTATTAGAAGTTTGCAATAGGAAAAAGTACAGTTTCATTACAGTACAAATCACTGGTACAAGGTCAACTAAAAGGAGATCCTAGAAAGCCGAGGCTTATTTCCACAGGAACCACACTTTAAGTATCTCATATAACATTGAAAGACAGACGGATAGAACATAGTACTTTATCTAGGATAATATCAGTTTCAAAAGCATAACAAAAGTATAAAAAAAAAAGTATAAAGGCAGGGCCCTTATCCAATGAGATGCGTGTGTGTGTGTGTGTGTGAGTGATCGTGCATGCGTGTGTGTGTGTGTGTGTGTGTGTGTGTGTGTGTGTGTGTGTGTGTGTGTGTGTGTGTGTGTGTGTGTGTGTGTGTGTGTGTGTGTGTGATCGTGCATGCGCGTGTGTGTGTGTGTGTGTGTGTGTGTGTGTGTGTGTGTGTGTGTGTGTGTGTGTGTGTGTGTGTGTGTGTGTGTGTATGTGTGATTGCGCGTCTAGGTGTGTTGGGCTAGGCAGAGATCGGGTCACAGGAACACAGGGCTGGTATTTTCGGTGATTGACTTTCTTTTGATACTATTGTAAATATTCAGAGCCTATGCCCATTGAGACAGACATGGTCTGGAGCCCTGCAGGCTAGGACAGACAGCCAGGACATATTTTTGAAATCCTGGTCCCATAATACTAGTATAGCCTATATTGTAGGCTACAAGATGTGAGGGCCAGGGCCGGTTGCACCACCTCACACCAAGTTAAAACTTAGCCTCGTTATAGCGTAAATAGCTTTTAAGTCAAGAATTACCCATTAGGCCTTCTAAAATGTCAGCTGTTGCACCACACAAATTAGTATAACATATCTCTAAGTAACAACTAAATATTTACACCAGCCTTTTGGCAGAACTAAGTCCTAGGCTAGGAGTAACCTACCTCACAATGTGTTGCGACGGCAGACATACAGCACAACAGCAACTTGAACGGTGCGCTTCCCCCGAGTCTCCAAATATGCGCTGCCCTGCGTTACTTCGTAACGGGGCAAGATGTAATTGGTGATACAATCCAAAATCTACAGTGTGCAGGGCAGTGCGCAGGGAAGCGCTCGCCCTGTGCAAGTGTATCAATGACTTTGTAAATGCCAGTGGAGACAGAGTTGGACATCTCTTTGTTGAGACGATACAAGTTTTACTTCCGCAGTGTAGCAATGATATGATATGATATAGTACTGTATAGTTCTCTCCTGATTAAGCCTTAAAGTTGACTGATGGGCAAAGGACCTTTTTAGTCTGATCTTATTGTATCCTGGAACACTCTATCTCCTTCCTAAAGGCAGCAACCTATATTCTCTATGCAACACATGGCTACTGTTAGAGGTAATATTTCTTGCAAAAAGAAAAAACGCTTGTGTTCATGGGATCCGGGCACTATGACAACATTTTATGCGACTATACATTATTTTAAGAACAGTCTACACATTACTAGTTAAGCTATGCCATAAACAGTTGTAATGCAACACAAGTTAGTAACTCAGTAGTTACAAACTAACTATAGTTACTCCAGTGAGGACTTTACTCCCTAACTTAGGGCAGAACTTACTGTACGTTCTGGTGGTGCAACCTGCTATTGGCCACTAGATGAGAGGGCTGAACCTCTAGGATAGGATAATTGCAGAGCAATTCACCGTTTGTCAGCCTTCTGATTGGTCCCTGAGACTCCCTGACTGGCCAACCAGAAAAATACATTCACTTTTTGCAAGCGGGGGTGGAGTTCTGCAGTCGGAGAAAGTGGCAGCCGTCTTTCACCGGCTGTCCGCACTGCGGAGCACGGCCAGGCCGCTCGCGACCATAGCGTTTGCGATCATTGTAATGAATAAGCTTCAACAAACTAGTTCACATGGACCTTATCAATGGTCTAAGAGTCACGATTGGGTACATATATTTTAAATGGGCAGAATTACGAAAAGCCAGCCTATTTTGAGGAGAACTATAATCTGGCTTGTCCTCTTCCTACCCAAGATGCAATGCGCTTCTCTTTCTATTTTTATTCTCTCTCTGATCCAGAGGATTAAACTAATTAAAACATTTATTTTCGGGGGAAAACTACTGTTTTGCTATGTAATTACTGTACCTTTTTCTTCCCTTTTTATTAATATCACGTAGATGTGTTTTTTTTGGTACTTTATATAGCTGTAATGAGGCTATGAAAAAATCACACCCGTGTGAAGTGGAGCTGTGTGTGTGTGTGTGTGTGTGTGTGTGTGTGTGTGTGTGTGTGTGTGTGTGTGTGTGTGTGTGTGTGTGTGTGTGTGTGTGTGTGTGGATCATGTGTACCGATTTTTGTGACATTTGAAGAAAATATGTAGGAAAAGGAGCAAAAAGTGTGTTTTGGAGAAAATTCAAGATGGCGGAAAATCTATCATGGCGCAAATGGGCGTGGCCTATATGGGGAGATGCGTCATGACCCAAGGAATCCAGGGAAAAAATATTTTTAATTTTTCGACCTACGGTTCAAGAGTTACAGGCCAAAACGTAAAGTGGGGTGTTATGGCGCCACCATGCGGCCAAATGACACAATTATTTTTTATTTAATCCTTGAAATCATTATGAACCTCCTCTCCAAGTCTTGAAACTCTAGCCCCTATGGTTTGCGAGAGACAAATAATTGAATGTGAGTTTTTGCGATTCCCATTATAAGTCAATGGGGAAAATTAATTCACTAATAAATTAATATCAATTAAACTATAGAACCTTTCTCTTAGAAAAGTAATAGCCCACGATTCCCGAGTAAGCCGGTCGATTTGACATATGGCGCGAGTGTGTGGTGGCAAAACTGTGGGACTAGTGGCGTGCCGAAGTTCAGGCTACATACAGACACACACACACACAGACAGACAGACAGACACAGACAGACAGACCCACACGGCCACGTATAGGGAGCCTGTGCTTCACACAGCTCCAAAAATAAAAATATCCCATTCACTGCCACTATAAAAACAATCTGCCCAGGGTCAAATGTCCCATCATAGTAACAGGGCAGAATGGGGCGGGATTTGCAAAAGGGAGAATTGCCCCTCCAGCCTATGGGATAAGTGTCCTGTCTGGCTATGGACCGCTACTAGTCAGGTCAGACAAGCCCTTCATGCTGTTGTATTACGTAACAGAAATATACCTCGCCCCCTCCAATCTTATGTCATGACAGAAAGTAAAGTTTCAGCATGTGTGTTCATCGACTATGTTTTATAATTTGTCCTATTTGGTGAAATCCAAGGTGATAACAGACTAACAATGCTTCCATGCCATTAGAGTGGCCATTGGTCTGATGCCTCCTATAAGTCTAACACTGACCTTAACCCAAACCTCACACTAACCTAACATGTCTATTGGGACATCGGAATAATGGTCCGTCTGACCATTGGGCAGCCCCACTAATAAAATACTATTTTATCACCAATATGTCAATCTCTCGAGACAGAGTCAATGATGGACCGAGTGGGCGTCGCCCTTTCTTTGATGATGGGTTCCCAGATTACCAATATGTTTGTTAATTTAGGATCTGGTGCCAATTTCTTACTTCCCCTCGCAAAGGACACACAAAGCAAGCGCAGGCCAGCGGAAAAACACTTACATTTCAGATTTGCAACCTTTTTGATAGGTGAAACAAACATAACTGACACAAGGAATTAACAATCAGCATCCTTTATTGTGTTTCTTACCCCATTGTCCCGTGCGATTGTCACATTCCCCAGACAGAGAGAAAGTTGGAGAGAGGTAGATAATAGAGATGTAGGAAGACGGTAAAGATTATATAAATCTGGTGATCACATGCCGTGCTACTGTTTCATGACTGTAGGTAGAAATGTACTGTAACCATAGCTGCTATTATTATTATTAGGACATGCCTCCAGGCAGAAATTTGCAATCGCTCTACTCATCGCACCTTTCTAGTTTTCCACATTTATATTTCTCATGGGTTAAAGAAAGGAATGGGCATTCAAATAATCTTAAGGGATGCATAGCACAAGAAAATTGCCATACACAAAGTTGGAGTATTTGGTTCCCCACTGCACATTTGCAATTATGTAATGTATCTGTGCAACAGAGATGTTAATGATTCAAAGGAAAGACTAACTTACGCATGTCATCTCAATAAAGATTAATTCCAATCTTCACTCTGGCAGACTGAAGACATTATGGTATTTAATTGACCTTACACATGATGATGTGAATAACATTATTGATGTTATACATACTATCACTTTTATAGTGTACACAGTAGAGAATTAATTTAACCGTGAGAGACTGTACGGTTCCATTTTGACATCTAGAGTTAAATCAGCACCCTAGTTTTAACTGTGTAGCTATCATTTTCAATGATCAATAGGGCCTATCGCATCTAATTTTGAAATGAAACTAATATATACCTTTCAAATTTCCATCCTTGGTGTGATTTGCACCTTGGTTAGAGAAAAACTCCTTTGGATTTAAATCAATCTGCAGGCGTTACCATGACTGTCTGTCTGCAGTAAGCTCGCCCACACACTGTGGGCATAATAATAATAAACGACCCGAGGTTCTGCCAAGGCCGCTCAGCCTTTGTGATAGATGGCATTCTCTCCCTTCTATTTCTGCTGTTTCCACTATTGTGCCACACATGAAAACACACACAAGCACACATGCACACACACACACACACACGCACGCACGCACGCACGCACGCACGCACGCACGCATGTATACACACAAACCACTATAAACGTTATATACTAACTGCACACATGCTTTGTACAATACACACATACTGTACACACATGCACACAGGTTTGCACGCACACACGCACGCACGCACGCACGCACGCACGCACGCACGCACGCACGCACGCACGCACGCACGCACACACACACACACACACATGCAGTCCCATGATGCTGAGCCTGCTGCTGCACACAGATTGAGTCTATAGCTCCACTGTGTGCTGATGTATCTAAGAATCCTATTTTGCTGCTCCATTGTGTGAGTGGAGATAGGCCAGCGCAAGGTCATACTAGACATCAACACAGAACGCCCTATCTGTACCTCTGTCTGTCTGTCTGTCTGTCTGTCTGTCTGTCTGTCTGTCTGTCTGTCTGTCTGTCTGTCTGTCTGTCTGTCTGTCTGTCTTTCTTTGCTCTTTTTCTTGCTGTTTCTTTTTTCTTATCTTTTCTCTCTATTACTTACTCACTCCTGAAAGCATTTTTTTCTTCTCTCTCTCTCTCTCTCCCTCTCTCTGCGCTGGTTGCCTGTCACTCACTTATTCATTCCCTCTGCAACCTCTGGGCTGCAGACACCCTTGAACAGCCTGACCTGAGGTACATGGACAGAAACACAATAGCCTCTTTGGACACTAGCAGTTATCATGCTTCTCAATCTGCGCCCAGTGACCCAGCGACTGTATTTATGAGGTCTTCTAAGAATACAGAAGACTGATATATGGGGACTATATTCAACAGGGAATCTGGGTGGGATAAAGCCTCGCAAATGGAAACCCTGTGTTAGAATAAATTATGAAATGCATTCCTTCTGCTATCTGGAGATTCTAGCGCTAATCTGGGGAGGAACAATGACCTATCTGTATCGCTGTAAGTCCTTTGTTTAGTTTCAACAGTGCAAACTGATCAACAGATGCATTCATCATCAAAGTCCCTTTTTTTCGTGTGCACACTAAACACTGTTGGTCCAGCCCCAAGAGGTACTGTTTGAAAAATGTTATAGTAGACCTGTTAATGCCGTATGCCGTTCGTTATATATATATATATATATATATATATATATATATATATATATATATATATATATATATTTATACACAAACATACACACACACACACACACACACACACACACACACACACACACACGACACACACACACACACACACACACATTAGATGTAGATGTGAGGAGGGGCCGTGGGGCACTTCTGTCATGGCACTTCTGTCACCGTGCATGTCACCTTGATCTCACAAGTACACCTCTATTTGAACCACTTAAACCCTATATACCTTGTCGACTGGGGTCCCCCAGGGGTCTATACGTGTTCCCCTCTTTTTGGAGCTGTGTGCAGCTCCCTATACGTGGCTGTGTGGGTCTGTGTGTCTGTGTGTGTGTGTGTGTGTGTGTGTGTATGTAGCCTGACTTCGGCGCGTAACTAGTGCCGCACCATTTACGCCACTCGCGCAATATATACATCAAAATGTGCGGCTCGGCCGGGAATGGTGTTCTATTACCTTTCGTTCCGATCCGCCTTACCATGCCGACGTAATCGGCAAAAAACGACGCTTAATTGTCCCCATTGACTTATAATGGGACAATGCAAGACATCACTTTCAAGTATTTTTCTCTCGTAAACCAAAGGAGCTACAGTTTCAAACCTCGGAGAGGAGATTCATAATGATTTTAAGAATGAATCGAAAAATAATTACATCACTCGGCCTCATGGTGGCGCTACAACGGCCCACTTTACGTTTTGCCCCGTAACTCTTGAACCGTAGATCGGAAAATTAAACTTATTTTTTCCCTGGATTCCTTGGGTCAAGACGCATCTCCCCATATAGGCCACGCCCATTTGCGCCAGGATAGATTTTCCGCCATCTTGAATTTTCTCCAAAACACACTTTTTGCTCCTTTTCCTACATATTTTCTTCAAATGTCACAAAATCGGTACACATGATCTACACACACACACACACACACACACACACACACACACACACACACACACACACACACACACACACACACACACACAGCTCCACTTCAACACGGGTGTGATTTTTCCCCTCTATGTCAAATT
>NC_137811.1:51637317-51642317 GCF_963921795.1 Nannobrachium achirus
TGCAGGGGTGGGCAACTTTGATGATGGAGAGGGCCACTATATTTTCACACTCGCTCCAGAGGGCCACAATGCATATACAGTCAAAAATTGCAAAAATTGTTGATCTATTTGAGCTTGTAGATTGGCAATTTTTGCAATTTTTTAATTGGAATAATAGCTATTTTAGATTTTTTTTGTATTTTGTATTTAATTTCAAATACATTTATATGTTCTTATGTTAACTTTATGAACTTAAATACAAATACATTGGACATAAAAAAGACTAGTACTAGTCATTAAGATAGATACTAATATAGACTGAAGTTTGCATGTTTGAAATTGTACAGTAATTCTATATTAATCTGCGGGCTGCATTAAGTGAAGGTGGGGGCCGCCTGTGGCCCCGGGCTGCCAGTTGCCCATGTATGGTGTAATGTACCCTTGCCAACAGGTATCCAGCACACACACAGACAATGAAAGTCTCTTGTGGGGCTGAAACACAGTTGTTATTATGAGGTTTGCGTCGCTAATCCAAGGAGATGTAGGTAGCCATGGATTCGTGCTTAGAGTTTCAAGTTTGGCAAAACTCTTGTCTCTCCCCTTTCTTTCTCTATGTATCTTTGACGCATGTGTGTGTATGCGCGCCTGTGAGCTGTGTGTGTGTGTGTGTGTGTGTGTGTGTGTGTGTGTGTGCACTGGTTTTTTGTATGTTTGTGGGGACCAAAATCTGTATACACAGTCACGTCATGGGGACCAGGTACGGTATGGGGACCAAAAATCAGGTCCCCATGAGGGAAACTGTTAAAAACCAACACAGGAGCTGCTCTGATGTGCCTGTGAAGTTTTTAGCATTGGCCCATAACTCACGTTTTTTGGTCATGGTGTGTGTGTGTGTGTGGGTGTGTGTGTGCTCAGTAGCTTTATATGTTTTGTGGGGACCAAAATCTGTATACACAGTCACGTCATGGGGAATAACTTCATCAATTCTGATATTTGAAGTCGTGTATAAGCTAACACAGCCATAGTTGTTATACCTGATTCTTTTCATAGCTGTATAACATTTAGAAAGGGTGGTACCCACATGTCATGGATTAAAATCATCAAATGTGGGGACCACCCTTTTCATCATTGTGGTCCCCACAAATCATAAAAACCAGTATGTGTGTGTGTGTGTGTGTGTGTGTGTGTGTGTGTGTGTGTGTGTGTGTGTGTGTGTGTGTGTGTGTGTGTGTGTGTGTGTGTGTGTGTGTGTGTGTGTGTGGCATCCATGCGTGCCACATAAATATTGTAGTGGGGTTTTAACCATCCTCTAGAGTCTCCTCTTGGCAACTGTAAGTGAATAATGCATAAAGACGATTGCTGAAAAGATAGTGTTTTATTACAGTTTTGAAGCATAATATGAGTTGTTTGCCTGTGAAACTATTCAGTGGGGGAAATGGTGGTACTTATGGCTGGCTTCATTTTATAGAGCATACTGTTTTCTTTTTTTCTTCTTATTATACACGTTTAATAATTTAAAGTATCTCTCTTTCCCCAAAGCAATTTCTTTTTTCATTTCTTCTTTTTTATTTGTTGGCTTTGTATGTGACAATAACAAATGATAATCAAAAGAAATGGCTGCTGGCTACAGTGTTATTATTTCAGCCTGAGATTTTTGTTTTGAAACTTTTCTTTGAGACTATTCTTTTCTGGCTATTGGTGTGTTGTCATGGTGATGTAAATCTTTTCTCTCTCTTTTTTTTTAGTTTTTGTTTCCAAAGGATCAAGTGAAGCTAAAAGCGGAATCAAAGCAACCTCTGGCTACAGTACAAATTGTGTGGGGGTGAAAGTGGCTCCAGCCCACATCATGTCCCCTTTTTGTTTCACTTTGTGCACTGTAAAATCCTCCGCGTTCATTTAACTGAGAAGGTCTGAATGTAACCAAACGTGAAGAGGATTCATTGATCATTTACATGATAGCCTATCGTCGTTGTCGGGTGGAAACCTTGTATGTCCAAGACCGTTCGTTTTGTATTTATCATTTTAGAAACAAACTAAACTAGTGAAAATAGCAGATCTACAAGCACACAACGCCTCGCACCGCGAGGCGTTGTGTGCTTGTAGATCGGCTGTTTTCACTACTCTTTGTGCGACGGCCTTATGAAGCAGGGCTTCACTTCGCGAAAAAAAAACATACACAATTTGAAACTAGGAGATAAGAGGTTTCTGCCCGACAGTGAGGATATGATGTCCCAAGTGCATTCCATCTAATCGTCAGTGGTGGAAAAAGTACACTAGTAGTAATTTTGTACTTAAGTAAAAGTATCAGCACTGCAATGTAGAAATACTCTGTAACAAGTACAAGGTCCTACTTTTACTTGAGTAAAAGTACAAAAGTATTGGTCTATGAAGTAACTAGTACGTTTTCAAATAAATGCAATGCAGCAAAAGTACAATATTTGTCTCTGAGATGTAGTGGGAGTAGAAGTAAAAAGTATTGGAAATTGGAAATACTCAAGTAAAGTACAAATACCTCAAAATTGTACTTAAGTAAATGTAGTTACTTTACACCACTGATTCCATCTAACCGTGGCAGAAAAGGGCTCTAATATCAGTCACCTGCGTTTTGCTTAATGCAAGCTGTGCCAACCCTTTGATAGTTATGACGTTAATGGCATGTTCCAGCTCAAATTATATAAGTCATAAAAATCATGTCAGAGGAAATTTAAATGGATGATCTGAAAACAAACAAAGCATTGCAGATTTATTTTGCTTACTCTCTCAGGTCCATTAATGCTATGCAGCTCTGTATTTTCCCACCCTTTATTTGTTATGATACAGAATCTCTGCCTCTTCACATCTTCAATTTGTGGATATTGAAAACACACTCATACTGCTCTCTCTCTCACACACACACACACACACACACACACACACACAACACACACACACACACACACACACACACACACACACACACATACACACACACACGTACGTACGCACGCACGCACGCACACATACCGCACGCACACACCCACACACACACAACACCTACACACACGCACGATGCGCGGACGCACGCATGCACTCTCTCTCTCTCTCTCTCTCTCTCTCACACACACACACACACACACACACACACACACACACACACACACACACCCACACACACACACACCACACACACACACACACACACACACACACACACACACACACTCGCAAACACTTTACATTGCATTGCTAAGGCATGATTTCCTCTCAAAATCCACCAGAGAGGAAAATATATAAGTGGTGATGAAAATTAACTGTCAGAAAACGGTTTACGTAAATAGTGCTGCTTTGTACCTTGAAATTGACTGGCATAGTTCATAATGTTATCTCTCTCTCTCCCAATACCCCTCTCTCTCTCCTCACTTCCCCTCATCTCTCTCTCTCCTCTCTCTCTCTCTCTCTCTCTCTCTCTCTCTCTCTCTCTCTCTCTCTCTCTCTCTCTATCCCTGTCTCTCTCTCTGATCTTAGGATGTGCAGCCCTCTTTCCATCGGGTAAACCAAATGTCCAAGATCTGAAGGCTTTCCATAGTTGTTTATGCTAACCTTGGGGAGAGAAGCCACTCCATTAGCATTTGAAGGAGCTAAATATTAGCTAAGAAAGAGAGCTCGCCCCATTTAAAGGCATGAGAAAAAGTCCCCTTCCTTTGGTTCCTAACCATCTGTGTTGGCCTCTCTCCTGCACGGCCAAACACGTCAGGAGAGGCACCACACATGCACAGTAAAATCCTGAGTGCTCATTTAACTCCAGGAGCGTACAAAAGAACAACGTGGCCCTGTGTGCAGGGGCCCATTTGGTTCCATATTGCAGTGGTCTCTCAACCTGTGGGTCTGGGTCCCCAAATTATTTTGGGGGGTCCCAGATGATTAACTTAATGTGAAACATTGTTTTCTCACCTCAACAGTGAACCAAACCAACATGAAGTTTACGTGTATAGAGGGTATCTGCACACTTCTAAAGTGACAATTTAAGGAGTTTTTAATACCTCTAAAATTACAGTAAACATTGGCCAACTTTTAGAGGCAGAAATTGTGAAACTAGACAATCGTTGTGAGCATGTCTAGTTTTGTGAGCATGTCTAGTTTCACAATAGAACCGTGTTATACAAAATGTAATGCATCACTCTTAAATGCTCGTCAGGGTGTGGGGGGGTCCCCAGTTAAAATATGATTATTTTGGGGGGGTCGCGGCCTGAAAAGGTTTGAGAACCTCTGCCATATTGTATCTTCTCTGACTTAAGAGTCTCTGAAAATAAGCCTCTCCAGTGCTCACGACTCTACAAGTCTACATCTATTCATTTAGATGGGGTCCAGTGCTTTGCAAATGGAAAGTTTTGACTCGAGACCAAGAGCGGGAGATTTTTCCACCACAAGTCAATTTTCTCTCAAGTTCCTCTGAGGAAGCAGCTAGGGGGATGTTTGTCCCAATGCTTTGAACACAAGCCCAAAGGTAATCATACTTTTTTCATTCCATATCGTATACACACACATATCCCTCCAGTAGTACACCAAAGCACATCAAAGTCCTGATAAAAGCAGAAATCAAAAATCTTAAAATAGTTCTGCAACTTCAAACATCTGGGACAATTAGCCAACACATTGTGTTTGTTCAGAACAGGCTGCTGGAGCCACAGCCGTTAACAGCAGAGGTGTAAAGTAACTAAGTAGATTTACTTAAGTACTGTACTTAAGTACAATTTTGAGGTATTTTGTACTTTACTTGTACTTTCGATTTCCAACACTTTTACTTCTACTCCACTACATCTCGGATCCAAATATTGTACTATTACTCCATTACATTTATTGAAAACTTTAGTTACTATAGTTACTTTGCAGATATAAATTATAATAGTATAAAACATACATTAACCACGTTAGCCCTATTTAATACCTTGGCTATGCGACACGTTGTGAGCTTGTAGATCGGCTATTTTCAAACATTTTGTACTATTACTTTTGGTACTTTAAGTACATTTTTATGCCAAAAC
>NC_137811.1:51644817-51659817 GCF_963921795.1 Nannobrachium achirus
ATGCTGAAGATGATTGTGTACTGTACAAAGTAACGTATGAACCCTTCTCAACTGTACTGATGGAAGAAGAAAAACACATTTAGGGATAATCTTTTTTAGTTTTTTTGCTTTTTATCTAGAAATCAACGTGGTCGAAATCAAACAGAAGCAAATTTCACGTTACTTAATCAACCTCTTAAAAACACAACACCAGTGTGTGTCAATCAATCAGCTGTCCATTGCTTTCAATCAGCTGTCCATCAGTCACTGGCTATCAGTCCAAACAGTCTGTTGCACTAAGTAGCGTCCAGCAACATATGGGCTCTAATCCCTCACCACACAGTATCATAGACCTAGTAATGACCCTGAAGGTCAAGGGTCGAGGTCCTCATTGACTCTGACATGACATGACTGTCATTGTCACTGAAACCACACTCTGCAAGCCATCCAACTGTGGAGTCTAAAACTCATCTCATCTTTGTACTAAATACAGCTATTTATTTATTTCTCTGTCTCTCTCTCTCTCGCTCTCTCTGACTCTGTCTGTTTTTCTTCATAAAACAAAAGAGTATTACATTATTACAAGGTTTTTTTTCCTTCTTTGATGCCCCCCTTTATTTTGTATCTCTGTGTGAAGCTGTCAGCTGACATCTTTGGTCTGTGGTGGTGAAAGCGTGGGAGACTCTGAGTGAAGCCACCTGAGATGACACCAGACCAGCACAAATAGAGAGGAGGATAGACAGATACAAGGACAAACAGACAGGTCTGATTAGGTGCAGAGTATACTATACTGATATATACCTACCTATATTACAAAAAAACATCAAGAAATACAGTAATTAGATTCCCTAAGACCCACTTATTTAGACTCTTTTAGAAAAGAGGTTCACTGACACATTTCAAGACTACCACTAGTACATTAATAGTGATAGCAATAGTCAAAGTGATAGTACAGTGTGTCTCTTTCATCTGTCAGGCTCTTAGAATGTCACAGTCTACAAACTGTGCATGTTCGCTTGCCTGTCTGTCCGATTGCCATTATGTAATATAATGCTGTTGAACTCTCTTCTCTTCTCTTCTCTTCTCTTCTCTTCTCTTCTCTTCTCTTCTCTTCTCTTCATTCTGTGTGCGTGTGCGTGTGCGTGTGCGTGTGCGTGTGCGTGTGTGTGTGTGTGTGTGTGTGTGTGTGTGTGTGTGTTTATGGTCACCATGTGTGAATAGTAGTCATTGACAACACTAACATCCGCCTATGCTGAGAATAAGCATCAGTTGTGGGAATGTTCTCTATGTGCAGAATATCAACAAAGCTGGTTAATAACATAATGATAAATCCTGGGCTGGATGCGGGCTCTGCCACCAGCTTAGGGAGACAACAACACAAGATGGACAGCACATATGGACGCAACAATGGTGCACCTGTTGTGACTCTCACACAGACGTATGCACGCATGCACGGACACGTGCACGCACGCATACACACGCACACGCACACGCACACACACACACACACACACACACACACACACACACACACACACACACACACACACACACACTACATGTTCTTAGGAGTTTCCATAGTTTACTACAAACAGGACACCGGCACGCTGCACTGGAATCCAAAAGGTCAAGTCAGTAGTCTTTTACTTGACAGTGGTGGGAACTGGGGAACTGAAAGTAGCAGCTGGGAGAGTTATGAAAAACTCCCAGTGCCAACGAAGAAACCACTAAGTAGTACAGTCAGAGTTGACCAGGCGGCTCATAATCGAAACAAAACACGTCCCAGAACATAAGTCACGGTTTTAAAATAGTCCATATAAGAATAGATTATGGCCACTGAACACAGAACCAGCAGGTGCATTGGACTGCAGGCTGGCTGTTTGCCCTACACATACAGGGCTGTCTGTGCATAAACAGATTTAGCTCAAATTAACTCCAGTTCCTTTCTTTTTTCAAGTGTTTCTGTGATGCCATCACTATGCGTGTATTTTTAGATGTAAGATTCAGAAAAGAAACAAAGCTGTGCACTCAAAGATTTAGGGCTTAGCTTTTGGTCAGTTGACCTTCATCAGAACAGAGCTGACCGAGACAGAGCTGACCACGTTTTTCTTTTGCAATTGATGAAACTATGACTTCTTCTTTCATTTTCTAGTTGCGTACCTCTGCTTCCAGCACCTACATTTTGAGGGTTCTTATTATAGTCCTTACATTTAAGATTAAAAAATGTTTATCTGATGCAAACTCATGTCTTTGATTATCAGTGCCAATCAGGAGAAAACGCAGTGTGCATGTTGCTTCTAAAGTGTGCGTGCGCGCATCGTGCATGCGTGCGGGCGGGCGTGTATGTGTACGGATGGTTACTCAGGTTGCTGTGTAAACACTGAATGCACCTGTGTAAATGACATGAAGAGAGCTGTTGTGTTTAGCGTTGAGGCCACCAGAGAATAAGACATGTTGTGCAAACTGTGTCACCTGGAGGGACCATGTCACCACCCATTACAGCCACAGCTGAACCAGCCGGCTTAGCCTGCAGCCTGTGTTTAGGACGTGCACTCTATTCAGCCATGAGCTATTCTAAAACAAATAGCCATAATAAATCCATGGATTTAGAAGCCACACATTACATTCCCATAAGAGAATTAGATGCTGTGCAACACTGTCACCTGGAGAGACTGACAAAAGAATGTGTGTCACTCACCACCCTCACAGCCAACATGCACAAACAACCAGGCAAGCAAGTCAGGTATAGGCAGACATACTGTAAAGACAGAAGACAAGAGAGAGACAGCCAGTGAGTCCACCTGCATGTTATTATTTAGATTACCGTAAAGAGCATGCTTCCTTAGATGGTCAATACAACTAGAGATGGACCATGATGAGTAATGTGTTGTGCCCTAACCCTAACCTGAAGAGAGAAAAGACATAGGCCGTAGCTTTGTCCATATACCCTTTTCCCTAAACTTCTTTCCTTTTTTTACTATTCTGAAAAACATTTAAATTGTTCAAATAGCTGATCTACAAGCTAAGTATTTTTCAAAATAATAAAAAAGGCAACAAATTTTAGGGATAAGGGGTAAGGAATGGACGAAAATATAGCTCATCACAAGCACATTCTAAAACTACTAATAAAGCAGATCTGTGATTATCAGTCGCTGTCCAGACTATTAATGAATCTGATAGAACATAATGATGTTTTACAATTCTGTCCCTATCAGGACATAAGTCGGACTGTGCTGAGTCGGCTGAGGGTTACTTCGCAACGCTCCGCACGGCGACACACTCGTGACTCAAGTCACGTTCAGACGCTGTCTGTGAAAACGAGTGCACCTTTTTCAATCTGACTGGTTTTCCTATCATACTGTGACATATACAAACACGCACACAGTGTGTGTGTGTGTGTGTGTGTGTGCGTGTGCGTGTGCATGCGTGCGTGAGTGTGCGTGTGTGTGTGTGTGTGAACATAATGCCATGTTCTGTTTAACATTTGACATTTCACAACTCAACACAAAATGACTGGAAGGGCTGGAGACTGTCACAGTAAACCTGGTGTTATGTGACCGTCATGTCACGAGATTTCATAAAGTGAGACAAATGCTGTTGTAAGGCAGGAAGTGTTTTGTATAACCACAGAGAATCTGATGCCATAGATTGGGCATGAGGGAATTGCAGGTGTTATGCAAGCTGTGCCACCTGAGTGGTGTGTGTGTGTGTGTGTGTGTGTGTGTGTGTGTGTGTGTGTGTGTGTGTGTGTGTGTGTGTGTGTGTGTGTGTGTGTGTGTGTGTGTGTGTGTGTGTGTGTGTGTGTGTGTGCGTGCGTGCGTGCGTGCGTGCGTGCGTGCGTGCGTGCGTGCGTGCGTGCGTGCGTGCGTGCGTGCGTGCGTGCGTGCGTGCGTGCGTGCGTGCGTGCGTGCGTGCGTGCGTGTGTGTGCATGTCACCACCTTGTACAGGCACAAACCACTGCCCAGCAAAGACAATCCATTTACAGATGTAGCCGTCACAAAGTTCTACTTTTCAAACATTTGCTGCTGTTGCTCGCTACTGTATGTACGGTATCCATCTGTCTATCTATCAATTTATCAATCTGTCTGTCTGTTTGTCTCTGTCTGTCTGTCTGTCTAACTATCAATCATTTCAGAATCAACAGCCTCTCTCCTGCGTACAGTTTAGTTTTATCGCACGTTATCAAGGGTGCTGACAATAGCACAAACTGGGCGTTTTCCTGTAAAGGACACGTGGATGTGTGTTGATTTGTTTTAGTAAAGTCAGTGAGCTCCATTACTATTAGTGTTTACCTCACCTGTGCAAGCAAGGACGTTCACCTATTGGGCCTTGACTAGTAATGAGTCTCCAGTTGCTTTGCTCTGCTCCCCAGCCAGCAGAGCCACAGCCCCTGTGGGGAAGTACAGACAGAGGAGGTACAATTAGAGAAGTACGTGCTGAGGAACTACCAAAAGCCAACAAAAGGAAAACAGTTCATGCAAAGTCATTCTTCCTTTTTTTTGTGTTACATGTTTGTAGCCTAACACAAAAGAAGCTTATTGCAGGCAAGTATCGGGGAAAAAGATAGAAACAAGATAAAAGATTCTAATAGATTGGTCATTTACCCATAATCAACCTAGTAAGAGATCACTCTGTTTGTAGTACTGCAATAAGTTCTCCTGCTTTCTTTTCTGTTTTTCTCCTTGCTCTCGTTCTCTCATGCCTTCTCTCATGGGGGACACCCCCCATGCTCCACACCCCACCCATTTTCTTTCCTAAAAATGACAAACAATAAACTTGTGATGTGACAATAAAATAGATTCTTGATTCTTCATCCATACCATTGCCGTCCATCCTGTAATAAGGGGCTGCAACTACAGATCCCATAGCCCAGTGGTTCCCAAACCTTTCAGGTCAAGACCCAAAAGAGAGGTTGTTAGACGTTTGTCCAGGACCCAAACTATTGAAAATAGCTACAAGCATGCTGTGAGATTGTAGATTGGCTATTTTCACTACTTCTTAATTATCATTATTTTTCTTTATGGAATTTCTTAGATTCATTTGTTTGTTTTAAAATGTACATATATATATTCGAGTTAATTATATTAAAAATACATTGAAATATATATTTAACTTGAGTCATGACCCATAAAAACTGGTCCGTGACCCACTGTTTGGGAGACCAAACAGTGGGCTATATAGCCTAAGGGTGGGCGATATGGAAAAATACAAAAGCTGTATCACGATACACGATTTTATCACAATTCTTTTTCACGTTGGTTTTTATGGTTATTTTTCAAGTTACTTGACAAAAACTAGACTCTCTGGGTTCCTTTTGGGAGGTCTAAATTGAACTTTACAAGTATGTAACTCTGACAGTATACAAATGAAACCAAATGGACCCTTATGGGTCCATTTGGTTTCATTTGTACACTGTCAGAGTTAAGTGGAGACCTTGACATTTTAAAGTTTGAGAACTACTGATTTAGACCAAAATGCAGGTTTAAATTGAATTCTGTAATGAATCTCTGTATTAACGATTCAACAGGATTTTTTACAAGGCTCCCTCATTGTATCACGATATATACGATACCTCTAAAAAGGCATATCGTGGAGACATTGTATCGTCTCAACGATAATTATCACCATATCGCCCACCCCTAATATAGCCTGTGGCAGAAATGCACATAAAGGCTTAAATTTGGGAAAAGTAAAAAGAAAAATGTCTTCCTCACTCCCTGCCAATGCCCATGTGCAAGTTCAGATCTATTGATCAACCCAATGAGGATAAAAAGGACAGTAGGATGGACTGTGTCTTATTCATTTTGTAGGGGTAAACACATTTTTTCTCACGCTCAAGTGTTTTTATTTTTTTCTCACGCACAAGTTTCTTAGCAGAAACACTTCTATCAGAGGTTCATACTAGATACCTTTTTGAAGTCGCCCCTGAGCAAAACATTGTTGCACACATTACTGAGCAGTGCAAGCACTTTCCATGACAACACAACACAGAGAGAAAATGAAAGAGAGAGAGAGAGAGAGAGAGAGAGAGAGAGAGAGAGAGGGAGGAGAGAATAACAATTTAACCCCATTTAAGCTTTTCAATATTCATGGCGGTTCCCATAAAGTTTGGGACATTAAACCTCCAAAGAAGCACTGAGGTGGGTGTCATCTCCTTCCCTGAGTCTTCAGGGCCCCATATTTGTCCTGGTTTGAAAACAGGAAAACACTCAAGCAGGCTTACTACTACCTAACTGGAGTTATGTGCCTAGCGTCCATGTTGTCTTGGCAACCTGGCTGACAAGGGGAGGGAGAGAGAGAGAGGGAGAGAGAGAGAGAGAGAGAGAGAGAGAGAGAGAGAGAGAGAGAGAGAGAGATGGGGGGAGAGGATTCAGAGGAAGGAGCGATGAAGAGAAAACCAAGGAATATCTACAAGGAACAGACAACACCCGGAAGTTGGCACGCCGGGTGGCCACTTTTGGGTGGCGGAAGTGACGAAGTGCTCATAGACGCTAATGTTAATTTTGGGTGGCCAAAGTGTCATGGCGGCGTCCCATGGAGCCTGAAATGACGAAAATGACGTTGGTGTCCGTTCCTTCTTTGATCTTCCTTGGAGAAAACGAGGAAAAAAAAGAAAGGGGGAAAAAACTGTGCTGGAGCAGAGAGTTGAGTGTGAATGGATGACGTCACGGTCCGGCGCCAGGCAGTCTGCCCGGCGGGTCGCTGAATAAACGCTGTCAGCGAGGGAGCAGAGCGTCGCAATATGGTCCCTGGGAGTGGAGGAATGTAGGAGGCACAATAACACACACAGCTGGGTAAAGGAATGGGAATGCGGCGCAGGCGGGCAGCCCGCCAAATTATAGGCTGTCCCTGGCTCCCATAGCGTTTTATATTAAACGCACTTTGTTTAGAAAAGATATTTACCAAGTCAAATAATGCACACCTTCTGATCCAGTAGGCTACCAGAAACAAAGACACGAATAGTATAGGCTATATAAAGTATAAATAAAGTGCATGGTTTAAGCATGTGTAAATATCTCCAATATAGTGGCTGGCCGCTGGCTCCTGCCTGTGCGTAATTACGCATGGACAACAGCCTACACACATAATGCTATATTTGGCTAAAGCTGTCCAAATGAAATGGAAAATAGCATATCTTTATGGTTCAATTTCATGACTGTATTGTTCCTCACAGGCCTATGGGCAGGAGTAGGTGTCTAAGTTCATATGCCTTCATTCATATGCCTTCATTCATATGGTTTTGACACACACACACACACACACACACACACACACACACACACACACACACACACACACACACACACACACCTTTCTTCTACAGACAAGCAGCCCACCGCAGCGCGCGCACCACAGCCACCATCGCTCGCGCACGCACGCACGCAAGCAGACACACACACACACACACACACACACACACACACACACACACACACACACACACACACAGAATGAGACACGCCTTTTTATAGGCTCCGTTGTGTCCGTCGGTGGGCAGCGGGCGGCTCGTGATTGACCAGCTTTTCGCCCAGAACTGTCAGTGCGCCGCGGCTGGCGCCTCCCCTTTCCTCTATAAATGTAGGAAATCTATTCATTCCCTTCACGCCACCGTGTCTGCGTGAAGTAAGAGAGCTTCCCTGTCTCCTCGGGATGTGTTGTTGACAGAATAGCATTATTAACGCCTTCTTTCACAGACGGGTTTTTTTGTGATCTTGTACTTTCGTCAAACAGGTATTACAACATTTTAAGCGTTTTATATATAGTGTCGTAATCGCAAAATAACCACTACTACAGTAATTGTTTTGTGGGTTGTTTTTTTCCCCCCTCCGTCTCCCTTTCTGAACCGTGCGTTTTTTCGTTGTCATCTAAAATGAAGGCTGTTACTCCAGTCCGCCCCCAGAAGGATTCCTCCTACGGCGGCAGCAACGATCGCCCTTTGCATTATCTGTCGGAGCACAGCCTCAACATCAGCCGGTGCAAGATGGAAGAAGAGGACCTGTTCTGCCTGCAGTACGACATGAACGACTGCTACAGCCGTCTGAAGCGCCTGGTGCCCACGATACCGCAGGATAAGAAAGTCAGCAAAGTGGAAATCCTCCAGCATGTCATAGATTACATCTTGGACCTGCAGCTAGCGCTGGAGACGCACCCATCTCTCAATAAACCACAGCAGAGAACCGGGACGTGCCCTCCCGCCTCCAACCCCAGCCGGACGCCGCTGACGGTACTCAACATTGACCACCAGGTAAGAAGCGTCCATCTCTATCGGGACACGCCGGGAGCCGTGGCTCCCTCCCTCGGCTGTCAGACACACACACACACACACACACATGTCCGCCCGTCAGACTCAGACAGACAAAGCGCGTCATGTCACGAGCAGCGTTCCCGTTATATGTCATTGTCCTCTCAAATTGGTGTGTCGGCTCAATGGAACTAGCTTTAGAAGAAAAATAAAAACAATTAATTATTATTATTTCCCTTGCACACTGGCCTCGAAAATCATGCGTAAAATGCATTTGGCGAGTCTAAGATTGCGCACTTGATTGTGGGCTTAAATGATTAGCATCATAATGACTGTGAGCATTTGCTGTGTGACAGAGGCCCACCTTATCACAGGATAGGTGAAGTACCTCAGCGTGCAGCCCACTCCACTGCTCACAATACAGCCCATTTGTTATTCAATAGGCTATAATAGAATTTATTATATAAGCTAATAGCCTGCTCGTTTTATTCTGCTTTGCTGTTGCCCATCATTTATTTTGTGGGCACAAGGTCTATCATTTATTTACTGTTGTCACTGAGGGCTAAAACATTTTCCTTCCTTTTCTTTTAGAGGACATCAATAGTCAAAAAGCCGGAGGACTCAATTTTATGCCGCTGAAATAAAAAAACAACAACAACACAATGGTAAGTTGACTTTTTACTATAACGTTTCAGCCATGGCTATTTAAACTGCAGTTTATTATTATTATTTTATTTTTTTGAGCATCATCAATTGGTTGATTTTATTTTATTTTCTCCCATCACACTAAATAAGTCACACTATGATGGACATGAGGGATATTCGACTCTAGCCTCTAGACAACATATTGGTTCATACTTCATAGGCTTGAAGTGCATATAGGTGCATTCTCGTTCATTTGACGTTACTCTGTATGCTGGGCCTCACATTGCTTTAGGTTGCCCAGCAGACATCAGGAAAATAATAATTGGGGAACTGGAAATTGCCAATAACCTCGGTGGCAGCTGTGCATTGCGCAATAACTGTCCCTTGTGTAGCAATCCCCCCCCCCCCCCCCAGCAGACAGAGGGTTAAAGCGTCACCGTGGCCCCTCTCTCTCTGCCTCTGTCTCACACCCTTTCTCTTCGCCTTGTAAATGACCGAGGCCCGGTGGCAGTCTATTGGCTGCTTGCAGCTGTGTCTTGTATAAAAGTTTGCCCAAAAGCCCGGAGAACTGTGGTTGTTGTTTGACCTGGTGTGTTTTGGGTTGTTGATCAAGCATGGCCTCTGTTTTGTCGGTGGCGCCAGTCAGTCTGGAGCTCTCGGTTCACACACCCCCTCTATTCATCCCCCCTCCACAGGTGTGCAGCCCGCACAGAGCCGGTCCAAAGCCAGCAAATCTTCGCCAGGGACTCACACCCACTGGAGGCACAATCACAGGGGGATTTCAAAAACCGCTGGGAGGAATTAAACAGAAATAATAACGCTATTTATATCCCTTTTTTTTGTTCAAATGAGGGGCCGCGATATCCAAGCATCCCCTTTGTTCTTGCCATAATAACCTTATTTCTTGTCATTTGAATTTTATATGGATGAAAGATGTGAAATCCTTTGCTGCGAAGTTTTGTTGGAAACTTGGTCAAGAGCATTTTGAAAACAGTTTGTGAAGTGTGCATAAAATAGCTAAAAACAACAGTTTAAAGCTTTACTAAACGTTGAAAATAATTGTACGTTTTTGACATCTATTGTTTAAAATAGATGATTTGTGTTGAACAGGGATGTTCCCTGGGATCGGAAAATGTTTAATATTGTAAAGAAGAACAATTCTGAGTCGAGACAATTAAGATTGTACATATAAAGAAAGAAAATGTTCTATAAATGTATGTGAAAGGAAATACTTATATGCTTAAAATAGACTATTGTAATTATAAGATATTTTTATTAAAATGTTTTTTTGTTTTGTTTTTGGTTATGTAAATATCGTGTTTTCACTTTTAAGTCTAGTGAATGAATGTGATCATGCTCTGCCAATAAAGTCCTCACATCATGATATCAGTTAACTCTTCACAGTGTTTGGAATAGTTTTAATATGTAGCATGTCAAACTCATTGCAAAGATATAGAATGTGCACTGAAACCTCCTGTGTAGATACTGTGGTGAAGGAGTTCCAGTCAAATTCCTCTACCTTTATTTTTATTCGCCCAGCTCAGCTTTTCTCTTGAATCTTTTTTTTTTTAATCGATTAACTATTTGTATTATGACAACAAGCTGAACCATTTAAAGCTGTGGTCACTATGGTGTTTTAACCTAAAAAAAAAAGAATACAACGCATGATTTGGTTTACCTTTGGCCGTTGACAAAAAGAGTAGATCAGTTACAGAACCTTTGGCAAGTGTAGAGAGAGTGTTTACAATTAAAACCACAGACCATAACCTTAATGTCACTATAGCTGCATAGCGGTGTTTATACTTGTATTGCAGGCTCTGTGATTCCTTTGGGTTTGTCTTTGTGTGGACATTGGCTGCTCTTAACACATTAATGATTCACCACCACCAAATCATTAAACTTTGTTTTAATGAATTTATAAAAAATTGTGGACTAATGATTAACATCCTCCCTTTTGGAATACAAACATTGTGTTGGGAAATGACATTTGGTGAACACTGATTGATTTCTCTGCTGGAAAGTCATCAGACATTGTTAATGTAAAAAAGAAAGAAGAAGAAAAAAGAATCCTGACATTTAATGCCGAATTTACCTCACCACCCTCTTGCCAGTGTGAGAGGGAACTTGTACACTACTGTCAGCTGCACTGTTGGACTTGACCTTCACTGGCTTGTGAGTTGTCAAAACAATTAAAGGGTAAAGTTTCCAGGAAGAAATGTGTCGTCTCAAGTTTTCTCTCAAGGTGTGCGTCTTGGTTAATTTGTGTCAATGTCAACGCTGACAACAGTGACAGTTGTGCAAAGGCGATAGAGTAATTTTACCCATAATATACTGCAAGTAAATAAAAGAAATAATTTGGTTTATCAAGTTCATGCAGAATTAGGCTGAGTAAACACGGACATTATTGAGATACAAGTCTTGCAGTGTTTGTTGTGGATATTTTAGATTTAAAAAAATTGCATCAATATATACTTTTGAGATTTTGCAGGTGCAATCAAGATAAGCGAGAGCCTGAAGTGCCGATATCAATTAATATATAAAGTTAAGCACTGCTTCCTTCCTTCCTTCCTTGGACAGCTATAGGTCTATCTTTCTTCCATTAGAGGATGTTTCTGAACCGTGCCCCCTGATGGAATATCTGCTTTAGATCAAAGTGCTTTATGTGTTTTTGTTTCTATCATAGCTTATGTCCTGAATTGTGATGTATGAAGTATACATCTTTAATAATTAGATAATAATATTTGTGTATTTAAAAAATATTAGTGTTATTACTAGATGACATATACGTCATACTAGCATTGATAATGCACACTTCTATCAGTTAGTTTTAAAATTATGATGATTTGCCATATTTGCATAATTCTCCATGAGACCTGAATAGCACCATAGTCAAATGAATTTAAAAATATTTATATTTTTTAGGAATAGGAAAATGCAGTGTTTAACTAATAAGAACACCTTCCAAAAAGACCGGCCAGCAAATGTCTCATCACTGTAAATGTGATTTATTTAAAAATGACAGATATCTTGTCTTGGAAGGAAACTCTACGGTTACCCTCAACAACACAGCGACCCTTCTGGGTTGGCTGTGTGTCCATACAGCAAATGGCAGAGAATGCGGGTTCAGAGGGGCCTTTTGACACAAGCAGACACAGGCCTTGTTGGTGTTACAGACATCTATCAGACACTCTGGCCTGTTCCACTCTGGGCATCTGAGGATAACGAGGCCAGACCACCTGTGTGTGTTTATAGTCCACAGTGAGAGAGACTGGCCCTGCTGCCCTTGACAAGCGCTGTCCTTGTGATGTGTGTGTGTGTGTGTGTGTGTGTGTGTGTGTGTGTGTGTGTGTGTGTGTGTGTGTGTGTGTGTGTGTGTGTGTGTGTGTGTGTGTGTGTGTGTGTGTGTGCTTTTAGTGTTTGTGTGTGTGTGCGCACGCACACGCGTACATGTGAGAAAAGGGTGAGAGAGACAGAGAGAGGGTGGGGGAAAGAGAGAGTATAAGCTGTGTTTGTTTGCGGCGTGTCTGTGTGTGTGTGTGTGTGTGTGTGTGTGTGTGTGTGTGTGTGTGTGTGTGTGAGAGAGAGAGAGAGAGAGAGAGAGAAAAGCCAGTCTTATAGCGCAGGTGGCCAGGTTGACAGTTAGACCTTCTCAATATGATTAAAGATATTCTCTGAGCCAGAAGGGGCACTACAGAGGCCTTATAGTTCAAACTGTGCCTTAGAAGTCACACAATGTGTGACTGGTGAATCCATGCTGAATATGTTTGCCATGTGGGAGTTCTACATTGTATCAATACATTCATTTGTTTGGAAATAATATTGATGGTGCCTCAGATGCCTTAAACAAGAAGAGAGCAGTGATGTCACTGTCAAAATCACGCTTGGGAATCCTGTGTACAGAACATGTATGTGGACAGAGCTGAAAGCTCTTCGGAGCTGACTGGGTGTATGGAGAACCGGAAAGATTGGAGACTCCGATGGAAGCTCGTCTGAGGACGACCGAGAGACCGAGAGAGATTATTCCTCTCCAATCTGCCACCATTCAATCACCCATTCAATTACAATTACAACTACATATATAGCCACAGATTTGGATACCGATTTTCTTGATTGCTTGAGCACACTTTTTGAAACAGAAGTTATATTTGCAAAGAAAAAACTAAAAATAAATAAAAATAGGCCAAGCTGATTATGAAAATAAAATCTGTATTTTCATGAAAACTAAGCAAGGTCAAAGACCCAAAATAAAGTATACTGCACCTTTACTAAAAAAAAAGGTTATGGTCAATCACATTTTCCCCCTCACTATGCAAAGAGGAAAATATCACCAGCAGTGGCGCATTCACCCTTGATAACCCCAGCTGTGATTGCCAGACAGCCAGCATTCATTGCATCAAGGAGGGACATCTGGTCATGTGGACGGTGGTCATATACCTTCCACCTCCATGAAGAGAAGAGATCCTTAATACGACTGAGAAATTGAGAGTATGGGGAGGAACCCTGCCCTCTCTCTTCAGCACCAGATTTGATACAATGCATCAAGGAATGGAATAGGCACTATGCTGTTCCCTTTTCCAGAAGCTGCCATACCTGCTTCCTGTTCCTGAAGGCGGGAACAGCAGCAGATTTGAACCAGAAACACACTTTATTAACAGTTTGCAAATAGTACATTGGTACCGTACAACATTACAATGATTGCTAAAAGGAAAACACCAAAAGCCCAAGGGGCTTGTTTACATTGTGGTCCTATGTATATTCAATTCATCAAGACATAAAGACTAACAATAATATACAATAATAAAATAATAATAAATAATACAATAAAACAAGACATCATCAACACTAGTAGCAATAAACGTATATTTGCGACCATAGGTCGCAGTTTACTATGAAAACCGGCACATCATGTCCGTCCGTAACGCCTCAATGTCTATAGCTGTTCTGACATCACATTGTTGACTGTCAAGACTGCTGACTACCATCACCTGGATATCCATGCCCATATATGGAGATCCCTGATGTCATCAATAATAAGCCCATATCTGGGAATGCCCATATATGGACTCTCCATGTATGGCCAAGACAGAATTCATTTGCAAATCAAGACTGCTGGCTATCATCACCTGGATCTCCATATATGAAGATCACAACACTAACCTCATCAAACCCTGGATATCCATACATGGAGACGACTGGATCATCACCTAGATCTCCATCTATGGAGCTGGTCAATACCTCTACATCTGACCTCACAGACTCTATCTATGGATGGATATAGCTGACCTGTTCTGACATCACAGTGATGACTCGACCAGCTCAGCAGAAGGGTATACATGCCAAAGCGCCCAACACGCACCCAACACCTTCACTAGAGTCTGCAACACACATAGTTATGTTGGCCCACCTTTGACCTGTATAGCTCATTGATAGTGTTCCTTCCACTTCTCTTGCTTCATCCACATGAATGAAAATATGTTACAATAACATTCACTCCATGCTCCATTATTGTCAGGCATACAGTTGTAAATATATTATAAATTATTCCAGATGCATGTAATATTTGTAAGAAAATACATGAAAGTAAAGAAACACTTTCTGCACTAGTGGTGGGCAAAAGTGTTCATTTCAGTGAATGAATCATTTAGCTCACGTTCACGGTAATGATCCATTCAAACGATTCGTTCGCGTTCACCGTTCGTAGAGTGATCATCCTGTGAAAAACAATATCGCGGGAGCGTTTTTATTACGTCTCCCTCCCGTCCTGTGTGCGGGGGGCTATTTGGGGGAGGGGACGAAATGAACGGTATGAACGAAAGCACGAAAGTAACAGTTTAAGGAAATGGACGAATCGTTCACGATTCATTCTTGTGATTCGTTCTCATGAACGAATCACTCATGAACGACACATCACTATTTCTGCACATGCAGTACTGGCTTCTCATCTCTTTCATTCTATCACTAATCCTCAGTTTAATTTTCATTTGATATCATTCAAGGATCCTGACAATAGTGGTTACACTTACTGTACATTGATGACACTGTGGTCCTGAATGACTACGACCTTTGATGAATATGTACAGTAAATGACATTGATGGAGAACGTGTTTTACATGCATAAAGTACAGTAGTGAGT
>NC_137811.1:51664817-51667317 GCF_963921795.1 Nannobrachium achirus
ACGCAGTGATTAGAGAGGGGGGAATCAGGGGTCTGCCAAGCCCCTTATAGGATCTGTGTGTGTGTGTGTGTGTGTGTGTGTGTGTGTGTGTGTGTGTGTGTGTGTGTGTGTGTGTGTGTGCGCGTGTACTGCTACATGCATATGGGTGTACTCGCATTTGTGTGTGTCCGCACACACGTGCGTGGGATTGTTTGTATGTGCCCTGCCCATGCACGGATGCGTGGTTGTTGGAGTGATTCTTCTTTGTGTGTATTGTTCCGTGCATGTGTGTGAGTGCACACGCCTGCGTTGCATCTCCGTGCGCGTGTGCTCATGTGTAGGGGTGGTGCTGGGACAAGAGCCATGTCACAGAACATGACCCTGAGGTGCAGCCATCAGGCAGCCAATATGGCGAGTTAAATACCGCTGCTGCATCAGAGCGGAAGGGCTCCAACTGCCTGCAATCAAACAGGTTTCCTTTCACTTAATGAGCTTAATTAATGAGCCTTGCTTTGGTCTCTTTCGCACAAAAAGTGGTGAGATGGTGGAGTTATTTTCAAAGGAACAACATTACCTTGAGTAGGCTTTATGCATGCAAAAAGAAATACCTTTCAGCAGAGGTTCCTCAAATTGTTTCAAACCTGGGGCTCAAATTGAATAAAACCTAGACAAGGTGTGACTTGTGATCTGTGTTTGGTTGTACTGTACTTTAACTTCTGCTATATTTGCATAAATAGCAGAATAAGGAAAGCTGGGGTTTTTACGTACATCTCTTTTGATTGGCATGATTTTGTTCATGAAGGTATTCGTTGTCACGGTGGCATAAAAACACCCTGCAGCACCGTAGAGGCCTAGGCCACCTGTTCAGTGGGAGGGAAACTGGGCAAACCTCTGCATACGTTGCCGTGTCCCAGTGAAAATCCTCACTGTCAGGGGAGAAGATGTGACTGGCAACTCCATGTTGTGCATCAGAGGAGGCAGAGTTGGCACGAGCGCATGCGTGCGTGCGTGCATGTATGTGTGTGTGTGTGTGTGTGTGTGTGTGTGTGTGTGTGTGTGTGTGTGTGTGTGTGTGTGTGTGTGTGCGCGCGCGTGCACGCTCGCTCGCTGCGCACACATGGCGTGTTGGTTAATTGGGGAGAAAAATAAAACAGTTAAAGGAATTCTGTGAGCGATTTAAATCAAACACTTCACACAAAGTGGAATGTTTTTGTCATGACTCAAAGTGTCAGATCTGTTAGTAGCAACACTTGGTTTTCCACAGCTGCAAGTATTCCAGATCCTTTTCTTTTCTTTTTTTTTGCAATCTTAGTTGCCAATCAGTTTGCTTCAGTCAGAACTGTCTCTGAGTGACAATTCCAAAGTGGAAATGGGGATTTTATTTCAGCAGCATGCCTGCGGGGAAACTACTTCAAACAAAAGAGAAATTACATTTGAGTCTGAGATGACAAATGGAGACCTCAGATAATCGCATTACAGCTATTATATTTGGGAACGGGAAAAAAGGAAAACCACTTAATTTTACCTCACACTAATGTTTCAAATTCTTACAAATTATACATCTGCCCAGAGACATGTATTTTGATATAGATCATTTAAAATGTTATTAGAAAGAACATTTGTCCACATTTACAGTATAGTAATGTCAGCACTTTCCCCCCACACAATGGCACTGAAACCAGAGTAGAGGTAGCGGTTTGCATTAGCAAATCGCAGGATAATTGTGTTGCATACTATTATGGTGGTGCAGTATGTCACACAATGGGCTTTCGATATTCTCTCGATTACTGATATTCCCTTTAAAATATATAGGAGAGATAAAAAGATTACAATAGAACATAATACTGAAAAGGCTTCCATATTACAGGGTACTATTCATCTAAAATAACACAAACATACATGTTGCATGTTCTTCTACTATAAGTGCTGTGTATTCTAAATGATGGTCACAGCACAGTGATGGAATCCAAGCTGCGGAGGTCAACACACCTGCACACCAATGTCCCTGGGCTAGAAAGATTAGGAAGATTTTCCACAAGCTGAAATGATGCAAAAGTTTAGTTTTTGATTTAAGACCTGTGTCACAAAAAAAAGAGTAATTTACAAAAAATAAAAATAAGATAATAATAAGAAGGACCAAACACAGAAGGACCAAACACATTATTAATCATTATCAGTGCTACTCTTTCTTTTCTGCAGCTACATTCTGAGGCTTTCTTGGTGATATAGAGGACAAGTCCCTTTAGTGCTCTATGCCAGGGGGTCTGAAACAGTGTGCCAAGCCACATAACATTGGTGTCTTGTGAGATAAGTCCAGTTGTGCCTTGGCATTGTGTGGCAACCACACATTGCAATATATACAACTAGCCTATACAAATAGTTATCCATTATATTTTAATGTAATATATCAGTAATTCTTGCATACTCATTTCCAAATACAGAAGCAAATTCTTTAGCATACCACTTTCAACCTGGTGTCCCTATAGGCGAAAATGTGTAATTAATTTATTCAATATTTTCT
>NC_137811.1:51677317-51689817 GCF_963921795.1 Nannobrachium achirus
TGGACACAACATTTAAACGTGAATAACCATGCACACATAAAATCACCAGGCTATACACATGGCAGACAGCTTACACATTAACACACAATCATCAACTTGTAACAGGAAGATAAGAGACTTCCAGACTGCGTTGACACAGGTACAGAAACAACACACACACAAATAACACAATAAAAGAGGAGCAGGGAAGGAGTAGCAAGACAGAGTGAAAGATTATGCAGCTGAAAGACAAAAGAGAGGAAAAGGTCAAGAGAGGGAGAGGAAGGGAAAGTGGAAGATCGAAGAGAGAGAGGGAGGGTGGGGGGTGGGGGGGGGTGCCTACTGCAGCCGCCTCCATACCTCAAGTCTCATTAACTTAATGGTCTCTATGGTCGGAGGAGGGATGGAGGGATGGAGAGATGGAGAGAAGTAGAGAAGGAGGGGTAGAGTGGTAAATAGATGTGGGGCTGGTCTACAGCCCCTTACTCTACTCCACTACAAAAATCATGTATATGCAGGAGAGATGGGTCTGTACACTGTAAAACAGGGGTCTTCAACAGGGGGGCCGCCAAATCTTTGTGTGATATGATCATGTTTTCTTTTTTACATTAACCACTTGAACCCATAGCATCCCTATTCTGAGGCGTTGTGAGCTTGTAGATCGGCTATTTCTGGCAAATATCACTGTATTTCATAATGGGCATAAATATCTAATTTAGAATCTTAATTCAAAACTGTTCTCAGTTCAGCGTTCATCACCTGAATCCATTTTGTGTCCAACACGCCGCCCATGCACTCCTCAGATCGACCACTTTACTCATTTCCTCCAGTGTGCCACAGTGCCACTTGTAGTGCTATTGTGTGGGTGACATGCCAGCCGTCAGTGCTGAAAGCATATCAGCCGCTATCGCCTGGTCTGTCCGACCGATGGCGCCGTACTCAGAGAGGGGGGGGGGGGGGTCACTACTCAGCCCTCGGTGTGACAGGAGGGGGGGGGGGGGGGGGGTCTCAGAGAGAGGTCTGCTCATATGAGGGGCTATACGAGAACCACTTTCTGTAACATAGAACTAGAATTAATAGAAAGGCCATGTATCATTGTAATCTGGAGCACTATAGAATTATAGCACTCCAGAATCAATACTGCAATGCTGGAGACTTGCATGTTTTGGTGTGTGGACATGGGATGATAATCATTGTTGCAACTGGCATGAACAGCCCAAATAAGTCTTGCATGGTAAAGGGCTTTGCACACAGGCGCGATTTTCAACCATTGCATTTTTTCCATTTGCTGCACGATTAAAGGCTGTGCGGAATCCTCACTGCGGATCCGAAAAGGAGTCATGAAAGGAGTCAATGAGTTTTTAACCGCATGCGACAAGATGCACAAATCGAAATGGGTTAGATCGGGAAAAGAAACGCACAGCCGCAGCCACCTGCCGGCTGCCGCATTGCAAATTCGGAGCCGGTGTGCATGAGGTCATAGAGAATCATTGTTTTCTTTTAAAAATGAAATTGTCCGTTTTTTCCGTGCGAAAAAAACGCATCTGTGTGCAAAGCCTTTAACACTCCTATTCACTGAGAGTATCAAGCATTACATCTGCATGACCCTTATTGTTGTTGTTGTTGTTGATGATGGGATATTTGTCTATGAACATGTACATGTACTGCAGAGGCGTCAATTGGGTATGGCAAGCTATGGCAGCTGCCATACCTTGGCTACAGGGGGAAATAATAAAATGTACTTTTCATTGTGCCTGTTGCTAAGGTATGGCAACTTGACTGGTGTCTTGCACAAACTGACACCACTGATGTACTGTATGTAAAATTATCTTCTGCATTCAACTCATCCTAATTATTAACACTCGGCCAGGGAGCAGTTAGGGATTAAGTGTCTGTCTGGCTCAGGGACACCTAGTCGACCTAGACTAGTAGACATAGGGGCGAACCGCGGCCTATCTACCCACTCAGCTCCTGCAGCCCTCCGACAAGCAAACCCCAGATTCTATGGCAGCCATCTTGCGTTCCTTGGCCGACAGACACTTCATTTGGATGGGAAAGCTCTTTCCATTTTTGCTAAAATTATTATTCTGAGGTCTGGAACGGAACCAGACACAGCTGATGACTTGTTGCATGACAGGGCACAGACCACATGGGGCAAAGAGAGAGTGATAGAGAATAAGAGAGAGGGAGGAAGAGGGAAATAGAGACTTGTAGCATGACAGGGCACAGACCACAGGGGCAGAGAGAGAGAGGGGGGGGGGGGGGGCAGAAAGATTGATAGAGAAAGAGGCACAGTGAAAGAGAGGGAGGTAGAGATGACAATACAAGAGCTGTATGTGAAGTACAGTACTGGTTAAGAGAGAGCGATACCATCGCTGCACCTATAGAGAGATAATTCATAAGAGAGGAGATTTACTGTGAAATAAACAATTCTTCATCCCTGCCAGTGGCACCTTGATCACAGCTGTGTAAATCTAGAGGGGAAAGTATCTTTGGAGAATTGCTTAGCCACCATTAGTGTAACTATGTTCAAGTTTGCAATTTCACATGCAAGGTTTTCTGTAAGTTAATGAGAAACAAACAACATGCACGCTTGCGCGTGCAAGCGCACGCATACACACACACGCGTGGGCACAACCACACACACACACGCTTGCACACATACAGACACACACACAGACACACACAGTCGTGTGAGTATGCATGCACACACACACACACACACACACACACACACACACACACACACACACACACACACACACACACACACACACACACACACACACACACACACACACACACACATCCGCACATAAACCCACACTGCGGGGACCATCTGACGAGGCCAAAGTGATGTTGGTTCCAGGGGACTGTGAGTCGGTCCCTCCACAGATGGGCCGGGGCCCTGCACCCTCTCCCTAATGTTCCATTCTGCAGCTGTGTGAGATTAGCTAGGTACCATCAATGCTAATTTGTGCTGATACAACCAAAACTTTTATTGAGATGCGAAAAAAGGGCAGGAAAAACCCCCACCCCTGGTACTTTGAGGATGTCTCCTTGAACATGCTGCAGCAGCCAGGCCGCGCTTCTGACAGAGGCTAGGGTGAATTCAACCCTTAAACCAACATTTTCAGTCCAAGGACCCCTTAGTTGAGAGAGAGATGAAGCAGGGACCCCCACAACCTTTCCATAGATTCCATAGTTTCATCATTTGACAGCACAATCATCAGTGTATTTTGGATTCATGTCAATTTGTGTTTTCAGATATTTAACCGCTTGAGCCGTCATTACCTAATAAACTTGACCTTTTACTCTGTACTTAGTCTGCTCTTTTTCCCCTCTACACTAAACATCTTTGCTGAAAATAGCCGATATACAAGCTCACAGAGCAAGGAGTTGTGAGCTTGTATATCTGCTCTTTTGGCTACGGTTCTCAGAATATGGCCACTAGGGTTCAATTTGTTAATATAAAAAGGAATGGAAGATTTGGAGGACCCCCTGTAGTAACTCCGAGGATCCCCTAGGGGTCCCAGACCCCCTGTTGAAGACCTGGTACGGTAATCTGACACGGCATTTGTGATTTGAAGCATTTTGTTCCAGAAATGTGTGTTGCAAAGTTGACCTGCTGTTGGCGCTATAACATGCCAATGCGAAAAGGATGGCATTTGTCCCACAACCTAGTGGAAATTTGCATGCAAAATCTCAGGAAAATTGCACCCTGTGTTCATGATTTGAGAGATCCGTCTTGATCACAAGACTATAGAGATACTGTGTACCGATTTTGGATAAAATCTCTCTCTCTCTCTCTCTCTCTCTCTCTCTCTCTCTCTCTCTCTCTCTTTCTCTCTCTCTCTCTCTCTCTCTCTCTCTCTCTCTCTCTCTCACTCTCCATTCTCCTCCTATATAAATAAAACATTTAAAAATGGCCCAAAAACATGCAGAATGTGGAGGCTAATTGAGAGTGTATGGAGACAGTAGTGAACAAGATGCAGTCTTGTGAGCAAGACAATAGTCATCCATAATTAATAAAAACCATAAGCAAGGACACTATACATTTATCCTTTCCCTTTGTCTCTCTCTTTTTCTTTCTGTCTCTCTGTCTCTGTCTGTCTGTCTCTCTCTTTCTCTGTATTCACTGTATAAAGAATAAATGCATCTAAAAAATATATGTTGCACATCTTCAGCAGATTTTACACTAGTGACACACACACACACACACGCACGCACGCATACACACACACACACACACACACGCACACGCACGCGCACGCGCACGCACACACACACACACACACACACACACACACACACACACACACACACACACACACACACACACACACACACCTCACACTGTAAGGTCTCGGAGACCCCCTTCCTAATATAATAACACTGAATATAATCCATTATTTATCAGATGCATTATGTCTCCCACATAGCCTATTTTCCAATGGTAAGTAATATACACTAGAATGCCACTGGTGCAGTCACCTCACCACAATACACAGCCAGAGTAATGGGGAGGTTTGCTCACTTTATGAAATACTATTCATCACAACCAAGGCAAACAAATTTGATTTCAGCTGTGGAATAGTCACTGGCAGAGATATTGTTTCCATGCAAAACCAATAAGGGGGCATTATTGCCCACTCATGTGAATGCTTTGATCTCATTATAAGGAGAATGCACTAAATAATATAACTGTCTGTGAGTGCCTTGTGACTGATACAGAGTGCAGAGCAGTCCTTGGGGTTTTAAGACTGAAAACCCAAAATAAATAAATATAACTACCACAAGCAACTGGCAAAGACATACGGCAAGGCATATATTCCCTCCGCTACAAAGTGGCACTACCATTGTCATATCTATCTTCCGACCAGCGCAGTTATAATTTTTTATGTCTGCCAACCCATTGCCCAAATACCAAATTATCTTGCGTCTATTTAGCGCCCATGGGTGTGTTGTAATAGAAAAAATATTTTATTCCTAGCAGTGACATAGGCTACAGTATAACCAAAACATGATCTCGTAGTAACCACAGTGCAATGACCCGTCAGTCAAACAGTAGTTCACAGAATATAACTTCATGGTCATATAAGCCTCATGGATCATACATTTATGTATCATAAACGCATATGCATCAAGGTGGTCTGGAGCAAACAGGGCACACTGCTATCTTACTCTCAGGCAGCGCATTGTAGGGATTAAGATGCGCTTAGGTGGTTCACAATGTGCACACACTGATTACAATCAAAATCCATTGGATTTCAACACTCACATGTAACGATTTAGGTGACATTTCTGAGATACTCATTGAGGTTTTTTTAATCAACTTGTCCATATTATCTATTATATATTATTATATATATTTCCTATTAAATGGAATTGGTACAACTGAAGTTCAGGAGGGAAGACCAAAGCTGACCAACCATGTACAACTCCTATACCCAGCCTCATGCCAACTCTGCCCCTCGTGCCATCTCCTGTTCATCAAGCAGTTGACAACTCCACCCCATGTCAATCACTCACCTCTTCAATCAAGCTGATGACAACTCCGCCCTATGCCATTCAGTGCAGTATTTAAACCCACCCAGCTTTGCCAACATGGCAGTATCCATTGATTCTTGTAACCCTCCCCATACGTCTATATGGCCCCTCTCTTCCCCTCCACTTTCCTTTCTTCATCTATATATTAATTTTGCTCCCATAGATGGTGGAATGTGCATTTTTCCTCAGCAGTTTACATCTCCTCCAAATCCGTTGTTTACCTACAATGCGCTAGACAGGCACATCTGCTTCTTACAGGCAATGGGAGCCGACAATGATTGTTTTAATTAATGTAACGCCCCAAAAAACACCCATGACTAATTCAGAGGCTTAATGCCTCCCATTAGCGTTGTGAGGTGTTAGCACCCAGATAACTGGCAAAATAGGCCAGGGCACACCCCTATAGATTGTTGTGCAATAGATCGTCTAAACAGGGCCACAGTAGTGCAAGTAAAAAGCCATCATAAAAGCCATCTATATCTATATCTATATCTATATTATATATAGTATTTTTTCGCAACCGTAGGTCGCATGTTTACTATGTGAACAGTCACAGCTTGTCCGTATGTATGTAATTCTGTCTATAACGCCTGACACTGTGGTTCTATGGGTTTGTCGCTCTGACATCATGCTCTGATGTCACTGTGATGTCAGAGAAACCACTCTTAACAGAAAGGGTTTGCCGCTCTGGCTTCACTGTGATGTCACACTAACAGAATCCCTTTTATGCCCATATACAGTATGGAGTTCCCTGATGTCAACAATATTAAGCCCATATCTAACAGGACTTCATATGGGAATGCCCATATATGGAGGCCACATCGGCCACATACCACACTAATGGCTGGTTCTACAGACAGGGATCTCCATGTATGGGCATAAAAGGGTATGATGTCAGATGTCATAGACATCATAGGACTTTCTCATAACGAATAACTGAGAAAGCATGTTTGGGCTCTCATAGCATATCTCCATATTCAGTACATGGATCTCCATATATGGGTACCAGGGGTCTCCATATGGGTAACTGGTCTGATATACATCACTGGCCAGATGGCAGTGATGTAAAGTCGCAAAGTCAGACAGGGGTCTCTTGTCTCTTCCTAAAAAAAGGTAATTTTTCCCCAATATTAATATTTTTTAAATTGTACTACAGCCTCCATAATTCTTGACTGGGAGAGAGGCAGTAAAAACTCACAGCAACCAAAAAGACGACATGTAATTTAATTTGCCTGGAATTCTTATACTTTTGACATGGTCAATTTCCATACGATATTGGATCACAGATCACCTCTAAAATATTAGAGGTCCCCATACTATTCCTCTGTGAATACATAGGTAATTTTTAAGTCTTGTTTCACACTCTCTCTTAAGCGCGCACATACAGTATGCATGCATAAATTGTGCACACACACATGCATTCACAAACATACAGGCACGCACACACTGTCCAGCTACAGATCAGTGCCTAGTGGGTACCTACCAACCAGGGTAGCATTGTGTGTCTGTCTAATGACTCCCTGCTGCCTAGCAGCACCACATATTTGTAACGGAGGTGAATCGGACCTCCCCACCCGGGCTTCGAACCCGGGCCCCCCACGTGAAAGTCCAATATCTTAACCATCTGGAGATACAAGACATTTGAGGCTTCAAGGCTGGGGCTGCAACTCTCTCCGCCACATATGGACGCTACAAATGTGAATACTGAGCCATGCTCTTTAATCTTGGACACAATAAAAGCAATAGCCAGGTAATACAATAATAACATTGTAATAATGACTTCTGAGGGTCAAGCTTTTGCCATTAGCTGAAGTTGGACACATGCATGTATTGGATAAAGCACATGGCACATAACCACAGCTTTAACCCAACAACAGAACTGGCATTCCTTATAAATATATACATGTGCCAACACATTCCTTATAAATATATACATGTGGATATATGTATATATATATATATATATATAAATACCGTATTTTCCGGACTATAAGGCGCACTTAAAAGCCTTTAATTTTCTCAAAAAACTCCAGTGCGCCTTATAGTCCAGTGCGCCTTATATGGATCATTCATTGACATTGACATTCCCTTTAGCCATCCATCTGTTGGATGCATAAGCGTCTATTATGTGCGCCTTATAGTCAGGTGCGCCTTATATATGAAAACAGTTTGAAAATAGACCATTCATTGACAGTGCGCCTTATAGTCAGGTGCGCCTTATAGTCCAGAAAATACTGTATATACATGTGCCAACACAACATTCCTTATAAATATATACATGTGCCAACACATATAAATATATATATATATATATATATATATATATATATATAAATATATACATGTGCCAACACAGGAGAATCTCTTGTTTTCCAATCTCCGGCGCTCCTGAAATTACCAAGAATAAATATAAAATCAAACCTCGGTTCGAAGTGAAGCGGTGAACTTTTATTCTATGTGTTCTAGAGCTATGAACTCTGTGTTCTAGATCTATACATTCTTCCAATTCTGAATGAATGAAAGATTTTATCTGGAGGGCCGAATTGTCATGTGAAGCTTGACCAATCCTCAATTCGGGACGCACGGGACACACATATTTTTCAAAAGAAAAATAATTGTCATGTGAAGCTTCAAAGAATGGTCTCATTGGACATTTTTAATCATCCAATCATCAGACCGGGACGGACGGGACACACATATTCTGGATGTACGGGACAGATAAAACCTGTTCATTCTGGACCGGAATGACCATATATGGACATACGGGACACACAAAGCCACTCCTTGGAAGCGGCATTCACCGCTTACACATTCTGGACTGGAATGACCAGATGGACATGTACGGGACACACAAAGCCACTCCTTGGAAGCGGCTTTCACCGCTTCAAAAAGAAAAACAAGGTCTCTATTGTTCTAAAACATGACAAACAAATGTAACCCCTACCACCAAAAAGTGAACTAACAACTTGGTATATATATTTTTTTGTGTGTGTGTGTGCAGGCCCTGGTCAACAGAAGCTGAAGTCATGATTGCCAGACCCGACCTCACAAGTGATGACTGAAGAAGACGGATGTTGACATGCATTCTGATGCTAGGTGCGAAATCCATTTAAACTTGATGTAGACCCGATCTGGATGAAGCTGCAGACCTTGGTTTGAACAGGGTCTCATCTCTCTCTCTCTCTCTCTCTCTCTCTCTCTCTCTCTCTCTCTCTCTCTCTCTCTCTCTCTCTCTGTTCGTCTGTCACTCAAAAGAACACCCTCCCTTGTTTCCCTCTCCCGTTTCCCCCCCTTTCCTTCTGTCTTATACTCTGTGGCAATTATCATCCTGGTGCTTTTCCTCCCTCTGTCTGACACATCCACAGAGTGTGTGAGTATTCATCAGGGCTGTTTAACCCTTGCGATGCCCCTCCCCCCCCACCACCGAAAATTGGAAGACAGCCAGGAAATGTCACAGAGCCAGGCTAGTTGTCAGCAACTACCATCCCACCCTCCTCCTCCCCCACCACCTCCGCCCCCCAATCACAGACGAGCTGATCAGACAGGGAGCGGGCGTTGTTGATGAGAAGAATTCACTAATTGTTTGATTATACAGATCTCCACCATAATGAATCGCTACTCCGCGGTTCGGGAACACGGTGTGCAGCGAGAATTACCAGCCCAACACTCAAGCTGTGAAAGTTGATTACTCATTAGTGGGTGACTGAGTGGCACAAACAACCTCGTCGCCCCGTTCACGTACCCCTCCAGAGGTTCCTCCCTACTGTACGTATGTTAGTAATTGCAGTACAGTAAGATCGACCATGTTCACATAGGGTAGGATGTCCGGGAGTGTGTCGATATTGCGACATAACATTTTGTTCTACGTCCCAGTATTTATTCGCGGGTGAATGTTAACCTGGTGAAAAGCTAACCTGCCGACGCTGATGAGTAGCTGACCTGCCGACGCTGGTGAATGTTAACCTCTACTTCTAAACCTAACCCAAACCCTAACCTCAGTAACCCTGACGCTGGTGAGTAGCTAACCTGCCGACGCCCTTAGTCAAAATAATGGGACGTAGAAATAGCAAGATATTTCCCCAAGATTTCCACCCTGAGGACTGCTTGGTTTGAGTTGGATGATAAGAACAACATGGCTGTCGTTTGCCAATGGCCAGGCACTCAAATAGGACAAAGCCACAGTGAGCAAAGGAGCATGATCTCTGATTCTCAACATTGGTTCTCCTGTATCGACTGTGTTGGAATGAGTCGATTCAATACTGAATGTCGATGTTCATCTGCTGTTGGGGCATTGTGTTCGGAAAGCAAGATGGACAACTGTATATAAGTTTATATAGTTTTTGGTGCCTGTGTGTGTGTGTGTGTGCATGCGTGTGTACCGCATGTGTGTATGAATGTGTGTGTGTGTGTGTGTGTGTGTGTGTGTGTGTGTGTGTGTGTGTGTGTGTGTGTGTGTGTGTGTGTGTGTGTGTGTGTGTGTGTGTGTGCATGCGTGCCTGTGTTTGTGCCTGTGTGTGGAAAAACTATATACAGTTTTTGCTTACAGGCACATACTGTACATTTAAGGGTGTACGTTTCATGCATGTGTGTGTGCGTACATGTGTGCATGCATATGAGTGTGCTTTAGGTTGTGTACATGGGTGGATCTTGTGTGTGCGTGCATGCCTGCAAGCGTGCATGCCTGCAAGCGTGCATGCGTGTGCGTCCGCGTGTGTGTGTGTGTGTGTGTGTGCGCGTGTGTGTGTGTGTGTGTGTGTGTGTGTGTGTGTGTGTGTGTGTGTGTGTGTGTGTGTGTGTGTGTGTGTGTGTGTGTGTGTGCGTACACGTGCGTGCACGTGCAGGCATACTATCTGCCACTGCTGCAACAAGACAAAAGTTAATGAGGTTTGAAGGCTGTTGTGGCAGCAGCAGCCTATTCTTTGTCTGTCTCTGCTGTCTCCTGCCCAGGCCTTTATTATTAACAGGATAATGCAGCAAGGGCCTTTAAGTGTGCAGCTGCAGGCAGAGAGAGAGAGAGAGAGAGAGAGAGAGAGAGAGAGAGAGAGAGAGAGAGAGAGAGAGAGAGAGAGAGAGAGAGAGAGAGTGGTGACGGGAGGGGAAAGAGGAGATGGGGGGATGAGAAAGGTATGCAGGGACAGAAAGAGCAGGTAGAAAAGAGACACCTAGGGGGAGGGAGGAGAGAAGAGATGTGAAATGGAAGATAGTGCCATGGGAGGCATACAGGGAACAGAGAGAGGGACAGAGATGGATGGGGGAGATTTAGTGGACACAATACAAGAAAGGTTCCCCCATAAAGGTCCATCTTTACAACCCCAGGGTGAAATTAACAGCGGTGAGTTTCAAGTCAGCATGGAAAGGCATCGACTTCCTGGAAACATGCAGGACTTAAAGGAGTAGTTCACCCCCAACATTACTTCTCTTCTATTGATTACTCATGCCATAGAGACTTGAGTTCAATAATATATATTTTTATTTTATTTGTCGCATTCTTAAGACAAAGATGTGATTATAGTAAATGTACCCCCATTGTTTCCAGATGGGGACCCAAATGCATGGCCCCGGATGGGGGCCCAAATCCATGGGACTGGATGGGGAAACCATCAGGGTAAATTTACTACCAGTAAGACTCCCTAATCGGGAGATAAGCGACCATTGGTCGCTTATCTCCACAAATAGGCCAAAAGTTTGTTTTACCAATTATTACACTCTATGTGAACATTTACATCAACAAATCCCAAGTACTATGCAGAACGACCCATTTCAAGTTTTTAATGTACAACAATATTTTGAAAATAGGTCTACAAGCTCACAATGCTACGCATTGTCCTCGTCCCTTATATTCCCATAGGTTATATGGAGATCTCAGTGTTTGTCAGTCCTTGTTCATTTATGCCCATATATGGACATCTCTATATCTACTGTAACAGTCCTTGTCCCTTTATGCCCGGAGATCTCTTAACTGTAAGTCCTTGTCCCTTTTATGCCCATATATGGATATTCCTGATGTCATCAGTATATGAACATATATGGGCTTTCTGATATGCCCATATATGGAGATCTCTTAACTGTAAGCCCTTGTCCCTTTTATGCCCATATATGGATATCCCTGATGTCATCCGTATATGCCCATATATGGGCTTTCTAATATGCCCATATATGGAGATCTCTGTATCTCCATATATGGGTATAAAAGGATACTTCAGGTCTGACATCAGGTTTGTTTATATTGGGTTGCTAGGTTTGACATCACAAACTCCATGGGCCATCTGACCTAGAAATCTATATTTGGGCATAGATGACTCATCGTGACCTCATCATGATTTCAATCGCTATAAAAGGACTCTCAGTGACATACACTCTCCACAGATAAAGCAGTCAACCAGCCTACCAGTCAACCCATTCTTTGATTACTTTGTACAACTAGATTAACTTTTCAATGGCATCCCCACTGGAATTGACCGAAATGTACGACAGACAATGCCGGTCTTATACCAGGAAAGAAGCATTTCTTCGACTCAGACCTTATCGCCAGGGTTGGCTTATAGCAGCTGTCGGTAGATAATGCCGGTCTTATATAAGGGTCATTTGTGTACGGTGTGATTTGCCATGGTTACTCATTGAAGTTGAATCTCCATATATGGAGATAACCTACGCATCACACTAAGTCTGACCTCACCAGCCCATATTTGGGCATGAGCAACTTATGTCTCCATATATGGAGATATGATGACATCACACAGTCCTCAGCCGATGATGTGGCGTGATGTCATACAATACACAAACGAGCCCAGATATGAGCAGGGCAAAGGTGTGACGTGTGACCGACCGACCGACCGACCGACCGACCGACCGAACGAACGACCGACCGACCGACGGACGGCCGGTGGAGGTTTTGATACCAGGGAAGAGAGCATTGCCTGGAATGTTGAATCTCCATATATGGAGATAACCTACGCATCACACAAAGTCTG
>NC_137811.1:51692317-51699817 GCF_963921795.1 Nannobrachium achirus
TATTAGAGGCAGAAATTGTGAAAATAGGCGATCTACATGCTGTTGTGAGCATGTAGATCTGCTATTTTCACAAGAAAGAATAGAACCGTGTTATACAAAATGTAATCTCAACTCTTAGTGCTCGTCAGGGGTGGGGGGGGGTCCTCAGTTAAAATATGATTCTTTTGAGGGTCGCGGCCTGAAAAGGTTGAGAACCACTGGTCTACACAGCCTGCATGCTATACTGAGGGATAAAGACCATTTGTTATTTTTCTTTCCCTTTTCATTAATCGATATTTTAAAATCAATCTTGAAATAGAACGAACATAATGTTGTTCTCATTAGCTATAGTGTAGCAGCAGAGTAGCCCTGCTTGCAGCCCTGTCTGAAGCCCAGAAGAAGCCTAATTATTTCCCTTAATTGGCCAAAGGTCACCTCCTCTCTGACTGAGCGGTAGATGTTTGTTTCCCCACCCAGAAGACTTGGGTTTGAATCCAGACGGTTCCAGGGGCTTCTAGATGTGGAGTAGGTAGGCAGGGTCAAAGGGTGGTGAAGGCAGCAGAGTAGTCCTGCCTGAGGCCAAGAAGCCTGATCGTTGCTGTCAGGCAGAAACCTATTATCCCTGTATTTTAACTTTGTGTGGGGTTTTCTTTTCTTCATAAATCAATGCCCTACTTGATCATACACATACGGTACTACAGCGTCACACAGAGGCATCAAAAGTAGCAGATCCACAAGCTCGAAATACGGCGCAAAGCGAAATTGTGTTGCTATTTTTTAAATTTGGAATCTATAAAGTAACTGTTTTGGACATACTGTATGAGGTTTCCATCCCACAGAGACGTAATAATATGTTTCCCCTATGGGAGACGGGCCTCCAATCTACTAGACATTAGAGGTGGTCCCATATATCGGATTGATCGATATATCAGGCTCATATTAAATTAAACTATAAAACATATTATTAGTAAACAGTTATGAGTTATTTTTGTGGGGTTCTCTCTTCTGATTGAATCAAATGGCTGCATAAGTTATAAGCTTTACTCACGGCTATGTCGAGCAACCAATGCGTACAGGTCGACAATGTCCCAAATCCAATCCGATCACTTGCATATAATGTCAATGTGGACAGTCAAAGACGACGACGACGATGGAAAGATCGTATTTGAGAAAATACATTTGATTCGCCCTCTGCGGTCAACAATTTAATTACCCGTCACATACCAAACATCATCAAAACTTACATAAAGAAAGAGGGATGTTATACGTTAGCCAGTGGGGTGAAAATGAAGGTGAAAGTGTCATTTACGCATAATGTAAAAAAAATCAGCTTGTAGATTAAACACCAACACACATGCCACCCATTGAGGTATAATCTTTAACATAACGCAAGTAACCATATTCCATAGTGTATCTGGAACAGACATGTACAGCGGTCTTTACCATAAATATCATTGTTGTTGGGTGGAAACCTTGTATGTCCAATTTAGTTTTGTATTTTAGCTGATCTACAAGCAGACAACACCTCACACAGCGAGGCGTTGGGTGCTTGTAGATCTGCTATTTTCGACAGTCTTCTATGGTGAAGTAGGGCTTTACTTAAGGAAAAAACATACACATTTGAAACTAGATACAAGGTTTCTGCCCGACAGTGACAATATGTGAAAGTTAGCATGGATTTTGCTAACTCAGTGGCTAATTATGTTTCATGCATGTTTTGCAATAAGGTTGAGTTAACTGGGTGAGGGGGAAATAAACATACTGGATTCTGAAGCCAGAAATAACTTAAAGTAGATCTATATAATAAATGGCACAAAGCTAACACGTTTCCTATATAGCCTTGGACTACTGCAATGAAAAATGGCTAACATCTCTGCTGAAATATCGATGCACGGTCATGTTGCCCCATTTATTGTTGAATTAAATATGAAACTGTCATATTTAATTGTCCTCCCCGCAACGCAATGTTGTTTGCCCATGTGGCTCGTAACAATAGGCAAAGTTAAGACATGCTTACTCTAGGTGTTAAATAATGTGCGCACAATTGTGCTTTGTGGTTTAGTAAATCATACAAAGGGAGTACCGATTAATCTCCTCCATTTTTTTCCCCTCCTACTGACATACCTCAAAATAAATTTTAATTAGGGTAAAGGTGTAAAATGTCACTTTCTTCTAAGTTCCTCACGTGCAAAATGCGTGTGCACCTGGTTGGTGCATCAGAATGTAATTGCTCTTGTCATATACCGTATGCGGAAGTGCATTAACACAGCAAATGTTTCATTGATCTACAGCTGCGTACGGTCTGCGATGCACAGCAGACGTGTGTGTGTGTGTGTGTGTGTGTGTGTGTGTGTGTGTGTGTGTGTGTGTGTGTGTGTGTGTGTGTTTGCATGCTTGCGTGCTTGCCTGCGTGCGTGCATGTGTGCGTGCGTGCGTGCGTGTCTGTGTGTATATGTGCATGTACAGTACATGTGTGCCTGCTTGTGTGCGTGTGTGTGTCTGTTGGGGCCTCACAGATGGGACTTGGGATGGGTGATGTTCCATTTATTACTGATTTAGCCCCAAAACTTCAGTGTATAGGATGCTAAAACTCTACTTAGTAGTAGAATTTACTACATCTACTCAGTCAAGTACAAGCAGTCACCATCCCTTCATTTTCATTCGTAGCTAGGTCATTGTCTTCATATTGTGCGCGTGTGTGTCCGTGTGTGTGCGCGTGCACACGTGCGCGTGTGGAGTATTATTCTCCCATCCCCTATGTGGACATGGCCTACATTTTCACAAGACACATGGCACTGAAACGCAAAGATCTAATATGGCACAGAGGACAGAACAATCCAAGTGTATGAATCCCAGTGCTCTTCCATGTGCCATTTATTCACATCCATCACTTTTAGTGCGCAGCATCGGGAACCTGGGAGACTGGTTAATTTATTAGCCATCTTCCTGCTCAGTGGGCAGGGAGAGCCAGAGCAAAAACCAGGCAGGAATAAATACAAACTCAAAACAGACAGGGAGAGTCAAGACAACAGTGAGAAGCTTTTAAGACATGATGAACAGTACCGCGCACTGCTACACTGTAGCACCCAAAAAAGTGCAAATAGTTTTTTCTTCTGTGTTTGAGAAACCATGTACTCTCCACTAAATTCGCAATGGGTTAGGTATAGGGTTAGAGTCGGAATGGGGGGATGTCTGAATGGCAGTATGTCGTGAATGGAGTGATGCACCCTTATGCAAAAACACAAATTCTCCATAATTTCAGAGACGACTGCCGTTGGTCAAACAACAACATTGCACATTATTAATAGACGACCAGCGCCCCCATCCCATGATCATGCACATGTAGGCTCACATTCTAGATTTCCCTTGCATGGGGAGAAGTTTACTATCATCACATTGCTTTTTAAGATATTTGGTGTATGCTTGCAGGGAGTGACATGTTCAGAGAAAAGACACTAAATCAATAAATCTGTTTCATGTCAGTTGTCTGAACTGCTATTTGCAACTGCCAGGGTGGACAAGTGCAAGGCGAAATAGTCACGTGACCAGCTTGTCAATAACAGTTTCTCCTTGGGTGGCGTGTTGTGTTGAGGTTCCATGCCTTTCTCTGCAATGAAGAGAGAGAGAGAGAGGGAAGGGGAGATCGAGAGAAAGAGAGAAGAAGGAAGGCATTTATATCGAGAAAGCAATGCTATCAAAAGAGAACACAGAGAAATGGAGAAACACAAAGCAGAGAGAGAGAGAGAGGAAAGAGAGTGAGATGGAGGGATGAGGGAGTCAGGAGAAAGGTGGAAGGCCTCATCTCCTTCTTTTAAAGAAACAGAATGACAGCAATGTATGAAGACAACAGCTCCTAACAGACACGCACACGTGTGTGTGTGTGTGCGCACACACACACACACACACACACACACACACACACACACACACACACACACACACACACACACACACACACACACACACACACACACACACACACACATTAGCTGCCATACAATGAGACAGTTTTGTGGGACCTATCACAAAAGCATGAGAGAAAGCACCTGGGTCAAGAGCACGCACGTACACACGCACACACGCACACACACTCAATGTTACAAATCAGAACAGTTATACATTGAAAATACATTAACACTGAATACCATTATTCTGCTCAACTATTCCACCTGATCAGCTTTTAGGTGTACGCTATGCACTCACAACGTGGGAAAACAATATACCTCTCAACAGGACTCCTATGCACTAGGTAACTTTGCATCCCTGTTATAGGGCCACCATGAGGCAGTTTGTTTTTATATTGCTAGAGATTTTGTCCAAACACAAATCTGTAAACATTATATCTATATGGTCATGTGATTGAGACGTATCTGTCAGATTTGTCATATTCCTCTCTAATAGATCTGCTTCTAACATTTTGCGTTAGTGGCCCGTTTTGCACAAAATTCCACAAATCATGAACGAAGTGTCCGATCGGCTTGAAACTTTGCACGCACATTCCCACTCAGCCAAGGAAGAAATGGCATCCTACATTTGTCCAATCGATTCACGTTTTGGCCTATAGGTATGATTCAGTATTATTATGTGTTATTCTTTTTGGAGCTGTGTGAAACACAGGCTCCCTATACGTGGCTGTGTGGGTCTGTGTGTCTGTGTGTCTGTGTGTCTGTGTGTGTGTGTGTATGTAGCCTGACTCAGCCTGACTTCGGCGCGTAACTAGTGCCGCACCATTTACGCCACTCGCGCAATATATACATCAAAATGTGCGGCTCGGCCGGGAATGGTGTTCTATTACCTTTCGTTCCGATCCGCCTTACCATGCCGACGTAATCGGCAAAAAACAACGCTTAATTGTCCCCATTGACTTATAATGGGACAATGCAAGAAATCACTTTCAAGTATTTTTCTCTCGTAAACCATAGGAGCTACAGTTTCAAACCTCGGAGAGGAGATTCATAATGATTTTAAGAATGAATCAAAAATAATTACATCACTCGGCCTCATGGTGGCGCTATAACGGCCTACTTTACGTTTTGCCCCGTAACTCTTGAACCGTAGATCGGAAAATTAAAATTATTTTTTCCCTGGATTCCTTGGGTCAAGACGCATCTCCCCATATAGGCCACGCCCATTTGCGCCAGGATAGATTTTCCGCCATCTTGAATTTTCTCCACAACACACTTTTTGCTCCTTTTCCTACATATTTTCTTCAAATGTCACAAAAATCGGTACACATGATCTACACACACACACACACACACACACACACACACACACACACACACACACACACACACACACACACACACACACACACACACACACAGCTCCACTTCACACGGGTGTGATTTTTCTTTTTCTTTTAAGTAATTCAAAAAACAAGGCCCCATCACATATTAGGAGGACAGCCCTTGGTTCTTGACAGTCGCCAGAACCAAAGACAGGTGTTTTCTAACATGGTTAAAATAGAGTTTGAAGTTACAATGGGTTTGTATAGGAAGGGGGCGTGTCTAATAAAATTAATTTCAAATATCTAAATACTGAATCGAGCAACTTGAAAACTGTCTGGGGTGCTCCCAAAAGCCTTAGTAGACAATAAAACCTTTTTTAAGTGGAATATCCATTTAAGGTTAGGTTGGTCATAGTTTTTGTCAAGTTAAAGGTTAGGGTTCCTGGGCCACACACCAGGAAGAGGGAGTGTTGTATTGTGTAGTTTTGTTTGGCGTTGTGTTGTGTTGTGTTGTGCTGTGCTGTGCTGTGCTGTGCTGTGCTGTGCTGTGCTGTGCTGTGCTGTTGTGCTGTGCTGTGCTGTGCTGTGCTGTGCTGTGCTGTTGCGTTGTGTTGTGTGCTGTGCTGTGCTGTTGCGTTGTGTGCTGTGCTGTTTCGTTGTGTGCTGTGCTGTGCTGTTGCGTTGTGTGCTGTGCTGCATTGTGTCGTGTTAGCTGTGTACTCATCTCTGCTGTGCTCCCTGCTATCACTAATGCAACACACATTAGCATACTGTTTGATGTCGAGTTAGGAGACATTTAGACGCTCTCTGTTTAACAACTGTGTCAAGTGTTTGCCGCGTCTATTTACTTCAATAACAACATCAAACAATACACACACACACACACAGGGCCACAACCAGGCTGTGGAGGACGAGGGGACAGAGGGGAAAATAGGAGAGAGAGGCGAGAGAGGGGACGAGAGAGCTAGACAAAGCAACAGCGATAAACAGTTAAATAGAGAGGATCTAGGGCCTTTGACATTTCCACCTCGTCTCCCTGTACTGAAGAAAGACCGTGGACTCAGAGTGTTGTGAATAACAAACAGAGGAGACCAACCATCATATCATCCACACTGAGCTGAAAACGACACTAGATTGATTTTGCTTCGCTTTTGTGTGCGTGCCGTGAAGGGCTTATGTGTGTGGCACACAGTCTCCATACTGTATGCACGCATAGTGTTTTAATCCTGTTATTTTGTTGCAAAAGTAGAAGAGAATATAGGTGTCATCTTGCCCAGAGAGAAGAAGCACATCCAATTTGAATCTGGTTGTATGTCAACCTTTTCTTCTCCTTGTTCTCTGTCTGTCTGTCTCCATCTATCCATCTGAAAAAGCGGAATGTGGAATCTGTATTAGTGTGTGCGCAGGGGTGGACTGGGCATCTGGGCATATGCCCAGTGGGCCGACTATACAAGTGGGTCTGTGGGCCTGTGAGTATCTGAATACTGGCCTAGTAGCCCAATCACAGGCTACTGTCACAGGCTACTGTGATGCCAGGGCCGAATTGATGTCCCAGTCCAGCCCTGTGTGTGTGTGTGTGTGTGTGTGTGTGTGTGTGTGTGTGTGTGTGTGTGTGTGTGTGTGTGTGTGTGTGTGTGTGTGTGTGTGTGTGTGTGTGTGTGTGTGTGTGTGTGTGTGTGTGCCTGTGTTTACAGTATGTGTGTGTCTTTTTAGTCTAGCATGGACAAATCCAAAGGTCTGCAGCAGTCGGTTTGGTGAGGAAGATTGGATGACCCAGAGAGAGAGAGAGAGAGAGAGAGAGAGAGAGAGAGAGAGAGAGAGAGAGAGAGAGAGAGAGAGAGAGTGAGCTCTGGAAGGATGAAGATAAGAGTTGAGAAGGTGAACAGCAACACTTGTCACAGTAGATGCTGCTTTAGATTGGTAGGGGAGGAATTTAATGGAATCAAGGCAGGATAGGATGATGGGGAGAAGCTACAAAGACTGTTGGGATGTTCCAGTGGTGAACAGTACAGATGACAAAACCGTGCATCCATTTGACCTGTCTATTCAATGCCCATGAGCTGTGTACTGTACATGAAAGTAATTTATTAAGTCTCGATTTCGCTCCTATTTCAGAAAAAATACATTATTCACATGCAGCTGCAAGCTATTCTCTATCTATCACGACATAAGTGTAACTTTCCCTTTTGGTTTTATACGTAGATAATGTATGTGCGTACAGTACGTACGTTCGTGCACAGTACAGCGATCCATATGGTTGGTGCATGACATGCCTGTCAAATACTAAGGGC
>NC_137811.1:51704817-51772317 GCF_963921795.1 Nannobrachium achirus
ATTCCCTGCCACCAAAAATGGCTTCCTATGTCTTTCCCTGACACAATTTTCTTACCCTTTAACGGGCACGATAGTGCACATATCATGCACCACGCGTGTGCAGTGCACGCCGTTCACAAATAAAACAATCCGCTTGGAAATCCGTTCAGGCATTCATGAGATAGAGGCCATAATGTTTTCTTCATATAAACAAACATGGCCGCCAAGGGTTGAAAGATCCGAATAGTTCCGGGGTCGAACATGCACTTCCGGTTCGCGATCACTGCCGAAAACGGAAGCTAGGACCAAGATGAGCAGAAAAGGATACTCATGACTAGTACCACTTGATTCCAGTCGGCAGTTTCGTCGCACTCGGTAACATTAGAGTCTATGAGAGCCAGCTAGACCAGCTCATGAACAAAAACTATTTATGAACGACTGAGACCTTTGTCATATAATCGGTTAAGGAATATAAAAGAAGACATCACAGGTATTTCTACAATCACTTGCTTTTCGATGTGCACAGCACATAGTTTTATTGAGGGATCTAAACAGAGGCAGGTATAGTTTCTTAGCTTGGCGGGGCCTGACGTCATACTGCGTTCACTCACTCATTCCTTCCCCAGTATAACGTCCGGCCTTCCGGGTATAGGCAGCGAGTATACTGATTATTTTCTGATCGAGGCCAATCAGTGACTGCTGTCCGCACAACAAACGTAGTCTTCCTGACAACAAGTGAAAAGCTTTCCCTGATTGGTCCATGTGTAGACGGTGACGTAGAATCGTAGATGCATGCTGCAGCATTTTCAAAACAACAATGGCTGCGCTCACGATGCAACAAGTGTAACAGTTAACGCTCTAACGATAAAACAAGCAATAAGTGCAGTTATTTCAGAGTTGGAATCAATTACAACAATTAAAAAGGAACACAGGGGATGCGCTAGCGGAGTTCATCGGCCGAAAATATGTGTTTGTTTGCCATTCTTCCGACTGGCTGACAGATGTTTTGCTACGCTGATTGGTTAGAGGAGTCTGTCTGTCAAGGCAAGTACTCCCGCCAACTTTTCAAGCTGCCAATAGGCCGAAGGCCAGACATTATACTGGGGAAGGAATGAGTGAGTGAACGCAGTATGACGTCAGGCCCTGCCAGGCTAATAGTTTCTGTCTATGAGCTATCGCGAGAGTTGGTTTCCAGACAGGAAATGGTGGAGAGTCTCGCGATACTAGCTAGTAGTCATGTGACGGTTTGATTTTTTTTATACCGGTTCGGTAATTCATTTAAAACCGGACCGAACCTGTAATACCGGTGTTGACCACTTGGTGGCGCAGATAAAGGGACGGACAGATTTATGGTCCCGAGTTAGCCATAAATTATAACTCTTGGGAGAGAACTTTTACCGAGTCTTCATAATCAACAGCCACCTGTTATTTTATATACATCTATATGGATCTTCTCAGTGAGATCGAGATGTCTCCTGTTTGTACTGTTACACTGCTTCTGTGGAATGGGGGAAATGCTCTCTGACTGCCGTGTTTGCGTTTGCTCTGCTGTACAGAGAACCAGTGGATTGGGTCAAAACGAGTGCTTGTTGTAGATCAGCTACGGTAAAACGGTTGCTCTGCTGTACAGAGAACCAGTGGATTGGGTCAAAACGAGTGCTTGTTGTAGATCAGCTACGGTAAAACGGTTGGTCGTAGAGGGACGTGCCGCCCCTCCACGGATCCGGGAGGGCAAGGCGCAGGCGGCCGTGGTGGTCCGTGGCCCTGGCGGACCACCAAAGGGACGGCGCCGCCACGAAAACGCTATAATCAATCAAACAGCTTGGCTACATACATACTGTATCCAGATAGCATACATGCTATATGCTAGCGTGCTTCCTCCGTGTTGTAGTTGAGCCAATAAAGGTTATTTGACCATGTTCACCACAACGTTAATCGTCGCTATTGTTGTAAAGACGCAATGAAGACTTGTGCTGTGTGGCATCTAAAACGTTGTCCAATGTCCACCACATCTATAAACAATAGCGTCGGTGTCCAGTTGTGATTGAATGAAGCTGCTGTCGCAGCAGCACTAAACTCCGAGCAGTGAGCTGTGTCAACAGTAGCAGAATGTGCTCCACCAGACTCACTCAGTATATTCACAAACATAATAAATACAATACAGAATGAATTTAATGCTGTTGGAATAAAACACGTGACTCCGTCAGCATACGTTTACATTTGTAAGATATATTTAAATTGGATACTTTTAATTATTTTCCCCCCAACTTGGTTTAGTCGGTATTCATAAACTGAACCGGTATCATCAAGTAAACCGGATCGAACCGGTAAAACCGGAAACCGTCACAACGCTACAAGCTAGTTCAGAAACATATACTTTTGTGCTCTTTAGATACCTCTATAAAGTTATACAGCGTACACACCGAAAAGCAACACAGCAGAAAACAATGTGTGACATGTTTTCTTTTATATTCCTGAGCCGAGTATTTTATAGAGGTCTCTATCGTTCAGATTCTTTTTTTGTTCATTGAGCTGTCCAGACGGCTCTCATAGACTCTAATGTTATTCACCGAACTTCCGGTGTGATTTTGCCACCCAGTGCGATGTATCTGTCGGGCAAGGATTGCGGGGTAGAGCAAATGACGTTGGTGACTCTTCCTGCAGAGATGTTCATTGAACAGAAGCAGGAAGTGTAAAAAAGAAAACGTTACTTACAACTCGGGAAACTCGGACTTGGCAGGGAAAGACAGGATAAAACTTGGGAAACTTAGGCTGTGGCAGGGAATGTGTTTTTAACTAATGCCTGCCCTGCACAAGTGCACATGGTCCCTTACAGTTCATAAATACCGTAAATAGATATATATTGTACATCTGCTTGAAACAATGCATAATAATTCAGTGATCAGAGGAGCTCAAATAATAATAACTAGTCGATCAGAGGAGATGAAATCATAATACATTTAGAACAGAATAGCAGACTACTGAATAATGATTGGCTTCAGAATTAACAGCTCGGCTGTCATGCCTATTGCAACAGCTGAACTGAGATCAGGCTGATTACTATACACTGGTGACAGAAATAGGAAATTGAGGGCGCTGATTTATACTTTGTTGTATGGTGGTGTCGTGCGTGGAAAATAGCAGATCTCATGACGCGTCACATACGCAACGCAAAAGTTGAGAATGGCAGATCTACAAGCGGGAAGAAATTGCAGATCTACCAGCAGACAACAGCAGATCTACAAGTTCACAATGCGGCGGACCACTGCATTGTTTCAAACAAATGACAATATTTTATTTATTTATTTTACGATATTTGTAAGTGATAATGTGCTGATGATCGGGTATCTTTGAGAATCTGAGTGTGATGCAGACCTGTGTGATGAAATATAAAACTGTGCCCAAACAGTCGTTGTTGTCGGGTGGAAACCTTGTATGTCCAAAATATTTTGTTTTGTATTTATCGTTTTAAAAGTGATTTAAGATAGTGAAAATAGCTGATCTACAAGCACACAACACCTCGCCTGTGCGAGGCGGTGTGCGCTTGTAGATCGCTTGTAGATCTCGTATGATGAAGCAGGGCTTTACTTAACGAGAAAAAAAACATAAAAGTTTGAAACTTTGAGATACAAGGTTTCTGCCCGACACGCCAACAGTGATAACTTGTAACTGTCTGAAATTCATTCAAAATATGCCTCTACTGGAGAAAAAGCAATAGTTTACTTGTTAAATTACAAAGCTGTTTGTAATGTGGTATTCATATTGATGGATTCTGTCATGCTCATTCTAGTCTGCAGCATAAGCGCAAATGCTTTCATATAACTTATGAGCATAAATGAAATTAGATGATTAGAAATCTACTAGCTACCCTGTAAAAGGACGTACACAAGGCCTCAGGCGAGTTACTCTGATGAAATAATGGTAATATATGAAGCACCAAATTCAATTACCTATTATCTACCTATTTATCAAGTTTATGGTTATTCCCCCAGTTTTTATTATTCTGTGTTCCATCCAAATAAAATTCAGATGTGGCTCCTCTGAAATAAATCAGATGAAAATAGCAGTCAATAGAACGAGCCAGATGAAAGTCTCCCATTGTTTTTCTTTCAACAGGTTAAGGGCTTGTTGTTATACTTTGTTACGTTAGGTGGTGTACACCGACAATAGCAGATCTACAAGCTCACAACACAATGTATCGCAGGATGAGAGCACACACACACACACACACACACACACACACACACGCACACACGCACACACACGCACACAGACGCACGCACACACACGCGCGCACGCACGCACACACACTTTGATGTAGTCGCTACTTGTCCTGTTCTGTCCCCTGGGTCTCTGTTAAAATTGACCTTCTTTGCCTTTCATCAAAGGAAAAGATCACCCTCAAAGAATAATAAGGCCGCCACACACATTAATTAGAGAGCATCTATTTAGATAATGTCTAAGAGAGAGAGACAGAAAGGGAGATGAAAATAGAGAAGTAAGTTGATTCATATATTATTTTAAAATAATAAAATGAATCATTAATATGCATTTTTAGCAAACATGACTTTCCTTTTTACAAATGCCATCTATTTTTGTATGTGTGTGTGTGTGTGTGTGTGGGGGGGGAGCTTGTCTCCGTCTGTCTGTCTGTGTTCTGTCTGTCTGTCTGTCTGTCTGTCTGTCTGTCTGTCTGTCTGTGTGTGCGTGCGTGCGTGCGTGCGTGCGTGCGTGCGTGCGTGCGTGCATACACATTTTTACAGTCTATGAGTTGGTTCCCTTGTCACTGTGACATCACAGGTGATATCACATTACATATGTAAAAGTCCATATATGGGTATTCCCCAAGATCCCTGATGTCATCGATATATCACTGGCCAGATGGCCAAGACATGGCCCATATCATGTGTGTGTGCGTGTGTGCGTGCGAAGAGAGAAGAATACGTAGAATTTTAGAATGTCAAAAATTAAATCATGTGAATTAAAAGCTGTTTATACATTTTTAGTTAACAAGCATTGTAGCTTTATTTCAATAGGAGAACTAGATGTGGTTTAATTCCTCAGTATCCTAAACACAATCAAAAGTTAACATATTACCTTTGACACACATTAAATGTCTCTGTTTTTTTCCCCCTCCTGGTATTCAATGTGTGTTTTCAGCTACAATTTCACACAGGTCTGGGAAGTAACATATTTTCTTGATCTCAGCTCTTCTGTGTCTCCTGTGTAGCTGATTGGGTCAGGCCCACAGCTGGTAGCGAAGGCTACGGAAATGACTGTTAATTAAGAAACTGACAGTTCTGGAGACGGACGCAGTGCACATCACTCTATTCTTCTGTATCTCCGGTCTTTGTGTGCGTGCATGCATGCGTGCGTGCATGCATGGGTGCATGCGTGTGTGTGTGTGCGTGCGTGCTCAGTAGTTACATACCTCATGGAGTGACCCTCTGCAAATAGGATTTGGTGATACATCTGGTCCCAGTCGGAGCAGTTTGAGACAGACTGTGGCTCAATCACTCCTCCTGATGATTGGTGTTGTTTGCATGTTTGGCATAGTGCACCTGTTCTCCCATTTAAGATGTGTTTTCTACAATGAAGGTGGGAGGAAGAACAAAAGAACTTGACAACATAGTACAGTATTCACACAGTAGACTATATCCAGTAATTTGCCTTAACACGATGATACAGCTTCCATCTGTATGTCGCTACCATCGATTTGGCATCCCTACACATATTTACACTACGGTATCAGTCAAATGCAATTCAGAAGGGGGACACAAAATGAATTGAAAACGGCTCATTGAGGGCCCATGTATAGACGTACCCAAACTTTGTTCTCACCAAGCAAAGCTTTCAGAAACACTACTTACCAATCCATTAATTAATTAAATGAAAGCCCTCATGTAGCTTTTTCATCAAATAGTTACTTTCCCTTCAGCCACCTTTCCTCTCATGTGAATATAGGCCACTGCTTCTACTGATACTGTTTAAATGGTGATGGGCCTTCTGCAACACAGAGTTCAACCTCACATTAATCATCAGTGTCTAGAGAGACAGACAGAGGTGTGTGTGTGTGTGTGTGTGTGTGTGTGTGTGTGTGTGTGTGTGTGTGTGTGTGTGTGTGTGTGTGTGTGTGTGTGTGTGTGTGTGTGTAGGTGTGTGTGTGTGTGTGTGTGTGTGTGTGTGTGTGTGTGTGTGTGTGTGTGTGTGTGTGTGTGTGTGTGTGTGTGTGTGCCTGCCTGTTTGAGAGAGACAGAGAAGTGTATGTTCAGTGATGCTGTTGGGGGATATATGGTTGCTAAGGCGACTGGAGATCCCATTGCTGTTCTTTTCAGCAGGCAGCAAGAAGACTTCATAAACTCTGTGTGATCCCAAAGAAACAGTATCTATCTATCTATCTATCTATCTATCTATCTATCTATCTATCTATCTATCTATCTATCTATCTATCTATCTATCTATCTATCTATCTATCTATCTATCTATCCGGTTAAGGTTAGGCATATTTTACAGAGGTACAGTATATAAGGATTTTAAGGATCTCAATGGAAAATAACAAATAAGCCTTGCCTTACCGGAGTTTCCTTTTAGTTGACATTGTATCAGTGAACTGTACTGTCATGAAACTGTACCCTTTCCTATCCAAAACTTCTAATAAATACCTCAATCAATCAATCAAAAGGCATAAACCATACGCCCAGGCGAGTTTCTTTCTGGCGACTCTTCTGGTATTCTCTAGCCTATCTATACTCTATCTGTCTATATGTCTGTCTGTATTCTTTTCTTTATTTCACATAACGGTAATGTTACCAAAAGAACTCACGCACATGCACCTGCACACACACACACACACACACACACACACACACACACACACACACACACACACACACACACACACACACACACACACACACACACACACACACACACACACACACACACACACACAAACCCACTCACACACACACACGCACGCATACACACGCACACGCACACATGCACACGCACACACATGACACACCAAACATTCTAAAACCTTGACAGGCCAAATGGGCCCTTTGACATCCATACAGAGTGCTATTAGGTGATGAGGACTGGAGGAATGGGGGATGGGAGGATGGTCGAGGTGTGCAGGGAGAGGGGGAGAGAGAGAGAGGGAGAGGGGGAGAGAGAGAGAGAGAGAGAAAGAGAGAGAGAGAGAGGGGGGGGGGGGTAAAGGAGAGGAGGAGAGTGATTGTCTATAAAGAGCGACAGAGATGAAGGGTTATAGCTGGACCAACACAGGCAGGGAGTAGCAGCAGCATCAGTCTATCTCTACACAGCCGTGTTGCCAGATTTTGCGACAGAAATAAGCAAACAGGTCTACTGTATTGCGACGTTTGTTTGCTTGTAGATCTGCTGTTTCCAAACCAAATCTTAAATAATTTAAACCCTTTTTTTTTTTTTACATTTTAACAACACAAATCTTGAATGGGGGTCCCTGGCACGAAATATTTTCAGACGCGGGTCCGCAGACAAATAAATGTTTGTATTCTTCTGCTACACAGTGTAATATAATATGCTTTGACCTCAGTTCACACGGTACACTATAGCACCACTTTATAGTCTACTGTTATGTTGATGTCAGCAATGGAAGACCACAGCTCTGTGGGTGTTGCACAGAACATCATTACAGAGCCAAGGAGAATTATCTACAGAGCGCACATATTCATTTTAACCACTTAACCACTGAACCACTTTACTGCAAATTCTGAAACAAATATATTCCATAATCTAATTTATCATCTCACATCACAGAGCAGCATGAGGCGTTGTCAGCTTGTAGATCTGTAATTTGGAGAAAAAAAAGTTATACATTAGATCTAAATCTATTTTTCTATATCTATTTTTCTCTCCCGTCTATGACCAGCCTAAAATTGAGATGCCAATGTCAAAGTTGTTGAGACATTTCCAAAGCAGGAAAGACATGTGCTATTGTTCAGTGGTGTAAAGTAACTAAGTACATTTACTTGAGTACTACCTAAGTGCAATTTTGAGGTATTGTACTTTACTTGAGTATTTCCAGTTTCCAAAACTTTTGTTGTACTTTTTCTTTTGGTATTTCATACCAATACTTTCATACTTTTATTCAAGTACATTTTGAATTCCAGACTTTTGCTTGTAACAGAGTATTTCTACATTGCAGTATTGATACCTTTACTTAAGTAAAAAATGTGAGTAGCTTTTTACACCACTGCTATTGTTTTTCAGATATTATATGATCAAATATGTGAGCTTGATGCAAGACAGTAGCCTATATGTCAGACCAGTTTGACAGATTGAGAAGGAATATATATATTCATACAAGATGCCTGACAGAAAGACAAAAAGAGAAAATATGAAATGTGAATAAAACAATGATGAAATTACATGTTTATAGCAATATAATGTTCCTACTGTAAATTAATAGACAACTCCATAGTAGCTAATATCTTACTGGGATCTGTATCAGGAAAAAAAATGTTATTTTTGTATGAATTACCTTCTCTGAGTTACAAATCATTGTATTAAATGTAATAAGAATAATACAGCAAGCTGCTAGAGTGTAACAATGTTCTCTTCCTGGTTGTCTCTTAAACAGGAAGTCACATAGAATGAATGCTCACTGTAACATGCTGTGCTCTGGTTTGGACCTTTTCTTGGCTCTGTGCCTCATGAGCGTAATTTGGATGAGTGCAGCTCGCTTGCCTTTGGGCTCATTAACAACAATATAAACAGTAATTACTGTGATCGGCTAATTAATTCATTTAAAAATGCTGCACGGTTTAAAAGGCATGAGCAAATCTTTTCTGGAGATAACAATTTTACGGAATCATTGTTGACATAATTAGCAATTTCATGTACTGAAATACAACTGAAATAATGAAAGGAAAAAAAACTTTTCCCCCCCAATTTCATTAACACTTTTATTATTGAGATTGTTCCTTTCTCTCTCTCTCTCTCTCTCTCTCTCTCTCTCTCTCTCTCTCTCTTTCTCTTTCTCTCTCTCTCTGTCTCTCTTTCTCTGTCTCCCTCTTTTCTTTTTCTTTCTTTTTTTCACTAAGCCTGATTTCTGCGAATTATCCTCCTGTGATCCAGTCTTTGGCTGCATGGCAGCAGAACGTTCCTGATGAATCTAATTCTCCCCTCTAGACAAATTCTTTTGTTTTTAGCCTGTGTTTCTCCCCTCTCCTCTGATCGCTGAGCTCTATTATAGAATTCCGTGTCTGCAGCCTGTGGCTTTTGTTGAGAATGGTCAATTGGGCCCCAATTCTCCATTAACCATACCTATAATGTATTGGTAGGTTAATTGTGATTAGCAATAATTAAGATTCAGCGGAACAAAAATTGATTTGTTGTGGTCCCAGCCTGGCAATGTTCATAATGGATGATGAAATCTTTACATTTGTTTCAACCCACCCACGTTGTACAGAGGTTTTATAAAATGTATGTTTTAATTAGCAGAACCTACAGCATAGTAACCAGTCATTATGATAACCAGTTAATAACATAATATCCATTTCAACCAGTTGTTTGGGTGTTTCTCTCAATCATGAAGAATGAGATTAACTCACACTATGGCAGGTGTGAGCAGTATTTCTTAGAGGACCTAACTGCTTCAATAAAGCCACAACATTGGACAACGGACGTGAAAGTTGAATACATACAGTAGTGCTGAATGTATGAATGATGTTAAACCTGCATGAATTTGGTTGACATGACAGACTGCTTTACAATAGGCTATTTTCCAGGCCAGAAGGCCTGGGTCCTTTGCCTCACAAAACAAGTGTCTGTTACAAATGTTGCCTTTTCTATTTCTTATTTACAGAGGTACTGTACAGTATGTGTCACTCTGAGGTTACAATGAGAATTGTATTTACATAAAACAATCGACTTCAAGGCAGTGTCTACTTTTAAACAAAGCTTACCTATTAATATCTTGACAGTTGTCTGATATGTGCCTCTTATAGGTCACTGATGAAACACATATATAGGGAGGAAGGCGGACTTTTTCACAATCAATTTTGAAAATGTAATTAACCATTTGAATACCTGCATAAGTGGAATGCAGGACAAACAACTATACAAACAATTGGAATCGTGTTAAATGCATTTGCCTTTTATAATTTTTTCTCGTGTTGTTTTCCTTTGAGGATGACAGGGCCAGGTCCCGGACGTATAATGTGTGCCCTACAGCATAGGCATTCTGCCCCTTTAAGAGACATTTTGAAGGTATACACTATATGAATTCCATTGTATCAAATTCTCTGAACATTGTTAGCAAATAGAAGATGTTGATTCTGTCGATGATGCAAAGCATTGCCGTATCGGATAAAGAGTTTCAGTTCAGGGCGACAATTTCAATAGCATGTGACAATGTGGTTTATGTCACAGGCTCAGTCCTCTGACCCTTCAAAACCCCAATTAGTATTCCTGCAGAATTTATTACTATGCCTGGCATCACTTCTTGTTGATTGCCTCTCCACTCATTAAAGTGAAAGTCAATTTATGGACAGAGCGCCTTCATTCAACGGGAGGGGGAGAGAACAAATCCTTGGTGCTGCACTGAAACACATCTGATTTGATTCTTTCTGATTAATGCTGAAGAAATTGTATAACCAGTTATGGTCATTGCTTTCTACTTTGGATAGCATAATGTAATTTGATTGGAAAACCCTGCTGACATTGCATTGACAAATCTAGTCATAATACAAATGTAAGGCAGCATGTAGAACATTGTTAAAGAAAAGTGACGCTGTGCTCATCATGCCTACATGCGTGACACACATGCGTGACACACATGCACGCACACACACACACACACACACACACACACACACACACACACACACACACACACACACACACACACACACACACACACACACACACACACACACACAAACACACTTCAAGTTCAACACTAATGTAATTATTATTTTATTATCTGGCCTTTGGTACAGCTAAATCAATTATGGACAGATATGTATAGCCTGTTTAGAGCAATAAAATCTAGGCATAATACACATGGAGAACGTTGTGAAAAAGTGATGCTGTGCTCATGCCTACACATGTGACATGCGCACACGCACACACGCACGCGCGCGCACACACGCACGCGCGCACACACACACACACACACACACACACACACACACACACACACACACACACACACACACACACACACACACACACACACACACACACACACACACACACACTTTAAGTTCAACACTAATTTAAATATCCTTTTATTTTCTTCTCTGACCTTTGGTACAGCTAAATCAATTATGGACATATATGTATAGCCTGTTTACAGCTCTACATGTATAGCTCAATGGGTGGGGTATCTGAATTGAATAAAGAATTGAATAAAGGGCCACCCACACGAAATATGTACAGTATGCAGACTATGTGCACTCACAAGGCAGGAAGGCTTGATGGATGAAAGTGTTTGGAAAATATACTTTCATGCAGAGCAATTCAATTTTGTGATCTATTATGAATGTGTTTTCTGTTCTTCTTGTATACCCTCATGTAATGTGAAATGATGCTGCAGGGAGTAACATGGTTTCTATTGCAGTGTGGGTTATACGGCTCTTCATCATCACCTGGTGGCCACAATGAATTTGACCAAAAACAGTGAAGTTATTATACCAACTGATTCTTATAAGGTATACATATAAATGTATGTGTACGTATATATATACATATATATATATAATATATATATATATATATATATATATATATATATATATATATATAGAGAGAGAGAGAGAGAGGGGGAGAGAGAGAGAGAGAGAGAGAGAGAGAAAAGTAAAATATACATGATGTGAAAATGCAGTTCAACTTCTTGTTTATGCCTCAAAATGACTGGATCGGCTATACAGGTTTCGTATCTATTTGTAGAAATTGTAGAAACATTAGACCTCAATTGTCGAAGGTTTTTGTTTTTGTATTTTTATTTACATGGTATTTTCTATTTGGATTTTTTTTCTCAATGTTATTAAACTTCTATTATGCAAATGTCCGTGCTCTATGGAGTTATTTGTATTGGTTTGAGGCTGTTCAATTTGTATTACTTTCTAACTTTTAGGTCTACTACAGTATGTTTATTTTAAGGTTATTCTTTGTCTTTTAACTGCCTAAATAAACAACATACATGTATCAAATCAAATTATGATTTGTCCCCTGGAGCAACAGTATGGCACCCAGGGGACCCTAGTGTGACTAAAGGATTTAACTATAATATGTATCTGGTACCCATGTAGGCTCCCTAGGCCCAGACTTCTCTGGTGCCCACCCACTATACTTGGGGTGCCCATAATTCTCCTGGGCCCACAATGTATTGGTGGCCACATTTAGCCAATTCCATTAGCCTCCCAAAGAAGCTTTGATCCATTCCATGTTTTCTTAATTGATTCCAAATCAATTAGAACAGGTGTGAATGAACAGGTGTGTGTGGAGCTGACTCCCTCCCTGGCTCAGTGGCTCGTCCAATGTGGGTTATGGCAACAGAAAGAAACGTCTGCTTGGGCCTTGGGTATGTTTACAAAAATAACATGATGTGAGCAATAGCAGAAATATGTTATGTGTTTAGGGATGAAGGCAGCCATTAAACTAGTGTCCTATGGGATATTGTCCTGGCAACTGTTGTTTAAATGCTGTAAATGTAAAGTTTAAGCTGCAATCCATAAATTGTCTGTTGTCTCCCTCTCCCGATGGAGAGAGGTAGACAACACTAGTAGTATAGTCATATATATTATTAGCCTATAATGTGATCCTGTCCAACTCATGTCCAACTCCGAACTACAATAAAGATGGCGGCGCATCTAGTGTCCAATGCGGTACGCCAGCATCCGCTCTCTCGTTTTTATTCGTTAAAATCAAAATATATCCAGGATTGTATTACGATTCCGACACTGACACGTGTTTCTCTCATATATCCACTAGGTGTCATCAGACTCCTTTGATAGTGATACTACTACGACTACACGAGTCGACGTACGTTTGGTTAAAGTCTGATTTCATTTCCCCCTTCCTCCCCAGTGTAGCACCGCTTTCGCTCTGTTCTCTGGAGACTTTGCAAACGTTTCCCAGCTACAAGATGAACAAATAAAGCTTCTGTTTGTTTAGGAATAGAGCTAGCTAATAGTAATATAGTTCATTGGCATGCCTGTCAACAGTAGGCAATGCTCCTCCCTCTGGAATGAAAATAGTAATTTTTCTTCTCTGCGCTGCTATAAGGACCTGTCTGGGGGAAAAACTGATTTATTGATGAAGAGAGGTTACCTGTAGGCTGCAACAAATTGATGAAGATCACTCCAGAGGAAATTCCTTTTCGTGAGTTTCTTTCTTTTGAAAATATAGCCACACGATATGCGACGCGTTGTGAGCTTTTAGATCGGCTATTTTCACTTGGTATATTGGATCGTTTCCTCCATAGGAACTAGGAAGTCAACAAACTTGTGCTGCATATGATCAGTAGCCTATCTTAGAGCTCCGCAAATAGATTAACGTTACATAAGAATTGTTAGTGCAATAATAAGCTCCACTCGGTGTACATTTAGCCATGGCGCGTCCAAAACAATAGCTGCTATATGTAACTTCAAATGTAGTGAAATGTCATCTACAAGCAGCATAGAAACAATTACTGGTAGGACTAGGACTAATTTAACTTAACCTATGCTATATAAAGTTCTCGTGACTCGTGTGACAAACTCATCCTTAAAGGAGCATGAAACACAAAATCACTTTTTCTATAAATATATATTATATAAATGTCCTTTATGTGCACATTACAACAACAAGAGTTTTAAAATGCTGTTTCAAACTAGCACGACGAGGAACTATCGTTTCACTTGTGTAATAAATTAGCAAACAAGTCTGTTGGACTATGTCAGTGGTTCTCAAGCCTTTTCATGTCAAGGACCCCCAAATTGACACTTATTACTAGGACGGACCCCATTTCGCCAGTTCTATGTTCCCCACTTTCTTACCACCTAAACCTACCCCTAACCCTAACCTCACTAAAACTAATGCTGTGAGGTGGGGAACATAGAGAGGGGAACATAGAACCAGGGGAACATAGGGTGGTCCCCTATTCAGATGTTTTATGCCTCTAGCAGTGATTCTCAACCATTTTAATTTCAAGGACCCCCAGTTTAACATGCATTAGGCTACGGAACCCCATTCAATGGAATTTCTATCTCTGGTACTCCAATTTCTATTTTTATGTCAAATCTATTTTAATTTAACTCTGAGAATGTACAAATTACCCATGGGTCCATTTGGTTCCTAACTATCATTTAGCTATGCACTGGAGGACCCCCTGGAACTCCCTAAGGGGACGGGACCCCACTTTGAGAAGCAATGGTATAGATTACTGCACTGGCAGACTCCCTTGCCAGCTTCCTGTGTCGTTGTAGACGGGTCAGGCTTATTGTGACCGAAGGTCGCATTATTCATGGCTTGCATTTGTAGTCCTACACCAGCCATTTTGAGGACCAACACAGGTGTTTTGATTAACGTAGAACATTGGTTCTATGCCAATCAGACAAATTGAACACCTGTGTTGGTCCTCAATATGGCCAGTTTAGGACTACAAATGCAACCCATGAATACCCTGAGAAATCTCGTAGCTTGTCTGACTGTCAGTAAAGGAAGTGATGTCACGTGATGTCAGTGAGTCACAGTGATGTGGTACAGAATGACTCGTATATGGGCATAAAAAGGATGTCACGTGACATCACTTCCTGTATTGACAGTCAGACAAGCTACAAGATTTCTCAGGGTATACTAGTAAGACACCTCAGGGTGACTTGCGACCTCAGGGTGACATACGACCTCGCCCTTGGCCATCTGGCCAGTGATGCATATGGGACCAGTTACTCATATATGGAGACCCCTTCATGATAGTTATGTTATGTCAAAACATGCCCATATATGGACATTACCAAATATGGGCATTCCCATATATGTCCTTAATATTGATAACATAATATCCTTAATAATGTCCTTAATATTGACAATATAGGAATCTCCATATATGGGCATAAAACGTACGTAAGTAATGCCAAGCAGGGCCTTGGTGAGTTAGGGCCTTGGTTTGATGCCTGTGGATCTCCATATATGGGCATAAGGGGGTACCCTAACATTCTCATTTTCGGCCTGGGATTTATGACATCAGAAATCTCCATGTATGGGCATAAAAGGTTGTTTTCTTTTTCTGGGAATGACCATATATGGACTTTTATACCCTGAGAAATCTCGTAGCTCCTTAATAATGTCCTTAATATTGGGCGAGGTCGCGCCATTTCTTGGCCATCTGGCCAGTGATGTATATGGGACCAGTTACTCATATGGAGATTCCTATATTGTCAATATTAAGGACATTATTAAGGATATTATGTTATCAATATTAAGGACATAAATGGGAATGCCCATATTTGGTAATTGTCCATATATGGGCATGTTTTGACATAGCATAACTATCATGAAGGGGTCTCCATATATGAGTAACTGGTCCCATATACATCACTGGCCAGTGATGTCACCCTGAGGTCGCAAGTCACCCTGAGGTGACTTACCAAAAAAGAAAGAAAAGAAAAATAAAGAAAAACGCCCACAATTGATAAGACTGCAGCCTTCATGCTCTCGTCACGGCAAACCCTTAGACTGTAAAAATGTGTCATCATGATGTCATCATGTCTCTGAACCACTAAACCAGAATCGGTTTGCCGCTCTGACATCACGCTCTGGCTTCACTGTGATGTCACACTAACAGAATCCCTTTTATGCCCATAAATGGAGTTCCCTGATGTCATCAATATTAATGATGCCCTGTTAGAGAGATCCCTGTGATACCAGGGGGAACAAATCCCTTTTATGCCCATATGGAGATATGGAGATCCCTGTGATGCCAGGGGAACAAATCCCTTTTATGCCTATATATGGAGATCCCTGATGTCCACATCCCTGATGTCCACATTACTGTGGCGCGACTGAGGTGTCTTACTAGTATACCAAGTTTGTTATTGTTATACCAATAGGGTAACACATTTTCAAACTCGTATTATGGCGGCATTAGAAATGTGCAGTATGTGCTTGATCAGTACAAAGAACACATCAAAGTTAATTCTCCCCCATGTTCTTATTTTATTACACTGCAGAGGGACAGATGAACCAACATCTGGGGCAGGTAACACCTCATCTTCATCACCACTGTCAGCTGTTATACTGTAGTCTGCATCAACAGGCTGGGCAGGTAGGGGTTAAACATTACTGTGCTAATTGGATGGTACTGGTTTAGATGTATTTCAATATAACAGATTAAACTGGTGAGGGAAATGTTTTCTCAGATTTCACTCACACGTATTATACGGGTGGTGTAAGCGGCTTGTCATGTTTAACCCATTAAAACTTTAAAAAAATATGTTTAAGCAAACATTTTTACTCAAATCTTTGCTTCTGGTGGTCCCTGGCTGAAACAAAATATTTTGAGATGGGGGACGGTGACCAAATACAATAATTAGAGTCCTTGACACGAAGAACGTTTGAGCACCACTGATATAGCAACATGTTTTAATCAGATTTAGACATTTGTAGAATTGGCCTCAGGTCTTAGTGGATTTAAATAATATACAGTATATGTTCCTTTATGCAACACATGAGTTAAAGTATAATTCCTCTGTTATGGTGCTATAGGTTAAAGCTTTTTTCAACATAATATAGATCTTTCCATTGGCAGTCCTGCTGCTCTACTGCAGGATAGATGCAGATTTGCACACTTTATCCTTATATTATCTGTCTCTATTGAACATTTTTGCCTGCTATAATGAAAGCGTTTTAGTTCAGTTAAGGCAATAAGAAAAATAAGAATAGTTGTTTTGAAGTGGAAAAATGTATCTCTTGCTTCAGTTGCTTATACTTTCTTATTGCCAGATATCTGAAAAACCTCACGCGTGCGTGCGTTGTTTGTCAAATAATATAAATCAAGTCTGAAAATGTAATATTAACATTTTTGATTTGATCTACTGGGGAAAACAGAATCAGCAGAGACGAGAGCAGTGAGTCAGCCTCTGGCCAAGTTGGCCAACTCTAACAGAGCGTACAGCTTGTGATAAGAGGCAGGTCATTTAGTAGCACAGACGGGTCAATGTTACATCTGGCCTGACGCGTGAACTCTTAGCCATGATAGAACTCACATGTTACGCCATGACCTCAGACTTCTGTCAGGTCAGTAGGCCACTGATTCTGAGGCACACACACAGGCCATGGGAGCCTGGACTTCAGTCACACATACTGTAGTACTGTAGGAAGGTGACCCACATGCATATAAGTTATAACAATAAAGAACCATGAACACATTGACCTGCATCTTGCCTTTAAACATAGAAAGAAAAAATAAATACTTCCACAAGCTAACTTCAGTTTTATATTGAAGCACTTGTTAATGCAGCTTTTGTGTTCATTGCATGTGCATGTTAGTTTACACTACTGTTTCCATCACTGCTTGGCTTGTAAACACAGCAGGGGCCCATTTCTGAATTAATGTGACTCCTTATCCATTCTCAGCTTCTACTCACATCCTGGTGAGGTCACCAGTGGATGAGGGAAGACAACTCTCCACTCATCATACAAGCTACCATCTGAAACCACTCTTCTGGCCTGCAGGTGTCCCCACATTCCACCAGGTGAGGGAACAAGAACAAACAACCCTAAAAAGAGAAGGAATGGCCTTGTCTTGGTGTAAATCTACTATCTAGAGGTCCTTAAATAATTTATACTACCCGATTAAGGAGTGATGCATTGCAGATCCCAGGTTTCCACAGAGCGATTCTTCTGGATCATTTTGGGTAAATGTTGCAAAAGCTTTCAAGTAAAATAAAATCAACTTCCGTCTTCCATAATAAAAACAAATAAAAGCTACAAAGTGCCTTTTGGCCTAAGTGTGGCGTCAGAGTAAAGCCCTTTGCACACAGGCGCGTTTAACCGCACGGATAAAACAGACAATATAATTTTTGGAAAAGAAAACAATGATTCTCTATGACCTCATGCACACTGGCTCCGAATTAGCCGTGCGACGAGTGGCTGCCGCCGTGCGTTTTTTTCTCGATCGAAACCAGTTCGATTTGTGCGTCTTGTCGCATGCGGTAAAAAACTCATCACTCCTTTTATGACTCCTTTTTGGATCCGCAGCTCCGATTCCGCATAGCCTTGCACACCAAATCAAATGCGTTTTATTCATGCCGCAAACGAAAGAAAACGCAACTGTCCTGTGTGCAAAGGGCTTAAAGGTCACCAAAATCGGCCATCCTTAGAGCCAGGCTGCTAGCAATTCTGAAAGAACAGAGCAGGTAATGTTTAAAATGTTGTCACCAAGAAGAATATTCAATGCCATTTTTAATTTACAGTATGATCCAATAACATAAAATTTGCTACATGAACGTTGTCAGAAACAAACATCTGAACGATGTTGTGTATCACTACCAGGGGTGCACTGGTCGCTTCACATGACACCACAGCGTTCCTACAGTTCCTTTTTTGCAGAATCACACACAAGCACAATAACGCATGCACCGGCGTGCACTTGCATGCCCACGAGCATGCGTTTCCATACTATCACACACTGCTGCTACTGTAATAGTACCCAATACCGCTGTTGTAGCCTAGTAGTTGTTGGTAGGGTAGAACAATAATAGCCAGCAGCAGTAGGAACTTCACACCCCAACCTACAGTACACTCTCTGGTAGAATGTGTTGGTGCCAGGGCAAAATAGTTATTTTCGCATAAATCTAACTAAAATGTATCAAACTAAAAGGGGCTCTCTTTCACTCTCCCCACTTCGACTCTGTCATATAAGTCTGTATCCTCATTTCAAGTTCAGTCTTGATCGTGAAGCTCATTATTGTGCTCTTTGCAGCTTCCCAGCATTTAGCTTACAGTTGCCTAGTAACGACATAGCTGGTGACAAAGATGACAAGCTGGGTTGGCTTTGTGATTACGTTTGGATTTTACAATAAACAAGATTTTATTTTACTATAGATTCTACTCTATGGTTCACATTTCGCACACGTGATTCCCTTGCTTTCGATTTGAAACTAAAACATTTCACCCTGAAAGTTGTTCTGACCTGCCAGAGTGGTCGTTACTAATGTTATAATATATACAGCACTGGATTGCTTGAAATGGTCCATACTTGATATGGTGAATTATACAGTAGATGTATGTTTCTTTTGGCACATACTTGTGTCATTATGGGGAGAAAAACTCTCCACTTTGTCTCCCGGACAGTGCCAGTCTCCTTAAAAAGTCTTGTTAGCGTTGCTGACATACTTCATTGAAACTAAGGCCACTGCTATCATCAGGGTTCAGCAAGTTGTTTGAATTAGGAATGCCAACAGGCCATTTTAGGGAAACTGAAGGACAAATGTGAGAACTTGTTCCCACAACATGGCAATTGCCTGGCAGAGAAAATGCAGTAAAGCAATGAGAAAAGAGTATTACAGTATCCAACGAGCTCACACTATGTTCACTCCCACTCACAAGAAGGCGTTTGAAAGGCTGACATCAAACATAATCATCAGCTGTTGGAAACGTGGTTCTCCACAATGGAGATAATGTAACGGTGACAGTTTGAACCAGGGAGCACAGTGAAATAGGTGCTAATAGCCTAATAGGATGGCTTAGCACAGTAGCACATCCACTCAGTCCATCAGTTCTAGTGTTAATAGACTGTATGTGTCTGCATTGCGCTTTCATCTACATTTCTGTCCCTTTAGCTTCAGATTGAATCCCTAGAAAGCCTTACCCATCTTGAACACACCTGCGGTTTTGCATATAGAGCCAGGTTATGTTCGTAAGTCATCATAGACCCCATGTGCAATGGAATTACAAGCAGTGCATTCATTCCACATGAGCCTTCATCCCACATGTGACCTTGTTATGTCTCTTGTGTTGACCTGACCAAGAGTCACATCACAATGTCCCTGCAGAAAGAAAAAGATAGTCATGGTAAATAATAATATTAGTGTACTACTGTATGTGTGTTTTCTGTTTTCCTTTATTCTATTATTTTCCTCAATTGCATCCTTAAGTCAAGCACTTAAAATGGATGTGTTCATGCTTATAATGGAGATGCAAATTCTTCCATGCGTATCTGATAAGCTACCGTATCTGTCTGTCTCCGTGTCTTGCCAAATCCATCCATCCATTCCTCTGTATCCAGACATTCTTGTTCATAAGAGAACAGAGTGGGGTGCTAATTTGGTGGAATGAGATGAACTCATGTATATGACCTGATCTGAAAATGACACGGTCGGACACACACACACACACACACACACACACACACACACACACACACACACACACACACACACACACACACACACACGTGCACACACACGTGCACACATACCAGAGAGAGCGTGGGGTGAACCCAGAATAGAAAGCAGCCAACACAGTTCACACATCAGATCAGCACAGAGGTTAGGGCTACCCAGTAGTCCAAGGATGAACTGTGATACATGGTCTTGATATTGGTCAGAGCCTTTTTTCTCTCCTGTGAGTCATGGGAGCTCTGCACAGCCATGTCCGACCAGTCAGTTTGTAATATGTCACAGTGGGGCAGAGGAAATGTCTGGCATCCAGTCTGTTAAAGAACTTATTGGTGAAATGCCATCACTCTATATACTGTAACATACGTTCTTGTCTCATGAATTTCATACTGGTTTACCTTTAGTGTGAGTATATCTCTGACATAAATCAAAATCGTCTTTTGGATCAGACTGCCATACTTTTCTTACCTTTTAACATGGGCGCGTGCGTGTCCATCGTGCACAGATCGTGCACCAGCGTGTGCATGCCGCTCGCAGCTTTCACGCAAAAAAATATGATTGAAAAATGATACATTGTAACCACTGCCCAGAGTCACATTATATTTTCTTTATATTTTTTATTTCAATTATGATGACTTTCATTTTCCATTTGTGTGATCATTTATGTTCAAAGAGATGTTTATTTTCATATTTATGGGATGGCTGATATTCCATTGCTGGGAGTGACCTGGCAATGATTGAGACCCCACCCAACAATCACCCCATCAGGCTAGACTGATTGGGGTGTGGACACTTACAAAATGTTTGCTGCACCTGGGCGCCCGAGGGCTGCCAGACCAGTGTGAAACACTGAGAGGAGAGGAGCAAGAGGATGATTTCCCAAGACCTTGCTTTCTGAAGTCTATGATAGATTATTGCAGTTTAGTCTATATCTAGGTCGTCCTCAGACGAGCCCTCCATCGTTGTTTCCAGTCATCTCGGTTCTCCATACATCTGGCCAGCTCATTGGTGTTCTGTGTCCCTACGTCTTCCTTGAGTATGTCCACGTATGTTTTTGTGGGACGTCCTCGCGGCCGGTGCCCGTGTGTTGGCTCCCACAGTACCAATTTGCTGGCTGGAAGCTCCTGGTGTCTTTGGCAGTGTCCTGCTAGTCTCATTCTTCTGGTGGCAATTTTCTCGCTTACCTTTGGTATTCCCTCATACAGGCTCTCGTTTGTAACATGTGCACTCCTGTTGATGTTGAGTACTGCACGCAACATTCTAGTGTAGCACCCGTCTAGAGACTTCTGCAGGGTTGGCTTCAGGGTCCAGCATTCACTGCCATAGAGGAGAACAGACTCCACCGTTGCAAAGAAGAAGCTAAGTTTGATTTGGCGGGGGAGGTTAGAGTTCCATACACTGTTCATGCCGTTCAGGGCCCTCCAAGCGAGTGCCTTCCTTACTTTAAGGTCTTTCTCAGTTGAGTCGACCCATGCGCCCAGGTACTTGAAGTCCTTGACTTCCTTCAACACAGCTCCTTCTGTTGTTGTCAGAGGTGAGTGATCAGGTAGGTTATAGGTGATAACCTCAGTTTTCTTAGCGTTTAGCCTGAGACCAACTTTGGCACACTCTATCTCCACCCTGTTCAGGAGTTCTTGTGCTTGTTCCATGCTGTCGGAGAGCAGGCTGATGTCGTCCGCATAGTCCAGGTCTGTCAGAACTACTGCGGGATGCCGTCTTGACCTCCTTGGTGTTAGCGTGAAGCCAAGCTCTTGTTCCCGTCCCCCTATGGCTTTCCTGAGCGCATAATCTAGAACTATGATGAAGAGGTAGGGGGCTAGGGTGTCTCCTTGCATTACCCCAGCTCGGATGTCAAACACCTCACTGCTGCCATCTGGGGTCACCACTTTGGCCCTTGTTTTTGCGTACATGGTCTCGATAGCCCGGAGAATGTTGGGAGGGACATTGTAGGCCTCAAGGATCTTCACCATCTTGCTTCTGTGGATAGAATCAAAAGCCTTTTTGAAGTCAATGAAGCACAGTACAGCTGCTAGGTTGTTCTTTTTCACCTCCTCTATTAATCTCCTTAATGCCAGGATCTGTGCTACGGTTGTTCTCTCCTCTCGAAAACCATTTTGGTTCTCTCTCAGGTGAGGGTCGATGGCATGCCGTATCCTGTTCAGTATCATTCGGTTGAAGACCTTAGCAGTGATACATGTCAGGCTGATGCCTCTGTAGTTGTCTGGCTTTGAGAGGTCTCCAGCTTTAGGCACCGGGATGATATTAGACAGAGACCGTATTTCAGGTTGCTTGTTGTGCTGTAGAGCATTGTTGCAAAAGTCTAGGATGAGGTTGTCTAGGTCGCAGTTCTTCAAGACCTCTGGGGGTATGCCATCCGGCCCAGCACTCTTTCCCTCTCTTAGGGTGGATTTTGCCCTGGCGAGCTCGCTGATTGTGAAGGGTCCATCGTCGATGTTCAGGCCCTGGAGGACTGTCGGTATATTTTCCTCCTCTCCCTCTTCCACTGATGTTCCCAGGAGCCTCTGGAAGTGGTCGAACCATGTTGCCACCCTCTCCTCTGGACTGTGTCCCTCCACCTGGCCCTCCTTGGCCCTCTTCCGCCCTGTCATCTCATTTATTACCTTCCAGGCCTCCCCGTATTGCCTTTCACCTTGCGCTGCCTGCACTCTTCGCACACTTTCCATCACTTCTTCCCCTTTGATGGCGTCGTAGGTGCTGAAGAGAGACTGTTTGGCCTCGTTCAGTGTCTCGCGACCCTCCTCTGTTGGTTCACGCTCAAAGTTGAGTCGTGCTTCCTCCATCCTGCCTCGTGCTGCTACAACCTTCGGGTGTCTGGACCGTGGTGGTGCTCTTACTCTGTTCAGCACTGGCACGCACAGTCTGGTCGCCTCCTCATTCGCTGTGATGAATCTCCCATATTCACGGCTGGGCTCCTCTCCCCTATCCAGCTGCCGAAAGCGCTTCCTGACTTCCTCCGAGTACCTGGTTTGGAGGCCCGGATTGGTCGTGAATGCCTTCCAGTCATGCCGAATCTTGGGGCTTGGCTTGGGGACCCTGAGGCTCAGTCGTACCCTCATGGAGACCACACGGTGGTCAGAGCCTACAGAGCTGAACGTGCTGTATGGCTCAGCGTTCAGGATGGAATTCCTCCACTTTTGCCTCACTAGGATGTAGTCCAACTGGTATAGCCTAGGTAGCTCCCCAGGCCTTGAGGCTCGGTCTCTGAAAGTCCATCTCTTCCCTGTTCTCTTTCGGAACATGGTGTTCGCTGCCAGGAGCTGGTGTTCCATGAGAAGGGCTTTGAGGTATGTGCCGTTGCGGTTGGTAGACTCATGGTATGGGAATGGTGCATCCTCCTGTCCAATCCTGGCGTTGAAGTCGCCAAGGATTGCCAGGAAGTTGTGCGCTGGGACACCACGGACTGCTTCTGTGAGGTCCTCATAGAACTCCTCAACCTTCTCAGGTAGTGCCGTGTTAGTGGGCGAGTACACCACTATGACTGTTGTTACTGGGTTACCTGCAAACTCAGCTATGAGGATCCTTTCAGTGTGCTTGTGTACCCGTCGGAGAGCTCTGCGCGCCAGAGAACCCAGCATTATTCCCACACCCCCTGTTGCAGCCTGGGCCCCGTTTCGCCCCGCAGATGCAGTGATGAACGTGCGTTTCTCTACTTGGTGGTAAACTATCTTGTCGCCAGTGTGGACTCTTCTGTGTTCCTGGACTCCCAGGATCTCTACCCCCTGTTCTTCAGCACAATGTGCCAATTCCACCAGTCTAGCTTCTTCTCTCACTGTGCATGCGTTGAAGGTCCCCATTACAAATGGTCTCCGACAACGCATGAGTGCATTGGATGGGATGCTGTGGTCAGACAGAACCCTCCCTCGTTCCCGTGGGTTTGAGGCCCTGTCGTCATGATGTCCTCCGGAAGGAGGACCAGCACCACCATCCGCCGCGATGCTCCTGCGGACTCCCGCCGCTGGAAGTATAGGATTTGAGATGACTTTGTTCTTCATGGTTGGCTTTTCAATGCTAGTTAAGAACTGTGGGGTCGCAAATTCTCACAGTCCTGGTTTTTACCTCAGAGTGACCTTCTCCTAGGTGGGTTGCCTACCATGGCTAAGAGCCCCACCCGCCCCGACTGATAGCTCAGATTGCCGGATCTGAATGGTGCACATGCTGATGTTTTAACTCACTGAATGGTTCTAATTCTAAAGTAGTTGTAACTAAATACAGTTCTAAAGTTTCGAAGTGTCTACCTGAGCCTCTCCCTGTTGAGTTCCATCAAGCTGTGTGCTCCATTGTTCCTTTCTGATCCATGAGTGTCTGTGTGTGGCCACTGTCTGCCCTTAAATGCATGTTGAGATGCATAGTAGGGGGAGTGACAAGTGGTGAGCACAGCCAATCAACTGAGCCAGAGGTGATAACAATGTAGTGCCAGCCAAAACCCCCCAACAGAAACCAACCTAAAATCTAAAGTAGTTGTAACTAAATACAGTTCTAAATTTCAAAGTGTCTACCTGAGCCTCTCCCTGTTGAGTTCCATCAAGCTGTGTGCTCCATTGTTCCTTTCTGATCCATGAGTGTCTGTGTGTGGCCACTGTCTGCCCTTAAATGCATGTTGAGATGCATAGTAGGGGGAGTGACAAGTGGTGAGCACAGCCAATCAACTGAGCCAGAGGTGATAACAATGTAGTGCCAGCCAAAACCCCCCAACAGAAACCAACCTAAAATCTAAAGTAGTTGTAACTAAATACAGTTCTAAATTTCAAAGTGTCTACCTGAGCCTCTCCCTGTTGAGTTCCATCAAGCTGTGTGCTCCATTGTTCCTTTCTGATCCATGAGTGGCTAGTTCTTTTGAAGACTACGGAAGACCACTGAAGGATATTGGATCTTTTCCATCTCCCTATTCCATTGGATGAATGAACAGTTCCATGGAGGATTATTATACGGACCTTGAATCTGAGATCAAGAGGTGGTAAGAGGGGAATTGCCATCCCCACCACATAGACTGAGTTCCTTTTGTTTCTTTTTTGGACATTTAAGTTGAATTATCAATAGTGCCTGGACACTTAAGCTGAAAGAGCTCCCTTTAGTTGACCCTTTTTGAGGACTTATTATTTGATTTTTGAGTAAGTGAACACTTTCTTATTTGAAACTTTATTTGTTTATTTACTTAATTCATTAATTCCAGCTAATGCTATTTTGCTAATTCCTTTTTGATTTATTCTATACTGACCCACCACCTCCCTCATTTCGCTATAACTAATGCTTCTGTTTATATACCAGCAACCGTTATAGAATTGGCGCCTGAACAGGGACCTAGCAAGTCTCCCTCTTCCACTGATGTTCCCAGGAGCCTCTGGAAGTGGTCGAACCATGTTGCCACCCTCTCCTCTGGACTGTGTCCCTCCACCTGGCCCTCCTTGGCCCTCTTCCGCCCTGTCATCTCATTTATTACCTTCCAGGCCTCCCCGTATTGCCTTTCACCTTGCGCTGCCTGCACTCTTCGCACACTTTCCATCACTTCTTCCCCTTTGATGGCGTCGTAGGTGCTGAAGAGAGACTGTTTGGCCTCGTTCAGTGTCTCGCGACCCTCCTCTGTTGGTTCACGCTCAAAGTTGAGTCGTGCTTCCTCCATCCTGCCTCGTGCTGCTACAACCTTCGGGTGTCTGGACCGTGGTGGTGCTCTTACTCTGTTCAGCACTGGCACGCACAGTCTGGTCGCCTCCTCATTCGCTGTGATGAATCTCCCATATTCACGGCTGGGCTCCTCTCCCCTATCCAGCTGCCGAAAGCGCTTCCTGACTTCCTCCGAGTACCTGGTTTGGAGGCCCGGATTGGTCGTGAATGCCTTCCAGTCATGCCGAATCTTGGGGCTTGGCTTGGGGACCCTGAGGCTCAGTCGTACCCTCATGGAGACCACACGGTGGTCAGAGCCTACAGAGCTGAACGTGCTGTATGGCTCAGCGTTCAGGATGGAATTCCTCCACTTTTGCCTCACTAGGATGTAGTCCAACTGGTATAGCCTAGGTAGCTCCCCAGGCCTTGAGGCTCGGTCTCTGAAAGTCCATCTCTTCCCTGTTCTCTTTCGGAACATGGTGTTCGCTGCCAGGAGCTGGTGTTCCATGAGAAGGGCTTTGAGGTATGTGCCGTTGCGGTTGGTAGACTCATGGTATGGGAATGGTGCATCCTCCTGTCCAATCCTGGCGTTGAAGTCGCCAAGGATTGCCAGGAAGTTGTGCGCTGGGACACCACGGACTGCTTCTGTGAGGTCCTCATAGAACTCCTCAACCTTCTCAGGTAGTGCCGTGTTAGTGGGCGAGTACACCACTATGACTGTTGTTACTGGGTTACCTGCAAACTCAGCTATGAGGATCCTTTCAGTGTGCTTGTGTACCCGTCGGAGAGCTCTGCGCGCCAGAGAACCCAGCATTATTCCCACACCCCCTGTTGCAGCCTGGGCCCCGTTTCGCCCCGCAGATGCAGTGATGAACGTGCGTTTCTCTACTTGGTGGTAAACTATCTTGTCGCCAGTGTGGACTCTTCTGTGTTCCTGGACTCCCAGGATCTCTACCCCCTGTTCTTCAGCACAATGTGCCAATTCCACCAGTCTAGCTTCTTCTCTCACTGTGCATGCGTTGAAGGTCCCCATTACAAATGGTCTCCGACAACGCATGAGTGCATTGGATGGGATGCTGTGGTCAGACAGAACCCTCCCTCGTTCCCGTGGGTTTGAGGCCCTGTCGTCATGATGTCCTCCGGAAGGAGGACCAGCACCACCATCCGCCGCGATGCTCCTGCGGACTCCCGCCGCTGGAAGTATAGGATTTGAGATGACTTTGTTCTTCATGGTTGGCTTTTCAATGCTAGTTAAGAACTGTGGGGTCGCAAATTCTCACAGTCCTGGTTTTTACCTCAGAGTGACCTTCTCCTAGGTGGGTTGCCTACCATGGCTAAGAGCCCCACCCGCCCCGACTGATAGCTCAGATTGCCGGATCTGAATGGTGCACATGCTGATGTTTTAACTCACTGAATGGTTCTAATTCTAAAGTAGTTGTAACTAAATACAGTTCTAAAGTTTCGAAGTGTCTACCTGAGCCTCTCCCTGTTGAGTTCCATCAAGCTGTGTGCTCCATTGTTCCTTTCTGATCCATGAGTGTCTGTGTGTGGCCACTGTCTGCCCTTAAATGCATGTTGAGATGCATAGTAGGGGGAGTGACAAGTGGTGAGCACAGCCAATCAACTGAGCCAGAGGTGATAACAATGTAGTGCCAGCCAAAACCCCCCAACAGAAACCAACCTAAAATCTAAAGTAGTTGTAACTAAATACAGTTCTAAATTTCAAAGTGTCTACCTGAGCCTCTCCCTGTTGAGTTCCATCAAGCTGTGTGCTCCATTGTTCCTTTCTGATCCATGAGTGTCTGTGTGTGGCCACTGTCTGCCCTTAAATGCATGTTGAGATGCATAGTAGGGGGAGTGACAAGTGGTGAGCACAGCCAATCAACTGAGCCAGAGGTGATAACAATGTAGTGCCAGCCAAAACCCCCCAACAGAAACCAACCTAAAATCTAAAGTAGTTGTAACTAAATACAGTTCTAAATTTCAAAGTGTCTACCTGAGCCTCTCCCTGTTGAGTTCCATCAAGCTGTGTGCTCCATTGTTCCTTTCTGATCCATGAGTGGCTAGTTCTTTTGAAGACTACGGAAGACCACTGAAGGATATTGGATCTTTTCCATCTCCCTATTCCATTGGATGAATGAACAGTTCCATGGAGGATTATTATACGGACCTTGAATCTGAGATCAAGAGGTGGTAAGAGGGGAATTGCCATCCCCACCACATAGACTGAGTTCCTTTTGTTTCTTTTTTGGACATTTAAGTTGAATTATCAATAGTGCCTGGACACTTAAGCTGAAAGAGCTCCCTTTAGTTGACCCTTTTTGAGGACTTATTATTTGATTTTTGAGTAAGTGAACACTTTCTTATTTGAAACTTTATTTGTTTATTTACTTAATTCATTAATTCCAGCTAATGCTATTTTGCTAATTCCTTTTTGATTTATTCTATACTGACCCACCACCTCCCTCATTTCGCTATAACTAATGCTTCTGTTTATATACCAGCAACCGTTATAGAATTGGCGCCTGAACAGGGACCTAGCAAGTCTCATACAAAGCGCAGTTCACCCATTCCTTTTGACAAGTCGATGCCAGACGACAGCCAGAGGAGTGCCATTCACCCTGCCTATCACTTCAAACCTCCAGTCAATGTGGAGTTTCCTTGTTTTGGTGACAGGGGAAGTGACTTGGATCCAATCTCCTATCTGGAGAAGTGTGAAGAATTCTTGTCTGTCCGCCCCCTACCTGATCTTGACATCCTTGCAGCACTTAACTCAGTCCTGAGAGGAACTGCCAAAGATTGGTGGAAGGCCGAACGAAACAGAGTGCAGACCTGGAAGCAGTTTAGAGATGCCTTCTTGAGGTCCTTCTTGTCTGAGGACTATGAAGCGGAAGCCGAGATGCGGATCCGTGAGAGACGTCAAGAACCACAAGAGAGCATTCGAGATTTTGCTTTCCAGTTGCGAGCTCTTTGTCTTAGGTGGCAAGCCGATCTACCTGAGAGAACCATACTCCAGCACATTCTGCGCAATTGCAACCCTAGGCTAGCAAGTCTAGTCAGGGGCTCAGTGCATACAGTTGATGAGCTGGTGCGAGTGGGGACACTCATTGAGAAAGACTTGTTGGCCTCTAAGTCATACTGGTCTCAAGCTAACAAATCAGAGCAGCAGAAGAAAGCAGCTGGAGCCACAGCACCCATTGGGGGAAAGAAAACCCCTGGGAGCCTTTCTGTTGTTCAGTTAGCTGGGGCAAAGAGCAGACCTAGCGAGCCAATCATGCTGCCTATGCTCCTGAAGTCGTACCACTGTTGGGGTCTTCTGGATACCGGCTGTACTTACACTCTAGTGCAGGAGTCCTTGTGGAGACGTCTTAAAGGTCCCAGTGAGGGACTGAAGTTTTGCAATAATGGTGCGTTCATGATGGCTGACGGCAACATCAACAGTGCCGTCGGTCATGCAACATTAGACTGTATCTTTCATGGTCAACAGTACACAGTCGATGTCAAGGTCATGAAAGACGAGCACCTGGCCTTTCCAGTTGTAACTGGTTTAGACTTTATGTTCCTTACTGGCATCATCCTAGACTTCAAGAACTCCCGCTATGCCATCACTAGAGGGGACAAACTGGAATATCACCCTTTCACACACAAGAGCTTGACACTTGACACATTGCATGGTGCCCACTTGTATCTTGCTGTCCCAATGCCTCCTTCTAAAGGTACCTACACCAGCTGTCGACAGGAGGATGGAGGGAAGCAAGAAAGTGACCCATGTCTGGTAGACCTTGTACAGAGACTGGTTCGAGCAGCTTCTGCCAGTGAAGACGTTCAAGGGCAGCTAGAACAGCTGTTGCACGACTGGTCATCTGTTTGTACAGACTCTCTTGGTCACACCACTGTGGTCAGACACAGCATCTTAACCGACGATGAGGTTCCTATCCGTCGTCGGGCATACAGGATGTCACTGGAGAAACAGGAATACGTTGCAGGAGAGATTAAGGACATGTTGATCAAGGGAATCATCAGACCATCCACTTCACCATGGGCTGCACCAGTAGTCTTGGTGAAGAAGAAATGTGGAAACCTTCGATTCTGTGTTGATTACAGAGGGGTTAACGCTAAAACTCCATTGGATGCCTACCCCATGCCTCATATCCACGAGATCTTAGAGTCCATGCATGCTGCCACAGTGTTCAGTACACTTGACTTAAAGAGCGGATACTGGCAAGTGGAAATGGATCCTCGGAGCATCCCCAAGACCGCCTTTGCCACTTCTCAAGGTCTATTTGAATTCCTTGTTCTTCCTTTTGGGCTCAAGAATGCAGCGGCAACTTTCCAACGCCTCATGGAAACAGTCCTGAGAGAGCTGATAGGGAAGTTCTGCTTTGTCTACATTGACGACATAGTGATCTACTCACAGAACGATCAGCAGCACCTACAGCACCTGAGGGAGGTGTTTTCCAGGCTGCATAGCGCAGGACTCACCTTGAACTTGGGAAAGTGTAACCTCTTTCAGCGGTCTCTGACTTTCCTCGGCCACGAGGTGTCTGGTGAAGGAATTCACACAGAGGCAAAGAAGGTTGATTCTGTCTTATCTTTTCCGACACCTTCCTCAGTGAAGGACATCGAGAGGTTCTTGGGAATCGCTGGCTGGTACCACCGGTACATAGAACGGTTTTCTGAACGAGCCGCACCACTTAATGCGCTAAAAAAGAAGGGCACACCGTGGGTGTGGACTTCAGAGTGCCAAGCAGCATTCGAAGATATGAAGCAAGCTCTCACAACAGCTCCGGTGCTGATGGCACCTAACTTCAGCTTACCATTTAAGGTGCAGACAGATGCAAGTGGCATCGGTTTGGGAGCGGTGCTTACTCAGGATATGGACGGTGTTGAGAGAGTCATTGCTTATGCTTCCCGTGTTCTCAACCCTGCTGAGAGAAATTACTCTGTCTCAGAGAGAGAATGTCTTGCCGTTGTATGGGCGGTAGAGAAGTGGAGAGCATTTCTTGAAGGAAGGAAGTTCGAGGTGATCACTGACCATTCTGCCTTGGCGTGGGTCTTTAACCATCCGAAACCAAGTTCTAGACTGACACGTTGGACAATTAGGCTACAGGAATTCGACTTCAATGTCATTTACAGGAAGGGGCGATGCAATGTCGTTCCGGATGCCCTGTCAAGGACACCTGTCGGGATGGAAGATCTAGCCATACTGTGTGTTAACCGTACAGTTCACAGGCACCGATGCACCCTCCCTGTCGACTGGGCAGATATTGCTGCAGCTCAGCAGTACGATCCCGAAGTACAGGAATTGGTGAAAGAGGTGCAAGATGGAAAAGTCAAACACGGACGCATCCACTATGCTCTGGAAAATGGATTCCTCTATAGGATCATGCCTATCAAACAGGAAGGACAGAAATGGCAATTGTTCATCCCAAAAGGAATGAGGAACCAATTCCTACACTATTTCCACGACAGTCCACTTGGAGGACATCTAGGAAGGCTAAAGACCCTACTGAGACTTTTGGACGTTGCCTACTGGCCAGATGTGAGGAAGGATGTATGGGAGTACACCAAGAGCTGTGTCACATGCCAAAAATACAAGCCCCAACTGACTAAGCTGTCAGGCCACTTGCAATCGACTGCCGTGAAGGAGCCTGGTTTTATGCTAGGTGTTGACATCATGGGACCTTTTCCTAGGAGCAGGAAAGGTAACCAATACCTCTTGGTGGTGGTCGATTATTTCTCGAAATGGGTTGAGCTTTTTCCCATGCGAGAAGCGAAGTCACCAAAGATAGTTTCCTTGCTGATAGAGGAGATCTTCACAAGGTGGGGTACCCCCAAGTACTTGGTGTCGGACAGAGGAGCCCAATTTACTTCTCATCTGCTGACACAGATATGTCAACAGTGGGGTGTGGTCCAGAAACTAACCACTGCATACCATCCTCAGACAAACATGACCGAACGCGTCAATCGCAACCTGAAGACAATGATGGCATCTTTTGTCAAAGACAAACACAATACATGGGACATGTGGCTTGCTGAGTTCCGGTTCGCAATCAACTCGGCATGGCAGGAAACTACAGGCTTCACTCCAGCCGAGGTAGCCCTGGGACGCAAACTGAAAGGCCCACTAGAGAGGGTCCTGTGCCGAGCTCCTGATCCTGATGAGAGCGCTTATGCCCTGCTGGAAAGACAGCAAAGGTTAATTGAGAGTGTCAGACATAATGTGGCAAAAGCTCAAGAGAAACAGGGTCGCTATTATAATCTCAGGCGTCAGCAGGTCGCATTTGAACCTGGAGATCTAGTGTGGATCAGAGATCACCCCCTTTCTAAAGCAGAAATAGGTTTCATGGCTAAACTCGCTCCTAAGTGGAAGGGTCCTGCTAAGATACAGAAAAGGTTAGGCCCTGTCAACTACTCTGTGTCACTCCTAGGTCAGGAAGAGCATAGTGATGTATATCACGTTCAGAACCTGAAAGCTTATTTCGGCCCCAAGGAGCCTCTTCCATTAGGGGAGGGGAGTATGTAACCACTGCCCAGAGTCACATTATATTTTCTTTATATTTTTTATTTCAATTATGATGACTTTCATTTTCCATTTGTGTGATCATTTATGTTCAAAGAGATGTTTATTTTCATATTTATGGGATGGCTGATATTCCATTGCTGGGAGTGACCTGGCAATGATTGAGACCCCACCCAACAATCACCCCATCAGGCTAGACTGATTGGGGTGTGGACACTTACAAAATGTTTGCTGCACCTGGGCGCCCGAGGGCTGCCAGACCAGTGTGAAACACTGAGAGGAGAGGAGCAAGAGGATGATTTCCCAAGACCTTGCTTTCTGAAGTCTATGATAGATTATTGCAGTTTAGTGGCTAGTTCTTTTGAAGACTACGGAAGACCACTGAAGGATATTGGATCTTTTCCATCTCCCTATTCCATTGGATGAATGAACAGTTCCATGGAGGATTATTATACGGACCTTGAATCTGAGATCAAGAGGTGGTAAGAGGGGAATTGCCATCCCCACCACATAGACTGAGTTCCTTTTGTTTCTTTTTTGGACATTTAAGTTGAATTATCAATAGTGCCTGGACACTTAAGCTGAAAGAGCTCCCTTTAGTTGACCCTTTTTGAGGACTTATTATTTGATTTTTGAGTAAGTGAACACTTTCTTATTTGAAACTTTATTTGTTTATTTACTTAATTCATTAATTCCAGCTAATGCTATTTTGCTAATTCCTTTTTGATTTATTCTATACTGACCCACCACCTCCCTCATTTCGCTATAACTAATGCTTCTGTTTATATACCAGCAACCGTTATAACATGCATTACCGAGCTAGCTCTAGCCGTGTTTACACAGTAAGCTAACATACAGAGGCACAGAGGCACCCATTCCGTTTCCAAACGGAAACGACCAGGACCGGAAATGGGACCGGAAGGACTTGTTCGGGGGCGATTAGCAAATAAACAGCGAAAATCGTCAATCATACTTTTAATTGTTTTATATCGATTAAAGCATATTCAATTCTCGGGTTTCTCGGGCCTGGCCGACTGAAACAACATATTTCTTTCCCAGGATTCTCGGGTTGGGGCAGTAAATTACTTGCATTTCAGAGGGCTTTAATGCAAAAAGCACTCCCACAGGGGCGTAGTTAGACATTCAATATGGTTACGTTTACACATGGGCAAGTTCAATTAAGTTCAATTAAGGTTAGCACTGTTAGTATGGTGAAGATCAAGGATGGAGAGGTCATTCACCATGTACTGTAAGGACCAATACTAACATGGTGTGGGTAGGCTTTTGAAGGAAATGAACTGCAGCTGTTAAGGCTGTTGATGAGTTGCAGGACAGTATATAGGATCATATCGATCACAAGCTCCCAGAGAATATTGCATTAAATACTGTTTATATTTTTGATGTAGAGTGCTAATCCACAATACTATATTACTTAATCTATCTATAAATGCGAGAAGTCTCTGCGTGCGTGTGTGTGTGTGTTTGTAATCCGCGTATCTCGAGAACCGTTCGTCCCACCGGCTTCAGATTCGGCACGCGCGTTCCCCGCCGCGGCACGGAGTGCAGTGCCGGGTCTCGACCCGACCCGACGCGCGGTTTTCCCGAACCGGCGCGAAACGTTCGGAATCTCCTTATGCGGGGTTGATTGTTGACATCAGGCTGTTTCTGAGGAAATCGGCGAAAGCTCTGACTCATTGTGACATCACTTCATAAAAGGCTCTGACATCACGTACGCCACATGAGTCAACAAAAAATCTCTGTGAGTGTGTATGTATGTAGGTAATCCGCGTATCTCGAGAACCGTTCGTCCCACGGGCACGCGCGTTCTCCATAGACAGATATCTCCATATATGGGCATAAAATGGACCCAGAACTATAACTGCAGTGATCTCCATATATCCATATATGGGCATAAAATGGACGCAGATAGCCAGATATCTCAATCTCTGTGAGTGTGTATGTATGTAGGTAATCCGCGTATCTCGAGAACCGTTCGTCCCACGGGCACGCGCGTTCTCCATAGACAGATATCTCCATATATGGGCATAAAATGGACCCAGAACTATAACTGCAGTGATCTCCATATATCCATATATGGGCATAAAATGGACGCAGATAGCCAGATATCTCCATATATGGACATAAATGGACAGAGGCAAACAGATGGTCAAAGATCTCCATATATGGGCATAAAATGGACGCAGACAGACAGATACAGATATCTCCATATATGGGCATAAATGGACACAGGCAAACAGATGTTCAAAACGGGTCCTATGACAACAGGTATAATGAGGTTTGCATTAAAGGGGGAACCGGCACTGTGTCTGCAACACAGTTGGAGGCACAGACAGATACTCCATATATGGGCATAAAATGGACGCAGATAGACAGATATCTCCATATATGGGCATAAAATGGACCCAGAACTATAACTGCAGTGATCTCCATATATGGACATAAAATGGACGCCGACAGACAGACAGACAGACAGATACAGATATCTCCATATATGGGCATAAATGGACACAGGCAAACAGATGTTCAAAACGGGTCCTATGGGCATAAAATGGACGCAGATAGCCAGATATCTCCATATATGGACATAAATGGACAGAGGCAAACAGATGGTCAAAGATCTCCATATATGGGCATAAAATGGATGCAGACAGACAGATACAGATATCTCCATATATGGGCATAAATGGACACAGGCAAACAGATGTTCAAAACGGGTCCTATGACAACAGGTATAATGAGGTTTGCATTAAAGGGGGAACCGGCACTGTGTCTGCAACACAGTTGGAGGCACAGACAGATACTCCATATATGGGCATAAAATGGACGCAGATAGACAGATATCTCCATATATGGGCATAAAATGGACCCAGAACTATAACTGCAGTGATCTCCATATATGGACATAAAATGGACGCCGACAGACAGACAGACAGACAGATACAGATATCTCCATATATGGGCATAAATGGACACAGGCAAACAGATGTTCAAAACGGGTCCTATGACAACAGGTATAATGAGGTTTGCATTAAAGGGGGAACCGGCACTGTGTCTGCAACACAGTTGGAGGCACAGACAGATACTCCATATATGGGCATAAAATGGACGCAGATAGACAGATATCTCCATATATGGGCATAAAATGGACCCAGAACTATAACTGCAGTGATCTCCATATATGGACATAAAATGGACGCCGACATATATGGGCATAAATGGACACAGGCAAACAGATGTTCAAAACGGGTCCTATGGGCATAAAATGGACGCAGATAGCCAGATATCTCCATATATGGACATAAATGGACAGAGGCAAACAGATGGTCAAAGATCTCCATATATGGGCATAAAATGGACGCAGACAGACAGATACAGATATCTCCATATATGGGCATAAATGGACACAGGCAAACAGATGTTCAAAACGGGTCCTATGACAACAGGTATAATGAGGTTTGCATTAAAGGGGGAACCGGCACTGTGTCTGCAACACAGTTGGAGGCACAGACAGATACTCCATATATGGGCATAAAATGGACGCAGATAGACAGATATCTCCATATATGGGCATAAAATGGACCCAGAACTATAACTGCAGTGATCTCCATATATGGACATAAAATGGACGCCGACAGACAGACAGACAGACAGATACAGATATCTCCATATATGGGCATAAATGGACACAGGCAAACAGATGTTCAAAACGGGTCCTATGACAACAGGTATAATGAGGTTTGCATTAAAGGGGGAACCGGCACTGTGTCTGCAACACAGTTGGAGGCACAGACAGATACTCCATATATGGGCATAAAATGGACGCAGATAGACAGATATCTCCATATATGGGCATAAAATGGACCCAGAACTATAACTGCAGTGATCTCCATATATGGACATAAAATGGACGCCGACAGACAGACAGACAGACAGACAGATACAGATATCTCCATATATGGGCATAAATGGACACAGGCAAACAGATGTTCAAAACGGGTCCTATGACAACAGGTATAATGAGGTTTGCATTAAAGGGGGAACCGGCACTGTGTCTGCAACACAGTTGGAGGCACAGACAGATACTCCATATATGGGCATAAAATGGACGCAGATAGACAGATATCTCCATATATGCATGGGCATAAAATGGACCCAGAACTATAACTGCAGTGATCTCCATATATGGACATAAAATGGACGCCGACAGACAGACAGACAGATACAAATATCTCCATATATGGGCATAAATGGACACAGGCAGACAGATGGTCAAAACGGGTCCTATGACCAGGTAAAAAACAGGTATAATGGGGTTTGCATTAAAGGGCGGGGCATTCATTCCCTATTTACATTGTTCCGAGTTGGCCAGGTCGCCGACTAGACGCTGGGCCGCCCGAAGGCAGCTTCTAGTACAATAAATTAGCAGACCATGTATTTTGCCTGTTATTTTCATTTGTCATTTATCTTGAGAAGGATCTTAACAACATTTGTTTAAACAAACACACATGTCACATCGCAATAAGTTGTGAGCTTGTAGATCTATTTTCATTATTCATTGCACAATGAAGTATATAGGGCTGGGTTAAAGTGTTGCTGACATGCCCCTCTACGGGGAGTGGCGCGGAAAAAGGTGGCAAGCCCCTCGATCGCTTTTAGAGCCCCGCTGCCCGGCAAGAGGCAGCATCACCTCTCTGTGAATTTTAGCGAATACGCCATTTCAACAAATAAACATAACATATTCTCATGAACAACGGGAATGTAACAACCAGATTTGTGTGGAAATATAATTTTTATATGCACAGATTTATATACATTTTCGTGTCTTTAGCTTTAGCTTTATTTAGTGCTAGCCCAGTAGCCCTGTGCGAGCAAAGGAAGTTGCTTTCTGTGGGCTGCGAGTGCGACCCTGCGGCCGATGGGAAGAGAATGTACATTGTAGGTACAGTACATTATAACTATGGTAAAGTACGGGCGCGCCCTGACATCATCAACAATTTTAGCCAGAAATTTTGCTTGTTTTTTTCGTGACACGCCCACTTTAAAAAATGATTCCAGATTAGAAAGCTAGATGAAAGAACAGTTGGAAGAAATCTCTGTTCAGTAAGGTGCTAGAAACTGTCTTTATCTTTAATGCCTAGGCTCCCTACTAGCTGTACATCTCTACGATGTGGTAAGAATTTCAGTACAACAGAAATCTAACATAAACCATGAAACAATGACAACAGAAAAACAAAACTGCTTTACCAAATACATGTACATACTGTACAGTTGGTGTAATGTAATGTGTAGCTGTATCCTGGTGCCATGCTGTTTCTATAAATTGAAACCCTGTTGCTAGCCAGTGAGTATGAAACAACCGGCCCCTATAAACTCACATTGAATTTGTTGCCCCATAACCAGTAAAGGGCACCGCTGTGATAAAGTAAATAGAAGCAGCAGTTGTTTTCACTGACTGCTGTTGCTAACATCTGATGTGTGAGTAATCTTCTACAACAGCTGCTAAGCGCCACCATGTGACCTATTTGGTTGCCACCCCGGCAAACTGTACCACATGCCACATATGATACAGACAGACGTCGACATAGACTTACAGTTCATACACACATACAGATATATTGGTGTGATGCATACAGCATTCATACAGGTTCATCCTGCTCAAACTGAGACATGCTAGACCAGTGGTTCTCAAGCCAATAGCCAGCATATTATCATGGGTAGGGGCATTAATAATCTGTGTTCCCAGAAGCTCTCGCAAAAAAAACGGGAGGCACAAGAACAGCGTTGGCTTCACACCCTAGCTAAGCGTTACTGGACAAAAGCCCTTGGGGGTGTCCTAATTTAGCACAGGGCTTTCCCAGTATTTGAGCATGCCTTTGTAGCAGGAGGATATATATATATATGTTACAGGATGTTTGGGTAACGCAGGACGTTCATTGTAAGAGCGCTTGTTTTGTCGATCACCACACACTAATCACCACCAGGTGGCGACGACAGCCATTCACTCGCATTCACTAGTGAAGGCGCTGACGTCACTCGTTTGCGACTGTATTTACTAGCCTAGTCTAGCCTAGCCTAGCCTAGCCTAGCTTAGCCATTAGCTCCATTGTAGTCACTTGGACAGGGTGTTTATCGTGGGCTTGCCCAGGCCGTATAACTATTGCATTCACCACGGCTTCGTAACTCGCGCGGCGCTCCGCCGGCCGCGCGGCCCTGGCCCGCTCTTCGCGGCCACTCGCACCTGCGGTGCTCGGGGGCGAAGAGCAGGACCAAGGTCCGCTGGCCTGCGCGCCGCTTGCAATGTCGTGGACAATCGAGCGGGCGCGGCTCCGCCTGGAGGATGTTGCTGTGGGCGACCGCTTGTTCCGCCCCGTGCTGCACACCGAGTGCTCCGTTTCTCGACCGTCCTGTTTCTCTTTAAAACCGTGACATATATATATATATGAAGGTTATTCAAGAGCCCAAGTCTAGTTCTTCAATCATCTCTAATTCAAAAACCTACAGCGGGTGGTCTGGTCAGCAGAACGCATAATGGGAGGCGAGATCCCCTCGCTCTAGGAACTGTACAAGTAGAGGTGCGTGTATCAAAGCTCAGCGCATCATCAAGGACAGGCACCATCCCAGCCACAGACTGTTCAAACCCTTACAACAACCGCGGCCAGGCAAGCCGTCTTACCGCAGTATCAAGGGCCAGACCACCAGGTTTATGAACAGCTTCCAGCCGGATTCTGAATGACTTATATTGAGTATACTGTATACAAGTAAGACGCCTTAAGGGCGAGAAGTGACTGCAGGGCGTGGGGAAACAACAGACTTAAAAAATCGTCAAGTGTAAATTTGACAATGTACACACACACACACACACACACACACACACACACACACACACACACACACACACACACACACAGACTAGGGCTGTTTTTTATTTAAATGTACATTCGCACAAAATACAGAAATGCAACAGTATAAGTACAACTAAAACATGAAAACTTACATGCAAAGGCTCTTCAAAGCACACGTGAGGAGGAAAAGGGCAGAGGAGATGTGTACACTTTGACACACTCTACCAAACTGATCAGAGTTTCAGGTGTGCTGGACAATTGAGCTGATCTACCACAACTGAACAGTAATTACAGGTCTAGTTACAGCAAGCGCCTGTAGGAGGTGTAAAAGAGCTTCATGTCTGAAGGCCACATAATTTGTGCCATGACACAATCAGTTCATGGTTCATAATGCAACTTTTTGAACTAAAAGTGAATGGTTTAAAAACGTTTTTCTTTTTTTCCCCATTACATTGCTGCGAGCTATTATTTGTCTAAATTATTGTCACAGCCCATTTAGAACCACACAGCAATTATTTCATCCAATGTAACATTGAGGTGTTGTTAATATTATAGATTCCTTGGCAGCCAGCAACTGACTTCTGACAGTGGCATTTTGGGGGTCAGTTGAGTGGAATCAGTGTGGATCACAGTGTGGATGTTGTTTTTTGGGTTGTCCTGGGTGACCTGTTGTTGTCGTATTGTTTTGTGCGCAATAAGGCTGAGAGTGCTCTTGGCACAAGCATTTCATTGTTTGTCTGTACTTGTATGGATACGCATTTGACTAATAAACCGAACCTGAACCTGAATCAGCGCAAATGAGACAGATTGTGTGTGTATGTGTTTGTGCCGTTACAGGCAAGCATTACAGGCAAGAGTAACAGGGTGACACAATTGCTGCAGGTTTTCACACTAACTGCTCCCTGCGGTCACAATAATAGCCGTAGCTGCATGTTAACTATATTCTGTTTGGTCTCTGACAATAACCAACGCAGGTGAATGTGCTCATGCATATTGTGCACGCGTACACACACGAACCCTATTCTCTGCATTATGTTATGTTGCAGCCTCCCACCTAGTGCTCATTGTTAGACAGATAGGAGGAAGGCTTCTTGGAGGGACAGTTACATGAGAGGAGTGCTGGTGAGTAGGCTGGAAATCGTGACAGCCGGGCTGCCGGGGGTAGGAAACAGAGAAGGGTGGAGGGGTGGTGTACGTAGGTGTTACAGCAGGCATATATGGTAGGCAGACATGCAATGTACCGTATCTGCAGCCCAGTTCCCGAGCTGATGAGCGAATGGGCTAGAGAGCATGTCTGGTCCAGACACCCACACTGCCTGGGCCGGTGTCCTCTGAGATCTGCACCATCCTATTATGTCACTGTCTGTTCTCCGCTCTGTGTATGGTTGTTTTTCAAACACAATGTAATCCAATAAACTCCACCAGCTAAATACGAGTGCTAATTCACGTCTGAAAGTGTAAACTCGACTTGATTTGAACATGTTTAGATTTTCCGTTATACAGGAGAAATCCTTCACATAGCAAACTTCCATCTCTTTGGAAAGATGCTGTGAAGTTGTGTCTGCCTGCATGCTGCTGTTTGAATATGAGCAATAAGAATATGTTTAGTAGGATCAATGGTTTTCATTTTGACAGTTGAATGTATCCCTGGAAGAATGGGCAGGATAGTACGTCTGGTGGGTTTGCATCATTTTGCATCATCAGGCGTTATTGACATGTTTGACTTACTAGGTGGAGTGGACTCCTCACATAAGGACAATGGGATTTAGGTTCTGAAGCTTCCCCTTAAGTTGTCTCTTCACTCCCACAGTTGACTCTAGGAATCCTAGAGTTGCTCACCATTCATACTTAGCAGATCAAGGACGGCTCCAGACATTGTCAATGTGTCTCATGCAACAGCAATAAATATCTTTCCAGGGGAAATGACCCTCATGAAATGTGGTTCTCTCTACAAGGCATAGCTGGAGGTGCTGTGATTTTCTGTGTTAGGTGCCCTTTAACACTGTTCTGAGCACCGAGCAGAAACATCAGTCCTGAACTGCAATGGAACACAGTACCTACCACCATTATATAATATATCATTAATCCCTTGAATTACAATAATCCCCTTGTTCAGTTGTCAGTGTCATTTGGTGTTTGGTATTTTGTAGGGATGCTTTATAAGTATAAATCAGACATAGAGACTGAAAGCTCATAACTAATAGATTGTTAATCCTTTCAATTACATAATCCTGCCGATCAGTGAACTTGTTTTCAATGCCCCTGGTGGAATGCACACACAAAAGGATGTTCTGTAAGCTGAATCGTTGAATAGTTGTGTGCTATTTTTGACACCTGATTCCTATCAGCATGGATGAACTAGGGCATTATTGCAGCATTTGCTTCTCTCACCTGCCAACGCATATTGTCAATGTTGCCATGGCATCAATGAAAACAAGTTTCTCACTTCTCTCTTGTCACCTGACCTTAATAGAACATGAATAGAAAGGACTTTTCAGTGTTCCAGTACATTCCCACATTTCTTAACATGCCTCTACTCTTCTCTCCCCAGTTTTGTTAAATCGGCCTCATGGTGGTGTTATGACAGGCCGTTTTGCGTTTTGGCCTATAACTCGTGAACCGTAGGTTATACAATCAAAACATTTCCCCCTAGATTCCTTGGATCATGATGAAACTTCCCATATTGGCCTGGCCATTTGTGTCAGAGGACATTTCCCCTCATTTTGAAGTCATGTGATCAAGATGTATCAGTCAGATCAGATGTTTCATATTCCATTCCAATTGATTTTGCGGATGCTGGGTTGGCAACCAGGCCTGGCAGAGACCTGAGCTTGGAGGAGTGCACTTTTCTAGTTATTATTTATTGTGGTTGCTGTTTTATATTCAGGCTATTCTTATATCCCAATCATTCTCTGCCAGTATGTACTGTTATGTAAACATATTTGTGCTAGTACTGTACAAAAAATAATGACGCAACTGCATCTTCCTCAAGTCAAGTCTCCATTGTACACTCTGAGTTACAGAACTGTAGGGCGGACGCCACTTTGTGAACCACTGGTCTCATGAGGCAACCAAAAGGCTATCTGTCTTTCCCTGTCTGTCTGTCTGTCTGTCTGTCTGTCTGTCTGACTCTCACTCTACCTACTCTAATGTACAGTACTAGAGGTTCGCGGCCCTTCGGGCCGCTCACATCTAGAGTCCACGCCCGCTTTTTTTTTTTTTTTTTTATAAAAAAAAATGTAAAAAAAAAAAAAAATTTAAAAAAAAAATTTTGAAAAAAAAAAATTTTTTTTGTGAAAAAAATAAAAAGTTTTTTGAATAAAAAAAAGTTTTGGCCTAATTGTGTTATTATTGTTACTGTAATAGGCCTGCCAATGTTTTATTTTCATTATTTCAATGTTTTCATTTTAGCAACACTAGATGTGAGTGGCCCGAAGGGCCGCGAACTTCTTGTAAGATACAGGCTCTCGGCTAGCTAGCTACAGGCTCTCGGCTAGCTAGCCCAGTAACAGTGGATTCTAGTTTGTTAATTCCAGAAGAAAAGCTTGGTTGCTGGTTGGCTATTTCATCTTCCCCCCTGGACCCCCTGGACCCAGGGTATGGTATATAGCTGCATACCCCTGCCATACCCAAGTGACGCCCCTGATCCTAGCGATTGAGACTCTCTCTCTCTCTCTCTCTCTCTCTCTCTCTCTCTCTCTCTCTCTCTCTCTCTCTCTCCCCCTGTGCAGCGCCCCCCCCCCTTCCCTCTTGTAACCGGAGACTCTCTCTCTCTCTCTCTCTCTCTCTCTCTTGCTCTCTAGCGAATGAGCGGACGGCATAGGGTTGTGGGCGGTATTCCTTACGCTCTTCTCCCTACAAAGTACGTTCTTCTCCCTACCGTTGAGTCGAAGTAGAGTTGGAGTGGATGTCAGAGTGGGCGTGGACGGGCTTGGAAGTGGGATGCGGCAATAAGCCCATTGTAAATATAAGATAAATGGGCTGTGCCTGTTGCGTGATTGCAATAATCACCTCTTATACATAGCTTTGAGATGAAGTCATGGAATCAATTATGACAGATTGACACATTGAAAAGTTTCTTTTGGCTGTCCGAAACTGTACCGAGAAAGAATTCAGAAGGATTTAGGACAAACATCTGGGTCATTATTGTTTCTCTAATCTCTAGGTTCAGAAATGGTTTGTGAAACATGTGCGTGTGGGTCGTTCATGACCCTATATGAAAAATATTCCTGAGCTAAACCAGATTTCACAGTGTGTGTTTCGGGGATGTCAGCAGATTTAGACCAGTGTTATTTTAATGCATTTTGATGGATTTGTTGTTATCTGTCTTGCAAAGTCCTGCTTTCCATTACACCAAGCAGCTCTCTTCCCTCCTTTGTTTCTAGTTCTATAGTTGAGCTGAGATCAAGGTTAGGATTGTCCAGGATTGTCTGTTTTCATGTATTATTAACAGTAAACTGTACTCACCTTTTCCTGAGTTGGTCAAAACTAAACAAAATAAAGACTACACAGCAACCATAATATCAGACTTTATCCCTCACTCAAATCACACCAGATAGAAACCAGATTGAATACCTCTGAGAGGCAGTCTACTAGGGCTGGGAAATGTAGCAATGTTATATTGATATCATGATATGACACTAGATATCATATCACATGAGATTTTGGATAGTTTGTCTTTTCCTGGTTTTAATTACTTATAATACACACACACACACAACATATATGAATACCTTTCTGTGAACTGTGATGACATCATCAGAAAAAGAGACGCCATTAAATGGACCAGTCCGTAATGCAAAGGCTAGTTTTCCAATGACATTACCCCACGTTAGAGGTCTTCGGACCTGCCCGAGATCCGAAATTACCCGCGATCCGACCCGCCCCGAGCCGGGTAACGGGGCCATTTCCGAGCATTTACCACGGGGCGGGCCGGGGCCGGGGCCGTCTGCCCCGGTTCCCGGGTATCTGATTGTGAAATCGCCGGTTCCTCTTACCCGAGTGGAGACGAGTCAGCCGAGATTGAATGAAAGAACGCATCAACTGCACTAAATAGATCACGCCACAAGATGGCACTAAACGATGCAGCATGTAATCTGATGCATTAGTTGTGACAAGTTGTTAAGAACTCACTCAGTCACAAGACGACACTGCATGGGGCAGTTGGATTGTTATTATTATCATCAAAGATTGTTGATATTAACGTAACGTTTTGGTTAAGGGTTTACAATGGAGTCATTGCGTGTTGTCATGCTCTGCAAAGCATAATTGGAAACTCAAAGCAGAAGGATATAATGAACAACACATGCGACAGAAAATGATAGCGTTAGCATTGGCTAGCCAAAGAAGAAGGAATAGACTAAAGAAAACATGGATTTATTTGTATTTACAAATGTCCGCATTGATTGACTTACTGGTCTGGGAAAAGATCATGTTGTGACGAGAGACAGCACCGCTGACAGCAACAGCTGCAACCATTACCATGGCGACGTTTAGGTAAGAAAGACGTCACGTCTCATACAACTCTTAATATAATAACATTGGCATTCTTTCATTTCGCCACAGGTTCGGGTCTCGGGCCTCTCGTTCTGCTCGGGTATCGGATCTAATTTTTCTAATAACAGGCGGGGCCGTTCGGACCGGGTCTGTCACGTTTCGGGGCTGGTCGGGTAACGGTTCTCAAATTCCAAATTATAGACGGGGCCAAATGGGTCCGGTTCCATTTTCCCCGGGTCCATTTGGGTTCGGGTAGTTAGAATTGGACCCGTGAAGACCTCTACCCCACGTCTCTGCTGTACTCAGTGATTTGTGACACGGTTAAATTGTAGCTGTCTACTAGTAAAAGATGGACTTCTGGTAAATAGGCCAAGTGGGCTTAGTGTTTTGAAGTAAACTATGGAAAGGGTGCGTGAGTGAATGGTGTTGGGTCTTTAACCTTTCCAAAGGCTGTCTTCAGTTTTAAATATGCTGTCTGCTGGGCTGTTCGGCCAAATGCCTCTGTCAGAGAGCTAAAGAGCCATAGATTTACCCTTGTTGTTATTACATTCCTTTCTCTATTATCTGATTAAATCCAAATTGCCACTCATGACAAAATACCCACTTCTGTATTTCCTTCCCTTTATCTTCATCTCTGACTCTATCCCTGTCTCATGCACACATTTACTTGTGCACGCACACACGCACGCATGCACCCGCACGCACGCACTCTTTGCAGGTTGCACAAAATACAGTTCTTTGTCAGATAGAGGTCCGAAAAGGCTGTCAGGCCTCTGCTGTGGTTGAAGAAAAGGACTTGGCCACCTGCAGTCTGGAACCAGGCCAGGGGATTTATACCAACAACATGGAGAGACATGGAAGTTATGAAGTGGAAGGAGATGCAGGGGACACGGATAAAGAGGAAGAATGAAAGAGAGAATTCTTGAAAAGGCATAGACTATAAAGCATGGCGGGATGGAGAGGACAGAAAACATGGATGCTGTGGGCACCTGTTGATATAGAAGCTAGTAAGGGGTTGTTTGTGTGTGTGTGTGTGTGTGTGTGTGTGTGTGTGTGTGTGTGTGTGTGTGTGTGTGTGTGTGTGTGTGTGTGTGTGTGTGTGTGTGTGTGTGTGTGTGTGTGTGTGTGTGTGTGTGTGTGTGTGTGTGTGTGTGTGTGTGTGTACGTGCGTATGAAAGAGAAAGCGTGGGAGAAGTACAGGAGAGCAGCACAGCAAAAAACATGGCACATGATGAGGGTGCGTCGTTGCGTATCCTGTTTTGTGAACTGCCATGGCTTCAGAGCGTCAGTTCCAGGTCACGCAACTTGGTTCACTATCAGCATTATATGTCCTGAAAAGGCCTCTGCTACTGTAGTTGCTTGTTCTCCTTGTATGTATAGTATGCTGGAAACCCAGTCAACATCCTATGCCATTCGCTCTAAATCTCTTTTCACCAGCAGGTTAGTTATTAGCTGTGAGGTGGCTTAAATTAGCTAGCCAGACACTTTGCTAGGTCTTGCATAAAACAAGTATACATTTGTAGATATATTTGAATTCATGTTAATTTGATGTTTTCTCAGGTCTGACTGGCGTGTGGTCTGAGAAGCAGAAGTGTTAACTGGGAGGAACACAGCTGTTCACCTAACAGGTACCAAAACCATTTTCTATTGGGCAGCACAGATTAGTAACACCCCATCTTCATTTGAAAGAGAAGAGCATGAAAGTCCTTGGTTACACTAACCTTGTTCTTGTTCCCTTTTGTTGTTATTGTGAGTAAAAAAAAAAAAGAAAATATATATATATATATATTTATTTATTTATTTTGGCCAAAAGAGGAGTAGAATGACACCACCACCAGCCTGTTTAGTGCAGCTTTGCCACTGAACATCACATTGTTATTTTTACTAGCCCTTATCCGTTCAAAGATATGAGCTCCAAAATGATGTGCAGTGTGTGGGTTATGGGATGTGCACTGTGCATACAGTATATGAGGGATGGAAAGTAACTTTAACTGGTGCTTGCATGATAATATGTAGGAGCATCAATGTAATAAATACCCGTTTCGTTTAATGACACACACACACACACACACACACACACACACACACAGAGAGAGCTGGTTAAACATGTTGCCTCATGCTAGATGCAGAATAGATTAGCCTCAAGCTAGATGCAGAATAGATAGTAGATACACCATAAAAATGCTAATATACAGCATATGATTTGTGAAAGTGACAAACGGGCTTCACAGTTATGTTAGGTGTGTTCATATGCTAATGGTGATGCGATTTCAGATCAATTGCTCCAGCCACTGAGGAGAAACGCTGTTTCAAACAGACAGACAGACAGACAGACAGACAGACAGACAGACAGACAGACAGACAGACAGACAGACAGACAGACAGACAGACAGACAGACAGACAGACAGACAGACAGACAGACAGACAGACAGACAGACAGACAGACAGACAGACAGACAGACAGACAGACAGACAGACAGACAGACAGACAGACAGACAGACAGACAGACAGACAGACAGACAGACAGACAGACAGACAGACAGACAGACAGACAGACACTCACTCACTCACTCACTCACTCAGACATTCGCAAAATTATAGTATAGATGGATTAATTTACTGCACACATTAACTTACTATCAAAAGTCTTGTTAGGTAGCTTGGTCTTTAAAGATTATGATGAGAAAAATGGAAGAAAAGGAAATGATGCTGTTCAACCATGAAAAACAATTTACAACTCAGAGTTCTTTAAAAGCGGAACTGTAATAATTTTGTTATACACAAAGGATTCCTTCATTGCCTAGCTACTCCATCATTACAGTGCATGCTATGTACACAATATATGGCCCTGCTAGCCTAGCGGTACACTGCAGTACACTGCTAGTAGGCGTGACCACTGGCCAGTGGGACGAGAGTAAAGAAAATTTAAACAACTGCTTGTCACAGCTCTGTCTGTGTGATGTGAATGACCCACATGTATAATTCACTGATTCATTTTTAACCTTCATTCCAATTTACCTAATCTTGTTAACTTCTTTGCCACTGAACCTCACGTTGTTATTTGTATGGATTAATTTACTGCACACATTAACTTAATATCAATAGCTGAAGATTGGACAGGTAGGCCTCAAACTGGACAAGATCACTTCCATCCTCACTTACCTTTTTGCCAGATAATCAAGTAGAACCAGACATTGGCTCGTTTAATTTGAAATAACTTTCATAATTGCAGAGCTTGGTATAATGGGGACATTTTAATCTGCAAGGACATTATGCAGCTCAGTCATGAAAAACACATTAAAACTCAAAACATGATGAGCATGACAATATAGCCCTCCAGGAGGTTTTCACTTGAATATTACAAAATATGTGAATGTGAATACATCCCTATGTCGGCATCCATCCATCCATCTTCAACCACTTATCCGGAATCGGGTCGCAGGGGTAACAGTTCCAACTGAAACTTCCAGATTTCCTTATCCCGAGCAACTTCCTCCACTCCCTAAGGGAGTATACCAAGGCGTTCCCAAGCCAGTTTGGAGATGTAATCCTTCCACCTGGTCTTTGGTCTGCCACGGGGTCTCCTACCAGCGGGACGTGCATCGAGGACCCTCCTAGGAAGGCGCTCGGGGGGCATCCGTACTAGATGCCCGAACCACCTAAGCTGACTCGTTTCCAAGTGTAGGAGCAGCGGTTCTACTCCAAGTCTCTCTCGGGTGACTGAACTTCTCACCCTATCTCTAAGGGAGATACCAGCCACCCATCTGAGGAAACCCATTTCGGCCACTTGCACCCACAACTTTATACTTTCATTCATGACCCACACTTCATGACCATAGGTGAGAGTAGGAACGAAGATTGCTCGGTAGACAGAGAGCTTTGCCTTCTGGCTCAACTCTTTTTTTCTTCACAACAGACAGTGCAATTTAGCGACTGGAAAACCGCTCCTGCTGCTCCGATTCTCCGGCTGATCTCCTTCTTCATGAATATAATAACAAAGATACAGTATGTGTATTGATGCTAGGTAGCTCACCAGTTTGTACAACTAACTTGTTGTGGACTCACCCTCCAAAAACAGAAACACTACTTGATATGAACAATTAAAGGCCCACTTCACCTCTGGGACAACCCTATCTTATTTTATTATTTTGCATCATATGATCATATGATGCAAAATGCATCACTAGTACATGCTGAAATACTAAAATATCTCAAAAAACAGATTGATCACAAAAAATAACTCAGGATTGTGTTGATCGTGTCCCAAACAAGAATAAAATAAGATAGGGTTGTCCCAGAGGTGAAGTGGCCCTTTAAAGACATTGGGAGGTCTAGAAGAGCTAATACTTCTATTATATTGTAAATAAACCTGGTTGTCCCAAGTCCCAACCTGTTGTGTATACTAGATTAATTATTTATGGCCTCTAGTTTGAGGGCGGTAGTGTTTATGTTTATCGGCAGTGACATTAATTGGTTTAGAAGTTTGACACAGCACCGCAATTGTTACAGCTGCCAGTAAGCAGCAATCTCAATGACACACTATGCCGAAATCCCCGGTGGTCCAATGGTATCAAGAAGTCAAGTGGATAGTGAAGAGTGGAAAAATGCAGGATAAACTATAAACTAATTTATAATTTCAAGGCTACTACACTATATGCCATGTCTTTGGAAACAGCTTTCTGATGCAGGTAGTTCTTCTGACCAAGCAATTGGTTGAAAAAGGCTCTCCAGCCGTGCTGAGCATGAGGTCACACCCAACCATTAATAGAGGATTTGAGAACGGATTAATCAGAAAGTTCACAAATGTAGTAGCTAAATCTGTCCGATGACTCAGTCATCAAATTATTGGCTTATAAAAATGCAACAAAAACTAAAACAATCTCCATGAATTGAAGTAATAAATTGGCCTCCTGTGTTAACTGTACATACCGGTAGCTAAATAAGATGGGGTGGGTCTACCTGTATTTTAACATCAGTTATTATGGTGGTACTTGGAGAGACATATTTTCTGAGGAGGTACTTGGCGTAAAAAGGTTGAAAACCGCTGCTTCAAGTTATTTACTTTATCTTTTTAATGTTATATTGTCATTCAAATCTTAGTGTTTTTTGAGGGGGCCCACCAGTGGGTCTTGACCCACAGATAGAGAACCACTGATGTAAATGTTGAACAGTTAAGCTGTGTGTGTACACTATGCACGTGTTGTCGCTGTCGCTCAGTGTGGTTTCCCATGACTCTGAGCTGGGGAAAGCTCTGTGTAGTTATCACCCAGTTCCCAGGCCCCCAGATCCACCAAACACAGGATGCTGCTCACACGTGCGTGCGTGCGTGCGTGCGTGCGTGCGTGTGTGTGTGTGCAGCTTGGCAATTAGTGGATATGGATGTCTAAAGAATCTACACCACTTCATATGCACATGCTCCCTTTAATTTCTCTCACTCACACACACACACACAGGCCCGCCGGGCTCTCTGGCTGAGAGACAGCTGCAGCTTTTCCAGTCAAGAGGCCCTCTACAGTACATAATACAGAATGGTATTCCCCCCACCCACACACTCGTGTATGTTACGGTCTTGCAGTGGAGTCTTTGAACTCTTTACATGACATCAGCTCATCTGGTCAAGCTCCTGTTCATTGTGTTTAACATCCATGGAACTCCAATCAGTGAGGTTTTGAAATGGTCATTAGCAGGATATTACTTTATCTGTCTGTTTGTGTCCCTTTTATGGCCATATATGGCCAACTAGGCATGCCCAATTATATGGACATATCGGACCAGATAGGCGGTTCTGGTCAACCGCCTATCCGACTGATCCAACGCCGAGCACTGTACTCACTTGGTTCCTCAGTGACACACACACACCGAGTTTAAGGCAGCCAGTTGAACAGTTCTCGAGATACTACAGGCGTGCAGACACGCATATCAGAATTCCTAATGTGTTATTAGATAATACTATTCTTTTGCATTATATTGTCTGTATTGCATTATCATTGTTTATTATTTTACTGTAAATGGTAAATGGTGCATTTATATAGCGCTTTTATCCAAGGCGCTTTACATAGATTGTACATTACATTCACCCATTCACACACCGATGGAGGAGGAAACCATGCAAGGCACCAACCTGCTCACCGGGAGCAACTAGGGGTTCAGAGTCTTGCTCAAGGACTCTTCAACATTAATTCAGGGGGAGCCCGGATTCGAACTGGGAACCCTTCGGGAACCCTTTGTGCTCTAATGTCAGTTTCTCTACCCCTGAGCTATGCCGCCCCACTGTACAACTGCATGTGTGATTTAGGGCTGTCTTCGACACAGGATTTATGAAGTCGATTCGAGTCGCGGGGGTTAATCCGACGCGTCGACGAATCGTTTTATAGTCTACTTTGTGTAAAAAAAAAAAGAAAAAAAAAGTGTTGCTTTAAACCACGTCAACATAATAGAATAATACATTAAGAGATGAATTGAATACACAGTGTTTTCGGTGATATCGGTGCGCGAGCACAAATGTTATCTGCATAGCAGTGTACAATCATAGAGTTATAACACACCGTTAAAACAAATAAAACATCTCCGCTGTTTCAACTCTGCCCCGTCTCTCTGCACTGTCTGCAGCGTGCAGTAGAGATGAGACATTCGCGAACGATTCCGCTCTCTTGAACGGCTCTTTTAAATGAACGATGGGATCCAGTCCGCAGTCGCGGGACACAGAGCACTGACAGAGTAATGAGTCAGTGTCGAGAACGGATTCCTTTCAGAAACTGATCATAAAAAGGTGGAGGCACAGCTCCCGCTTGAGCCAGGAGTGTGGACATGTATGTCATGGACGCAAACACAGCGAAACACAATCATTCATCATGGATTACAACACTGGAACAATTCAGAAGCACTTTAATTAGAAAATGTAACTTGTAGCCTACACTTGTGTATGTTAATTTGACTTCAGAAGATTGTTTACTACTTCGTGGACGCGCGTTTGTGCTGTGGCAGGTTATTTAATATGGGATTTTGACAGCGTGCTTCCTCCTCTTAACGGAACACTGTCCCGGCTCTGAATGTTTTAACGAAGCGGCGGTTCTGAACCGTTCTGGCCGTTCCGTCTCACTTTCAACCCGACGCTGGTTTGAGACAATAAATAACTGTTCGCCAATTGCTGCTTCTCATTGGAAGTACATGACACCACACCAGTCCAGCAGTGCACCGCAGTACTGGCAGTAGTAGGCTATAACTGGTGATATAAAAAAATATATATTTTCGCTTCGACTCAAACAATTGGCGTCGATTCCCGGGGCTTAAAACGACGCGTCGATTCGTCGATTTTTAGAAGACACCCCTAGTGTGATTACATCATTACAAGCCTCGTCTTTAACATATTGAAACCGGGAAAGCATCTGCTTCATTTTAGATTTTAAACGTTGGCTATTCAAAAATAGCAGATATACGCTACAAGCTCACAGGCCCGGACTGCTGGCCTAGCATTCCGGGCACATAGGCTCCAATGTAGCCTGACAGCACGTTGCGGGTTCGAGTCCCGATGCCGATGGCCTTTGCTGCGCGTCACTTCCCTCTCTCAGCCCCATTTCCTGTCTTAACTTCACTTCACTATCAATACAGGCATAAAAAGCCCAACAAATACAACTTAAAAAACATATACAAGCTCACAGTGTGTCACTAAATGCCGCACTACGAGCTTGTACATCTGCTAAAAAAAATGTAAATCTTGAAAGTGTGAGAACTAGGCCTACTGATCTAGAAGGTATTTGTAGAATAGGCCTCAGGTCTTAATCATAACGTTTCCATTTGTCAAGGACGTTGAATAGAGATCTTATGTGTCAGAGCTGACGTGTCTTTAGTCTCAAGATTCGGTAAATATTTGAAGATGACCCTTTTGAGATGGAAGTGAAACTGTTACATCATACTTTCCACCGTGCATTGTTTTATCCACCGTTTACAAATACAAATGTAACGGAGGTGATCCGAACCTCCCCACCCGGCTTCGAACCCGGGTCTCCCGCGTGAAAGTCCAATATCTTAACCATTACTCCAAAGGGATATCCCTATGGAATGAGGGCAGATACTAGACTTTTGAGGCTTCAGGCTGGGGCTGCGACTCTCTCCGCCACACTCACCCCCCTTTGACCTCCTCCTACAGGGAAGCCCGGATCCAGGTCACGGCACCAATGCAACGGAGGTGATCCGAACCTCCCCACCCGGCTTCGAACCCGGGTCTCCCGCGTGAAAGTCCAATATCTTAACCATTACTCGAAAGGGATATCCCTATGGAATGAGGGCAGATACTAGACTTTTGAGGCTTCAGGCTGGGGCTGCGACTCTCTCCGCCACACAAACACCACCATAACGAGGCTTTGCACAAGATTCAGTATGCGAGAACATTTTCATAGCTAAGATCCTCCAGTTGTAGCCTTACTAAACACATGTAACATCAAACTCAGCTTTTCAATCCACTACTTAAATTAGTCTGGCTACTTGTCTTAGAGCACCTGCTGGGTGCCAGAGTAATCAGTGACAGTAATTTCGCCACAAGTTGTGAAGTGCCTGACTCACAGGACATATGTAATAGTTAAAAATAAAAGTGCAATGTCTGGCTCCCCTGCGGTCCATATTCCACTTGTCCAGTCTGCATCTATGTATCCATATTATTACCCACCATGGCAATAGGCCGTCATCAATTTGCCGTGACAACACTTCTATTCCTGTATGTACTGTACATTACTCATGCAAAGCAGACAGCAGGCGTGTGTGTGTGTGTGTGTGTGTGTGTGTGTGTGTGTGTGTGTGTGTGTGTGTGTGTGTGTGTGTGTGTGTGTGTGTGTGTGTGTGTGTGTGTGTGTGTGTGTGTGTGTGTGTGTGTGTGTGTGTGTGTGTGTGTGTGTGTGTGTGTGTGTGTGTGTGTGTGTGTGTGCGTGCGTATGTACGTACAACACACACACACACACACACACACACACACACACACACACACACACACACACACACACACACACACACACATTTGTGTGGAAGCAATATAGAGGAGAGAATGACTCATAAAGGAGGAGGTGACAAGTCTTTTTTTGTGCCTGTATCAATCTGCTGCTTTCTGATAAGGCAGGCCCAGATTGTGGACCATGGTTAATCCTCTCTCTGTATCGGACCTGCTGGCTGCCGTTAAGAATAATAGGGGGAGATTGGTCATCAGACCTTGGGTTCTGTTTATAGCTTCTGAATCATCGAGGATGTTAAGACACCTGTCAGATAGATTGTATAACACACCTTTCCATTATCCCCATTTCCTCATCTTCACACAGAGACATTTCCCAAATAAAATGCAGCTATACAGGAAAATTGGATTCTGAAGAGATACGTATTGGTCGGAGATTGGATTGGAGAGAGATTATAGCCACATTTGTCTAGCTAACTACCGTATACAGTTACAGTACTGGACAGCTTTGGAAGTTGTGGAATCAGTCAGAAGGTTTGGATCATACATTAATGTGACATTCTTCAGACAATTCACCAATGGATAGGGGTGCAATGATACCACATTACCCAAGTATGATTTGACCTGCGGCCCCCCACTGGCCTATGAGGCATCTAGCTTTTTATGTCTGAGTCAACTCATGAGGGGGCGCCCGCTGCGGGTTCGAGTCCAGATCCCGACGGCCTTTGCTACATGTCACTCCCCATCTCTCTCTCCATGTTTTATGTCGACCTACTGTACTATCATTAACTCATTGAGTGCCAGCGCCCTCTAGGGGCCATAGAATGCCAGCGCATCTCTCATAGGCGAGCGCTTTAGCTTCCAGGACCTCACCTTCCAGGACCTCACGTGCTCACGTTCATGCACGTCATGGAAATGTCCCGGATGATAATGCTAACAGAATGGCTATTCCCATTTTGTCATCTAAAAGATCATTTTTGGGCGATTTCGCCGTAAATAAACCTTGCGCCGCTTCCCTAAAGACACAATCCAGAGATATAAGCCTTCAAAGATGTGGTCTTTCATTGGATTAGGCGGAGATTGGCGATTTCGTTCGCAAATAACGTCCGGCCGGGACGTTGCTAGCTTTCGGCTAGTAGCTAGAAAAATCAGGCCAGGCTTCAGAAGGCCTCTTATCATTTTATTCCATTTCATTAAATATCCCGGACTAGTTCGGGATAGGCACCCTGGAATACGTCGCGCCGCCTACAATGAACATTGGGTGAACATTGGGGGGGGTCTAAACTTTATTTTAAACCATTTTCAATGGAATAAATCGTCGGAGCATCTAGCGTCTCTCGTTGGTGAGCGCTGGGCGAGCCGGGACCACCCACGTTGCTCCAAGCAGCTCGGGGTAAGTAAAATAGCAAATAAAAAATTGTTTTTGATCCCGAATATCCCGAACTAGTTCGGGATAGGCACTGTATGAGTTAAAGACAAACCCCCCCAGAAAAAAGAAAAAGAGTCAACGCATGAGGCACATCCTTGCGTCCTCCTTTTCTGTATTAGTATTAGTACCTCAATCAAAGCACTTGTGTCGTTCATTGCACCACCATGGCCCTGTGTCTTCGAGCGAGGAGGCAGGTATGGGGGAAGAGTTATGGGGGAATAAATGAGGGGAAAAAGCAAGCAGCAGGTGTGGGGATGGGCGGGGAAACCACATGAGGGGAACAAGCTGAGGTGGCAAGGAATGTGAAAGTATCTGAATCTGAAAAGAAAGGAGACTCAGGTGATTGAGAACAACGGAGCGAAAGTCTGAGTTTGACTGAAAAGTAGTTAGAAATGAGAAACAAAGAAAAAGAGAGAAAGATATGTGGCTGGAGAGCAGAGACAGATCAAACGTGACATCACCAGTTTGTACCACTAACTTGTTTTTGCACCTGCTCCCTACCGTTGAGGGGAACAAGCTGAATAAGATGAAAGATTAATAATAAAAGATGAATAATACGATTCGGTGTTGTGGCAGTTATTTGATCTGAGTTATTGTGGGTTACAATTGTGGTTACCCTAATCCCTGAGAACACATAAATGACAGTGTACTGTATATACACATGTTTATTGTTGCTTTAGGTGGGGGTTGGTATTTACTGTAAGGCTGGGGACTTATGTGATTGCAACCATGGTACGCCATGGCTTTGACTTTTTAGCTGTTATTATTACTGAGAAAGAAGTGACTCACTCTTGTTTTCACACGTCAACTTTTATTTTCAAATTTTCTGCTGCCAAAATGTGTCAACGTACCATTTGCCAGAAATGCTTCAGACAAAATATGACATTCATCACTTCCACAAAAAAAAAAAACGTTCATCCACCCCTGACGTCAGCATACAGCTAGCTCAATATCAATGCCATTGTGCTCCCTCAGAATATCAAGTTACTAACTCTCCCATTCTGTCACTGTCTCTTGCTTGGTTCAATACAAGAGTGCCAGACAGTATATGTATACAATACAGTACGCAATAAACATGCATGTACTGTATACTGTATGCAGTGTTGCAGTGCTGATTCAATGTTTGGGGGTGCACGGTTTTCATGACATCGGGCTGGCGTCGCTTAACACCTACTATACAGGTCTATTGATATGCATACAGGCTTGTTTCTTTGTTAAAACACCCTGTTATGACACTAAAGCGTTGTTGAGGTGTGAACTTGGGGGGTTCTGGCATCAGTGCGTGTCCGTTTGCGTGAGAGGCTTGACCCCTGCTCAGAAAAGATATGGGGCGGTGGGGGAGCGCGCCCCCGGGACTATTCAACACTGACTGTACTGTATGTATGAGCATTTCTCTGTGTATGTACATGTGAATCTGTGCCAGGTAGCCTCCATCCATCTCTCCCCTTCTTCTCTCCTGGTGGTGCATTCTACTCGTCCTCCCTCTAACTGTGATTTATTCGCATTCTGCTCAACTCACACACACACAGCACATGACTCAGTAATACATACACAAATTATGTAGTTGGCTGTCTTTTCCACTAACAGGTGGTACATTACCATGTTATAATTAAGATCCACGAGGAGGTGCAAGTACAGTCTGTGATAGTACTGTGTACTATCACAGACTGTACTTTCACCTCAATTATAAGTTATCCTTTTGAGGGGGTTAGGCGGATCCACTGTTTGTTTTTGTTGGCAGGTATTTTAGTCTATGTGCTCTATTTTCGTCCATGCCTTACCCCTTATCCCTAAACGTTTTTTCAGTTTTACTATATTGAAAAACATTTTGGAATATTTCAAATAGCTGATCTAAAAGCTCACAAGGTCTCAATGTAGATCGGCTATTTTAAGTATTTTGAAATGTTTTTCAAAATCGTAAAAAAGGGCAACGAAGTTTAGGGATAAGGGGTATGAACGAAAATATAGCTACCGTATATGCATTAATCTCAGTTATACAATATAACTTAAAGAGGAGCACTGGAAAAATGTGGAGATCTGTGCTTGGAAGAGCACTGCTTCTAGTTACACTCTCAGCTACTAACACTCATAATTTTACAGTGCAGTGGTCGGGAGGACATTTCTGCATGTAGACCTGTGGTGGTTGAATTTGGGAATTTTCTCATCTCGCTGTCACATTTCACTCTGTCTCTTTGTGTCTCTTTCTCTCTTTGTCTGTCTCTTTTACAGTAGTTATATTATGCTAAGAGGGGTGGGTTGTTGCTGAATATAATAATAATCACTGCATATTAAGTATTTAAATAACATTTAGAATGAATAATAGTTCAGCATTATTGCAAGTATGTGAAACACAACATGTGTGCAAGTTGTCCTGTAGAAAGTATTACAGTTACACTGACATAAGACAATCTAAGCTATTTTACTGTGTGTTGGTCTTAATTCTCTAAAACTCAGAAGGAACATTAATTTCAGCTGCTGCTTTGTGTAGTATACTCTCTGGATATGTGTGCATGCATACAGTTAGATAATATACAGTTTGTTGCTGTTTTGACACTTCTGGCTCTTTTCTTGAGTATAAAACTATTAATGTTGCAGTAAGTTCAATATTTACCTTCAAAATATGAATGCCTGCACATCGTTTCCCTTTCAAAGGGATAACTTCTGAAATATATTTCCTTTGGAAAGGGAACTTGTTTTCACTTCCACAGTTTTTTTTTCTTTTCTTTTTTCTACTTTTGTTTGACAATCCAAGTCCACGCTGTTGCTTCCTGAGTCCTCTGAAGGAAGGAATTCCCTCCAGTGGCTGTTGTACCTCCTCCTACATCCTAGAACACACACAAACATCCTTACACACACACACACACACACACACACACACACACACACACACACACACACACACACACACACACACACACACACACACACACACACACACACACACACACAAACAGGCAAGCAGCCACCTCCCATACAGTGGCAGCTAATCCCAGGGCTCAGGCTTTTAGTCTAAATAATTTACCCATCTACCCATCTGACAATCAGACTCTCGTTTCTTTTCCTTGCATCATCTCAGCTCTGTCATTTCTTCACTGAGCTGTCCCTGGCCTCTTAAGTAAGTAAAAGTAAAAGTTTAAAAGTATTGGTGTCAAAATGTACTTAAAGTACCAAAAGTAAAAGTAGGCCTACTCATTGTGCAGAATGTCCCATTTCAAGTTATCAGATATATAAAATCTTTTGAAAATAGCAGATCTTACATTCTGAGCTTGTAGATCAGCTATTTTCAAATGGCCAAAATGTATATATGGCTGAAGTGTTTAATGTATGTTTTGTAATAATAATCTACAAAGTAGTAGCCTAAAGTTTTGAAATAAATGGAGTGGAGTAAAAGTACAATATTTGGTTCTGAGATGAGTAGAAGTAAAAGTATTGTAAATTGGAATTACTCAAGTAAAGTACATATAACTCAAAAGTGTACAGTACTTAAGTAAAAGTACTTTGTTACTTTACACCAGTGCATCTGTCAGAACAGCCTACTACATGCTTCAGTTATTGCGGCCACTGCCAAGACTACGGTACTTGCAATTTGACTCAGCCAGACAATTTTTAACAGATTTTTAAAATAGAAAATTGTCCATATTCCTTCGAATGTCTGCTTTTATTGTCTCCCAATAAATATATACATCAATTTCACGCTAAATCGCGACTTTGCACCAGAAGAGGGTTGAACATTCTGGGGTTAATTTGGTTAACGTTTCATCTCTCTTCTGCAGTTGTGTAAGTCTTCTTTTAGCTATGGTCATTTTCTAATCCCTTTCAATGAACTGGGTTTTTGGTCAGCAATGCTTTCTCTTCTAGTGGTCATGTCTTGGCTCTGCCTCTTCTCTTTTCTCTCAATCTCCTTCTCTTTAGTTTGTTCTCTGTTCTGCCTCTCCCACTCTCTCTGTCTCCCTTCCCCCCACCTATGCCAGGCCAAGCCGTGCATACTCATACACACCGTAGTCTATAGGGTGGGGGTGACCTTGCCCTCGCTCCCACCGCCCCCCACCCCACCCTGTCCAGCTCTGCTCTGGGCCCCACTCTGATCTATTCATCCGGCCAGCAGATGTTATTCACATGTTTTTGATAAGACCAGAGTTGTCCACACAGTTTGAGAAAAGTGGGGGATGGGATAAAGAGTGTGGTTAGCTGGCCCCAAAATTGTAACCCCTTTTCTATTGTGATTTAAGAGCCCTGCCCCAGAAAATTGGGACCCCACACTACACAGCATTATCATTACCCAAATGTTGTGTTTTAAACATACTGCTTATAGAAATCTGAGGCGTGCGCCTATTACTGTACTTATGTCTAATGATTTGTCTTTAAATAGCTTTTCACAGCTTCTAGTTGCTCAACCAAACTTTTTCTCAGAATGACAAAGTTGTATAAATCTGACCTATGATTTCATTTGATAGTCCCAGCTCCAAAGTCTTTGTATAGAGATGACAGAATCATGCTCTGCTTCAAACATTTAAGCATTTGACATGTACTTTACCACTGCTACCTGAAAAGGCTCTGTAGCAACACTGCAGCACCATGGCTTTTTTTTTATTTATTTTTGCTCATGAGTGATCAGCGCTACCTACCCAGCTTTATTGTGGAACAAGTCACCTCACGGCACTTGCGTATTTTCGGTTCTATTTCTCTCAATTTGTTTTTAATAAAGTGAAATACTTGAAAGTCTTGACATCGTGTAAATTGTGTTGTCTGTCTCTGTTACTGAAATTTAAATAATTGCACTGAAACGGCACCATATTGCCACATTTCAAATGAGGAGAGCGGCATTCTTATTGTACATTTCCAAGTATTCTTCCAATCTCATACACTCGTACTGCTCTTTTATAGAAACTAGACCTTACCCGTTTGAAGATATGTGCTCCAATATATGTGCAGAGTGTGGGTTATGGAGAAATTAACTGTAACTGGTGCGTGTGTGAGAATATGTGGGAGCATCATAATGTAAGGAGCAACCCATGGAGGAGTGTATATTTTTTGATGGATACAAATAATTTAACAGCTAAATTAGGTGAATAGAAGTATGGGGATGTATGCGCTTGCCATACCCGTCGGAAGATAAGACACACATCAAATGCACCCGGTGCATTAGTGACCCGTGCATGCAGGCAAACCACATATATGAGAGAGAGAGAGAGAGAGAGAGAGAGAGAGAGAGAGAGAGAGAGAGAGAGAGAGACACTGCAACATTCCTAACTGTGAGATTGGTGTGTGTTAGACTTCAGTCCGCACGTCACCACCCCCTGTTGGTGGGTGGTTTGTAGTGGAAAAGCATTTACTGACTGACTGAGTGACTGACCTCCTACTGACTGACCCGCAAAATTATAGTATAGATGTGTTGAATTGCTCATTAGGCCCCATTGAAAATAATCTCCATTCCACACTGTGGAATGTCCCTAAAATTTAGACTACAATTCTCAGGGTTTAAGTAACCAGCTGCCTGTGTTGAATTGAGCTTCTCTGTAAAAGGTCATGAATGGTAGTGAAAACAAACCCAATGTAAAGAGAAGCACATGCTTATTTATGGTTTATGGGATATTTCACTTTCAAAAAAACGTTTGGTAATTTTATCGTCTAATCAGGCTTTTATGAACACCCTAAACAGTTTTTAATTTGCTTGATTCAATATTTAGATATTTGATGTAAATGTTACCAGGCCCTCCAGGCCCAGGGCCTCTCCCCATACACACCCATTGTAACTTCAAACATATCCATGATAGATTCATTAAAAACACCCATTATTTTTTCTGGTGACTCATAATAACCTCCTAATACGTGAGCAGTGTTTTTTCATTCATTTTTAATAATTATTTTTTGTATTTAATTTTTTCCATTTTCCCAAAGAATTATTAAAAATAAATGAAAAGGGTTATTGAAAAACCACGGCTGCTCACGTATTAGGAGGGTAGTATAAGTCACCAGAAAAAATAATGGGTGTTTTTAATGAATCTATCATCTATCTATAAATGCGAGAAGTCTCTGCGTGTGTGTGTGTTTGTAATCCGCGTATCTCGAGAACCGTTCGTCCCACCGGCTTCAGATTCGGCACGCGCGTTCCCCGCCGCGGCACGGAGTGCAGTGCCGGGTCTCGACCCGACCCGACGCGCGGTTTTCCCAAACCGGCGCGAAACGTTCGGAATCTCCTTATGCGGGGTTGATTGTTGACATCAGGCTGTTTCTGAGGAAATCGGCGAAAGCTCTGACTCATTGTGACATCACTTCATAAAAGGCTCTGACATCACGTACGCCACATGAGTCAACAAAAAATCTCTGTGAGTGTGTATGTATGTAGGTAATCCACGTATCTCGAGAACCGTTCGTCCCACGGGCACGCGCGTTCTCCATATGGGCATAAAATGAATGCCCCCATATGAGAACCGTTCGTCCCACGGGCACGCGCGTTCCGTCCCACGGGCACGCGCGTTCTCCATATATGGGCATAAAATGAATGCCCCCATATATGGGCATAAAATGGATAAAGGGACACAGACAGACAGATTCAGAGATCTCCGAGAACCGTTCGTCCCACGGGCACGCGCGTTCCGTCCCACGGGCACGCGCGTTCTCCATATATGGGCATAAAATGAATGCCCCCATATATGGCCACGGCACGGAGTGCAGTGCCGGGTCTCGACCCGACCCGACGCGCGGTTTTCCCAAACCGGCGCGAAACGTTCGGAATCTCCTTATGCGGGGTTGATTGTTGACATCAGGCTGTTTCTGAGGAAATCGGCGAAAGCTCTGACTCATTGTGACATCACTTCATAAAAGGCTCTGACATCACGTACGCCACATGAGTCAACAAAAAATCTCTGTGAGTGTGTATGTATGTAGGTAATCCACGTATCTCGAGAACCGTTCATCCCACGGGCACGCGCGTTCTCCATATGGGCATAAAATGAATGCCCCCATATGAGAACCGTTCGTCCCACGGGCACGCGCGTTCCGTCCCACGGGCACGCGCGTTCTCCATATATGGGCATAAAATGAATGCCCCCATATATGGGCATAAAATGGATAAAGGGACACAGACAGACAGATTCAGAGATCTCCGAGAACCGCTCGTCCCACGGGCACGCGCGTTCCGTCCCACGGGCACGCGCGTTCTCCATATATGGGCATAAAATGAATGCCCCCATATATGGGCATAAAATGGATAAAGGGACACAGACAGACAGATTCAGAGATCTCCATATATGGGCGTGAAATGGACGCAAATAGACAGATATCTCCATATATGGGCATATATGGGCAGACGTACGCCACATGAGTCAACAAAAAATCTCTGTGAGTGTGTATGTATGTAGGTAATCCGCGTATCTCGAGAACCGTTCGTCCCACGGGCACGCGCGTTCTCCATATATGGGCATAAAATGAATGCCCCCATATGAGAACCGTTCGTCCCACGGGCACGCGCGTTCTCCATATATGGGCATAAAATGAATGCCCCCATATATGGGCATAAAATGGATAAAGGGACACAGACAGACAGATTCAGAGATCTCATACGGCATAAAGGGACACAGACAGACACACAGACAGACGGATACAGAGATCTCCATAAATGGGCATAAAATGGACGCAAATGGCATATATGGGCATAAAATTTACGCAGAATCACAAAGATCTCCATATACGGGCATAAAGGGACACAGACAGACAGATTCAGAGATCTCCATATATGGGCGTGAAATGGACGCAAATAGACAGATATCTCCATATATGGGCATATATGGGCATAAAATGGACCCAGAACTATATCTGCAGTGATCTCCATATATGGACATAAAATGGACGCTGACAGACAGACAGATAACAGATATCTCCATATATGGGCATAAATGGACACAGGCAAACAGATGGTCAAAACGGGTCCTATGACAACAGGTATAATGGGGTTTGCATTAAAGGGCGGGGCATTCATTCCCTATTTACGTTGTTCCGAGTTGGCCAGGTCGCCGACTAGACGCTGGGCCGCCCAAAGGGCGGCCCAGCTTCTAGTGGTTAAAATGAAGTTTGAAGTTACAATGGGTGTGTATGGGGAGAGAGGCACATAAGCTGTTTCCCTGTTGAAAGTGGAATATCCCTTAAAAGCCTTTAAGCCCCTTTTCCACTGGCCCAACACCACACCACACCACACCACACCACACCACACCACACCACTCCACACCACACTGCCCACTTGTGCCAGGTTTTCCACTACAAGGACCTGGGTAGAGTGGTGTGAAAGTAGTACTAAACGTGGTACTAAAATCACACCCGTGTGAACTGAGCGGTGGTTTATCTCCCCCCGCCCCCCCCCCCCCCCCCTGTGTGTGTGTGTGTGTGTGTGTGTGTGTGTGTGTGTGTGTGTGTGTGTGTGTGTGTGCGTGTGTGTGTGTGCCTGGCCTGGCCTGGCCTGAAAACAGCGCCCCTCCCTTAACATATGTGGTCATAAAAGGTACTACACCACTTGAGGCTACATACAGACCCACCCACATACATACATACATACAAACAAACAAACAAACAAACAAACATACATACCTACACACACGGCCACGCTATGGAGACGGTGTGACCACCGCTCAAAAAGTATCCAATCTAGAGTAGGTCTGAGCTAGGCCAAACAGGGCCAAACACTTCATAATGACTTCACTGACTTTTCATTTAGACCACCAGGATATAGTTGTAATACATGATAATAGATTCTATTATGTTATAACCACTGTTATAATCTATTATAGTGTATTATAATTATCATAGTAATACATCAATACTTTATAGTGTGTTATAATCACAGTTATAATCCATTATAGTGTATTATAATGTAGGATGGTTGTAATACAAATTTATATTGTATTATAATCACAGTTAAAAGGATCAATGTGTTTCTTACCGATAGGACTACTTTTGTGTAATGGAAAATGTAGATATTTTTATGTGGTGTGGTGTGGTGTGGTGTGGTGTGGTGTAGTGTGGTGTGGGGTGGTGCTAAAGCTGCAGTCGAAAAGGGGCTTATTTATGTGGAGTATGTCACAAGTGCATTCCTATTTGACGAGATGTATTTCTGACAACTGGGAATACATCACTCTTCTCCCTTTCTGTCTCGGTTTCTCTCTCTTTCTTTCTCTCCCCTTTTCTAGATGTGTGAGCGCGCAACTCTGAACTAGTCTTTTACCAGCTTTCTGTATGGTACAACAGTATAAGTAGCATGGTCTGTGTGTGTGTGTATGTCAAATGACCTATTGAAATCATTTCAGCACAGTGTGCTTGTTACCATGGTAACATGGGCTTCTCTCTCTCTCTCTCTCTCTCTCTCTCTCTCTCTCTCTCTCTCTCTCTCTCTCTCTCTCTCTCTCTCTTCTCTCTCTCTCTCTCTCTATGTGACTCTTGTCTGTGTGTGTGTGTTCCCTCCCCTTTCATTTCCCCACCACACCAGAGCGTGGTCATGTGACCATGCTGACGTCAGGCTGGGGAGGCAGTATGAGTTGAGTTTGTTACTCAGCAGCTGTGAGCTTCTAGCAAACCTCCTTGTTGGCCACCAGTCACTGGGAGTCAGTCGCTAGCTAGCTGTATCTCGGTCACTCTGTCACTCTGTCACTCAGTCAGTCAGTCAATCTACCTTGCTCTCCTCTTCTTTTTCTCTTTCTGTGCTTTCCCCTTTTCTCTCTCTTTTTCTCTTTTCCCTTTATCTTTTTTCGCTTTCTCAATATCTCTCTCCCCCTCTCTCCCTCTCTCTATTTCCCCCCTCTCTCCCTCTCTCTCCCTCGCCTGTTGCTTCTTCCTCAGCTGCAGCAGCTGGCCAACCTAGTTTTGAGAGAAAGTGCTGGGGAATGGACTGCTGAAAGGCTCAATACATTTACTACCAAAAGAGGTAAGCCCTTGCTGTACGTGTTCTCATTGTGTGTGTGCATTCATTTTGTGTGTGTGTGTGTGTGTGTGTGTGTGTGTGTGTGTGTGTGTGTGTGTGTGTGTGTGTGTGTGTGTGTGTGTGCGTGTGCGCGTGCATGCATGTGTGGTTGCTTCTAGAGAGAAGGTGGTCGGGGCGACTGGACAGTGTGTTACAGCTGAAGGCTTGTTGCCTTCCTTTTTGCATTGTTTTGAGAGCTGCGTACTCGAACAGAAGGGAAGTTGAAGTAGTATTTGAGAATGCATTCCAAGGCAGCAGTGTGAGTGAGTGAGTGAGTGAGTGAGTGAGCATGCACTGTGTGCTGCGTACACTCCTGATACACCCTGTATAACGGTTGACTTTCTGTGGCTTTGCTGGACCACTGAGAAATAGCGTTCACACTGGCAGATACAAAGATTCACCATTCTTTTTCAATGGAAGCGACATGACGATACATCCAATGTTTGTAGCTGCTACAAAAACTACAACAGCTACAAAAGGTTGAGCTGGTTTCAACTTGGTTTCAAAGATACAATGCTATTAATATGCTTTCAGGTCCCATCTCCTAATTTTTTCTCAGTATTTTGCTCTTCTCTCCTTCCTCTCTGTTTCTCCCCCTTGTTCACTCTCTGTCTGTATTTCCCATGTTCTGTCAGACAGATGTGTCTTACAGACCCCAGAAGGAGTGCGTGTGCAGATATCACTATGAGTGTACAACGTGTTATGTTGTGGGAAGTGATCAGCGGCTCCACATGGCTTTGCCACCCCCCCCCCCCCCCCCTTCCCTCCGAAAAGTGTTGCCAACGTTAGATCCGGTAGTGGGCTGGAGCTGGCAGGCTCTGTTTAACAGAGAGAGCGAGGGAGTTTGGGGGTGTAACGAGGGGGGGAGCAAGCAGATGCCACAGCTGCCATTGGGACCTCTCAGAGGGGGGTGGCTCACAACAGACATAAAGGGGGTGGGGGTATGTGGGGTGCATCTACGTGCTTATGTATGCGTAGGGACGTGCAGAGAATGTTACAGAGGCAGATGCCTGAAGAAGGTCTATGACCAAAAGCTTGCACTTTGCCTAAACTGAAAATAAAGTACTTGATTTTGCACAGTTTTGAGTGTGCGGAGGCTCCCATTTTTCATTCAGATGGGCAGGGACTGATATTTCTAAAAAGGGCCTTTTGGTGGGAAATATTCAAAATATCAGACCTCCAAGCTCACAACGCGTCGCGCTGAGCTTGGAGGTCGGCTATTTTCAGTACTTGATACCACACTGAACTAAGCATAATCAAGATGTGGCAATTTCTACACAGAGAGGGCAATTCTTTCAACATAAGATGCTGCATTCAAGTTCAGGAGAGTTTGGCAATTCTCTTGAATGCTGCCTGAAAGATGGCATTTACATTTCTTTCACCATAGTAAAAACTGCATTCATGGTCTGGAGAGGGCACTTTTTACAGATGGATAAAAGGACAGGGGCTCATGCCCCTTTGATGTCTATCTGTGCACGTGCCTGTGTATGCGTGTCTGCGCTGCTTATGTGTCTGTTTCTGAGTGCATGAGAGAGAGAGAGAGGGGGGGGGGGGGTGTTCTTTTAGGGGTGTGGGTGGTGTGGGAAGAGTTGGGCTAAGTCTGATGTAAGCCACCCCCTCCCCAGCTCCGTGCATGCCTGAGACAAAAGCATGCCAGCCAGCCAGGCAGCCAGCCCACAAGTATCCCAAACGGCATGGACGGCAGGGGAAACGTAGCAAGCAGTCAAGCGGTCCCTGGGGACCAAAGATAACAAGGGGTGGTTTGAATATCGGAAGATACTCTGTTCTCTTTCTTTTGCTCTTTCCATCTCTTTTTCTCTCTCTCTCTCTTTTGCCTCTAATATCTAGAATTTATATTTTCCTCTCATGAAGTCCCTCCCCTGCCTGATCTTCCTGCTTTTAACTTAGTAGAGACAAGAAATAAGTCCCAGGTCTTCCTTGTGGTATCTCATGCATCCTAATTGTAAGTTTAGACTAGATCCACAGCTTTGACATACATACATAACTACATACTTACTGTACATACATACATACATACATACATACATACATACATAAATACTGTACATACATACTTACACATAGAGCTTTCCAAGCATTGCTTGCATCATCTACATTAATGTTGGTAGTTACAGGCGTGTGTATTAGACTTTAATTCAAAGCCAGTTTAGATTAAGAAACTGCTACCAAACTTTTGTGTGCTGTGTGAGAGGAACACGCATGCACGCGCGCGCACACACACACACACACACACACACACACATACACACATACACATACACATACACACATACACATACACATACACATACACATACACATACACATACACATACACA
>NC_137811.1:51774817-51984817 GCF_963921795.1 Nannobrachium achirus
TTGAGTTCTTTCTGCAATATCTATGAATTGTGATTTCAGGTCACAGAGTTCATTCAAACCTGTCTTGCTAGTGTGTATTTTGTTGTATTTCTTGGTTCTGTATGTTATACCAGTGCTAACTGCTGTGGCTACTTCTATTGTTATACTATTTTGAACTTTACCTGTAAGACTCTCTAATCGGTAGATAAGCGACCGTCACGTCGCATACACAAACTTCAGAAGGCAATCGTAGCCAATCAGGAGGGAATATGGGAAATGGGACAGATCCATGTTGATGACATGACTTTAGAGATATTGTGTACCGCTTGCGTGATTTTAGGCCAAATCTGTAGGAGCCCTGTTAGGGCAACCACACTAAAAATAATCAGTTGTCTATAATGTTGGTCCTTCTATCAACAGTCACTCATGTGTCCATTGATTTTTTTTTTTTTTTTTTTTCATTTGTATCAGTTATTGGGCCTTTAAACTTATGCCCCACTTTTACATGCCTAACTTTAGCCCTTTAACCTAACATTGATTCTAACCTCTAACCCTAAAACAACCTCTTGAAAAGCATGCATCTCCTCAATCCCCAACTCCTTTTGTCCTCATCTGGTCCCCACAAGAACACACTCTTAGTTTAGTTCAGGTGAACCATATGAGCTGCAGTCTCAGCCAGGTCTCGTAATGGTTCTATAACATCCTGTGTTGCACTAAAATAAGTCTCATGTAACACTGATGGAAACTAAGTTGAAGGCAGTTTATGTAACTGCTGATTTATGGCTAGACTCGGAACGGACGATGGGAGAGAGAGATGTGGAGGGAGAGAACGGCGGGGGACAGGAGAGAGAGATGAAGAACGAAACCCAGGCAGGGATATAGAAACGGAGAGAAAATAGTAAGATTTGGTGTTGGCATTCAGAGGTTTTGACTCATTGAAATTCAATCAACTTTTATCATGTAAAACGATGTATGCCTTTAGTGCTGGAGTGTAGCACTGTATCATGGCAGCACACGCTCTCTCTGATATGCTGTGTATAACTATACTTTGTAATAGATATCATGATTATCACCCATTCCCATATGGGAGTGAAACGCCTCATGCACATTTGATTCTGTTTCATGCAAAAATCAAAGTGTGGCTACTTGGTTATAAAATTCAAGGAAGATTAAGAAAGAAAGAAGACCGCTTATCAGTTATTAATTATAAAGATGTTTATTTGACAACTGTAGAACGCCACAGAAGAAATACTGTATATAGCACTGTCAACACAACTATAAATATATCATTTTATAACAATCATTCTCTCAAGGGGATGGTAGAGTCCATACACACAATAACAACAGTGGTGAGCAGTGTCGTTGGGATTGCTTTCAGTGAGTGATTTGTTTAACAATAGGAAAACTGAATTGAACAGAATGGTTTACATGTTTACAGAATGTTATCGTTCATCAGTGTGGATGCTCACATCATTTTCATTTTAGTTATAATGGGCCTTTATTCTTACTAGCAGGTATATACTGGACTTCAGGCTAAAATGAGGAAGTAGAAAAGAATCACTCTGCAATCACTCTGTGTTGTCTCACCCTTAGTGAGAGAGAGTTGGCACCTGGAACTCTGCCAGTCCATTAAAGTCAGGTTGGTTGGTTGCCGCTGGTTGCAATTCTCAAAGAGGACAACAAGGTGGTCATCTGTCACTGTTCAACAAATCATAAAGACAAGGGTCACGCTCAGAAATGAAAGTCAAACTTTTTTTATTTTTTTATTGTTGCATATGCCTCAGATGACAGACGGGGTTTTGTCTATCCAGCCTTCATCAGGATGAAGGCTTTATAGCAGGGGTCTTCAACAGGGGGTCCGTGACCCCTAGGGGGTCCTTAGAGTTACTACAGGGGGTCCTCCAAAACTGAGTGATAGGACCTTTTTTCCCCTTTTTTATATTAACCACTTGAACTCTAGTGTCCATATTCTGAGAACGTTGTCCAAAAATAGCAGATCTACAAGCTCACAACGCCTCGCGCTGTGAGGCGTTGTGAGCTTGTAGATCAGCTATTTTCGGCAAAGAGATCAACAATTTTTGGGCAAAAAGAACAGACTAAGTATTGATGGTTCAAGTGGTTAAATATCTGAAAACACAAATTGACATGATTCCAAAATACACTGATTGTGCTGTCAAACAATGAAACTATGGAATCTATGAAAAGGTTGTGGGGGTCCCTGCTTCATCTCTCTCTCAACTAAGGGGTCCTTGGCCTGAAAACGTTGAAGACCCCTGTTTTATAGCAGGGGTTCTCAACCTTTTCAGGCTGCGACCCCCAAAATAATCATATTTGAACTGGGGACCCCCCCCCCCACTCTGACAAGCACTTGGAATTGTAGGAGTTGGCATTTTAATTTAGTTTGACTTGATGATTCCATTGAGAAAATAGCAGATCTACATGCTCACAACGCCTCGCATTGCGAGGCGTTGTGAGCATGTAGATCTGCTATTTTCACAATTTCTGCCTCTAATATTTGACAGTTTGACCAATGTTTGAGCAGAGGTACTAAAAAGGTATTTAAAGTCCTTAAATTGTCACTTTGGAAATGTGGAGATGCCCTGTATACACTTACTGTATGTTGGACTGTTACTGTTGAGTGAGAAAACAATGTTAAACATTTAGCTAAACATTTGGGGACCCCCCAAAATAATTGACCCACAGGTTGAGAACCACTGCTTTATAGGACAATGCACCAGAGTGGTCAGAGTGCGTGGTAAGAGAAACACATCTGTCACTGTTCGCACCTTGACTTGGCTGACTGGAGTGCAGGACCGTAACGGCAACATCCATCACATCCTTCATATACTCCTGCACAATGCTTGCTGGGGATGAATGGTGTAATGGCATGGGGTGCAGTGTATCTCAATTGGGCCTTCTGACTCAGAGGCTTTCAGCTTTCAGGAAGAACCCAAAAATACACAGGGAAGACATGCATATTATAACTAGGGCATTCACCAAATATTCGAATATTCGAGTATTTGAATATCAAAGTCACTATTCAACGTTGTTCACCAAAGTCGAATATTCGCTTTTTTTTTTTTTCTCTCTCTCTTTAAAAAATATATAGTTTATAAAGCTTGGCTAGATAGGAAGTCATAAGCATATTTGAACTGGGGACCTTCACCCTGACAAGCACTTGGAATTGTAGGTATTACATTTAATGTGACTCGGTTCCGCAGATAAATATTGTGAAAATAGCAGATCTACATGCTCACAACGCCTCACAACGTGAGGCGTTGTGAGCATGTAGATCGGCTATTTTCACAATGTTCGCCTCTTGCTTACAGTCCTTCGAATACTTTGAGGTCGAAAATTCGAATACTAAAAATCACTATTCGTGAATGCCCTACAGGGAAGACATACCTGTATTTGCATATTATAAGCACACCTGGGGGTCTATTAGAGTAATGTTAACTCCATAGATAGACACATACAAAACAGAAAAAGTGCAAAACTATGGCACCACCTCTTTAACTTTTACCAACAGGATTTGTGGAGACAGTCTTGCTGCTGGCTGAAATTTCACTTCCCTCACCTTTCTTTTTCTCAGTTCACTGTTGGCTGGAAATGAATTGTAGTTCGTTCTCCATCGCTGCACAGTATTTGCAAATGAGAAGAATTCATTCAACATGAAAAGATTATTCTCTTCTTTTGTCTCTTGGCATCTCTTCCAGCGCTCATTCTCAATACTGTTGTCTCATCTCGTTAGCTGTGGTTGAAAAGTGGTTGTAACCTAGGACTCAACATGGAACACATAGTGGACCATTGACATGCTGCCTTAGTCATTCCTATGCAAAACTCCCCATATGATTCGCTTGGGTTCCCGTTCAAACTAGCAAGCCTGAGCGTGATTGGACGGTGGGTGTTATGAATGGGTGTTTTTGTCTGGGGTTTAAAATTGCTCCACAATCATCCAAAAAGCCCCTTAGTATCGATCCTAAAGTCATGGTTGCCGACCCCTGATGTACATTAATGTAAATGGGGACCCATTTGCTCTCAAAGTAAGGATGTGATGTTTTTCTTTTCTTTTTCTTTATATATATTTTTTCTTTATTTTGTTTGGTTAAACATAGTTTAACATAGTTTAGCATAATGACTTCTGTGCCGTGGGAAACTGGGAATCCACTGGCCTGTAGAGGGTAAATTATTGTAGTCAAATGACCGTGTAGACAATAACCTATGAGTTACTGTTTAGCAGAGCAAAATGAAGCATAATAAATATCACTTGTTTCTGGCTTTTTCTAACTTTTTTGACTGTGCATTGAAAGAGAGACAAGAAACAAGGTGAGAGAGTTGTTCCCAGTTGTGGTAAGTGTCCTCACCTCTCAGCTATTGGGCGCTATACTATATTCTTAACCATGGATGTTTTATGTTTAGGCTCCACAGTGGAATGCATGCACATTGTTACGCGTTGCATTGAGGTGCGTTGTAAGCTTCTAGATCTTATATTTTTCTAAAACAAACAATAACTAGTCCATACCAGTCCTGGGCTATGAGCACCCAAAGTATGTGCAGACGTTGGTTTATGCACATTATATCAGGGATGGAAAGTAACTTTGTGCTTAAGAAGCAACACATAAGAACAACACATACGCACGAACGCATACGCGCATGTCCTGTCGCCGCATCGTGAACACACACGCGCGCCTGCCATTTGCCATGTCTCTCTCACACACACACACACACACACACACACAACACACACACACACACACACACACACACACACACACACACACACACACACACACACACACACACACACACACACACACACACACACACACGTTTAAACTGAGCAAGGCTATGTGTGCTAATAACACAACCAGGACCCGCCGCCGTGTTGCCATGAAGATGCCCCCATCTATGGACACTGAGGTGGGCGTGGCCTGGCAAAAATGGGCCCAGAAATACATGGGAAAACAGAAAATGATTGGATAAAAAGGCTTCTCATTAAAGAACGGGTAATTATAGCATGCCGTCCCATATTTAGACAGGCGTGAGACTTTATTAAGCACTTTGTTTGTGAAATCTGAATGTTGGTGTAGTTGTAGGGGGCTAAATAAGTCGCTCTGCGCGAACCCATGTAAACCCGGGAACATGCCGGTCAGGGTTAGGTCTCTACGAGCATGCGTGAGCTACGAAGGGCTAAAATTGCTTTGGGAAACCCGGCCATTGGCTCTTAAATAAAGAAAAGAGTGAGAGAGTGGGCGGGTGGACCGGGGTCAGCTCGATAGTGATGGTTAGCAGGGACAGCTGGCTGACCAGCCTCTTGTCATCCTCCAATGACCTTCTTTGTTCAGGGGCCAGAGTTTGCCCAACTGAGCCCCAACCCCATGGATTTGTAAGGGATTGTCTTGGATTATAGGGTCACACAAAGACACAGGGATAGTTTTGGGCTCTTTTTTAAAGATTGTCTCAGACTATAGAATCCCATGCAATGGACTGTGGGAACAGTGGGAAACAGATGTTTTATGTTTTAGGCTCCACAGTGCAACGCACGCACATGGTCAGGGGTGTCGCACCAAATTCTGGGCCCTGGGTACAAGGATTCACTGCGGGCCCCTGCACAATTATTTTGTGCTTTAACTATTGAAAAATAGCAGATATACAAGCTCACAGCTCACTGCGAGCTTGTAGATCTGCTATTTTTGAAAAATCAGGAGGTTTGTGCAAATCTTTGAATATTTCAAATCCTTCTAAGGTTTTTTGAAAAACCTATGTTTCTATGTCAGTGGTGCTCAAACCTTTTCATGTGAAGGACCCCCAAAATGATATGTATTTAGCCACGGACCCCCATCTCAAAATATTTAGTTCCAGGAACCCCCCAGAAGCAAAATTTTAGTTAAAAATGTTCGCTTAAAAAATACTTATATTCAAAGATTTGCACACATTTTCATGACTTTTCAAAAATAGCAGATCTACAAGCTCGCAGAGCGGCACTCGGTGCCAAATTAGCAAAAACACTACATTACCCATAAGGCTTATCGGCCGTGACGCGCACAGTTCCTGGTTTGCGTGTGACGCGCACAGCCCAGCAAAGACGCAGCTTCAGTCTCCCCCATTGAAAGTCAATGTAAAATGGCGGATGTTGTTTACTGATCGTGCTCGTATCAAGCCACGCTAATGGATATTATCTTCTCAACGTTAACGTTCATACGTGTGCCCGTCACCCACGCCGAGGCCCGCACGCACAATGCACGCGCCCCGATAAGTTGAATTAACCCTATGATGGCATCCAATGTGATTAAGGCCCCTCCACCTTGGGCCCTAGTAACTCAGTCCCACTTTTCCCCCCTTGTGACGCCCCTGCACATGGTGACATCATGTTTAGTTGAAGAAAGAGCTTAGTAGTGTCTAAGAAAGAGCTTAATAGTAGTGTCAATAGAAGATGTTTTGATTATTGTCAAAACCTGAATGTAAATTTGGACCCCTAACTGCTCCTTTACATAATATTCATGTTTTTCTTTTTCTTTCTTTTTTTTTTATGGCCCGGGCCAGCGGTAACAAGTCTGTTCACCCGCTCGGCTGTTCGCCAATTATTATTTGCTGTCCGTTCGCCCGGGAGGTGTCCGTTCGCCTGGAGTAACAATAACTGACAAACATTTATGTGCTCCCATTGTTATGCACAACTATCAGCAATTATTCAATTTGGAAGATTTCTATGTGTGTCTGTGTGTTTCTATCCATTAGTATTCACATCATAGGCTACACAAGTTGAAGTTTTAAGGTAATGTACATCAATCAGCTCAGTGGCCTACCAGCCCAGTGGCATTGTGTATGAGTGTCCACCCTGAGACTGGGAGGTCGGGGTTCGATTCCCTGGCCGGGTCATACCAAAGACTGTAAAAATGGGACCCAATGCCACCCTGCTTGGCACTCAGCATCAAGGGTTGGATTGGGGGGGGGTTGATCACCATTACTGATTCCCGAGCGCGGCACGGCTGCAGCTCACCGCTCCAAGAGATGGATCAAAGGCGGAGAACAAATTTCAACAGCAATGTGTCTGACTAATAAATAAATAATTATTATTATCAATAAGAATAAGAATAGGTAATTCCTGGGTGAAAGTCATGCGAGCACCGGGGGAAAGGTTGGGCGAAATATCTGACTTTTTTGGCGAATGGCCAGGAGGGCGAACAGACTTGTGTGGTGGCCAGCGGCCCAGGCCATCATTCATGTTCTATGAGTTAGCTGTGTATGGACGCATAATTATATTATCCAGATACAGTATTGTCATTGAGAACTCTGAGAACTCTATGCATGTGCAATATATGATCTACATTCTGTTTCATCGCATTATATTATACATTATGCAGCAATAATGAATAATGCTGTTTTTCTTATCATTGATGTTGCATTGTGCGTGGGTGCATGGCATGCGTGCGTGTGTGTTTGCAGTTAATGTGGACATATATGCACTGTGAAGCCTATATGATGATGTTTCCAAGTATCAGTACGCTTGTGTTTTTGCACACTTGAGTGTGATATACTGTAACACAACATCGTTATGGAAGATTTAGACTATGTGACTCACAACAAATTTACCCAATTTTATTTTAGATAAATAATCATCAGTAAAGCCCTATAGAGTATAATGATTAAGTGGGTAAAGGCAAATAATAGAACAGCTAGGAGAGTCTGGTAAATTCACTTTGCTGTAATTAAGTATGCCATAAAATGATATTATGAAAAATCCCCCACTAGGCCATTTAGACCTGGAATGCATATCTGTGTCACTCTAGATTTTAACCACTCTAGTCTCACGATATCAATATAATATTGATATATTGTGCCCAGCCTACTAATAGCTAATAGCTTGAACATGCCTGTTGTTGTTTTGGCTGCTGCAGGGAGGCTGCTGCAGGGAGCCTGATGAGTAGCTGAAACACACATGCCCTGTTATGAAATGTTTTGTGTTATTCACAATACAGTGTATGTACTATTTCCCGCTGGGATCATTGCAAGGTATTGCGTGTCAGCTAGGGTTGGACACGGTAACCGCCGTACCGCGGTAAACCGAGGTCTACCGCGGTGTCAGTGTGCTTATCGCGGTAAAAAAAGACCAAAAAAAAGTATATTTTTTATTGGAAAACAAGCAAGTTTTAAAACAGGGGAGAAGCGAGGAAGGACCGCATGCGCTCCATGCCGCTCTGCTCTGGGCCGTGTACCACATGTTGGAAGCCACATACGTCACTCTCACTCTCAGAGACACAGTCAGGCCAGGGCACCACAGCAGCCGCGAGAGGAGTACAGAGCAGCGTAAACTTTCTCTGTAATCCACACGACACAAGGATGTTAATACATACCTTGTGTTGTGGCATATCTTTTTTTATTCATACGGATTACTGGCGGAGCGCGGGACGCGTGGACTAAAACCGAAAATGAAACTATTTTACTTTTTCCACCGCGTCGCACGTTTTGCCCCGTCCGGCGGCGCGTCGGCGATTTTATAACCTTTTCTTGTAACTAAAACCTGTATATAGCAGCACTCAATCACTGCGATTTGAGAGTTGAGACGTGACGTGAGTTTACAGAATCACTGTACACGATCTGACTACCCGTCCTCTTCTGGTTTGTTCACACAGCTGTTTGTGTCTGAAAAGCTAAGTAGCTAGCCTACGTTACTATGGTAACCCGACAGTGCAGATCTAAAAGCTCAGAATGCGTCCCGGATGCGATGTGTTGTGAGCTTGTAGATCTGCTCCTTTCAAAGCCATACCCGCTGTGCTGTACGGAGAAGTATAACTCGGGCAGTCAGGCTGTGAGGCGACTTTAGGGAAGATGATTGCAATATTTTGGCTTATCGCCGAACCTTAATTAATAGATACGGGGGTGCGGTAATTACCGCAGTACCGGCGGTAAATGGGAAGACGGTAATCGCGGTAACAAAATGTTGATACCGCCCCAGGCCTCAGCTCTGTGCTCAGAGATGCACAGTTACTTAGGATTTCATTCTGCCAAAGATTTTGTTATTTGGCAGTCAGCAGCGCATGCATGCCTCATTCGGGTGTGCAAAATGTGGAAGAGTGCCGTGTTCTCACTGAACTGTCACTTGAAAGTCACTCAGAAGGCAATATCTTCTTTTGAAATTGCTTCTTTTTTTTAAGCTGCATGTATAATGTGAGATGAGGGACTACAGCGAAGGGGGGGACCAAAGTGGAGTGCTCAGTTGTACTGTACTAGAAGTTTGCGGCCCTTCGGGCCGCAAAAGTCTAGAGTTCAGGCCGCTGCGCGGCCTTCACCGCCATGTTGCGGCAGTGTGGTGTGTGTAATGGCCAAATATGGGTAATTTTTTTTTTGAGAAAAAAAAGTTTTTTGAGAAAAAAAAGTTTTTTGAGAAAAAAAGTTATTTGAGAAAAAAAATGTTTTTTGAGAAAAAAAAAGTTTTTTGAAAAAAAAGTAAAAAAAAAAATTTGGAAAAAAACATTTTTGAAAAAAAAAATTTTGGGGGAAAAAAAATGTTTTGGGGAAAAAAAAACGCTTGCGCACACACACGCGCGCGCACGCACGCACGCACACACACACACACACACACACACACACACCCCTCTGTTGTAATTCGATACTCTACTCTGCTCAGCTCCTCTCCCCCCTCCCTCCCCCTCCCTCCCTCTGTAACTTGATACCCTGATGATCATTTTGACGTTTCAGCACTGGCCAGAATGTTCAGAATACTATGTCAGGACTGGCTGCTCTGCGTGAGGCGAGATGTTGTTAAATTGAAATAAATGCGGTTCAAAGAGTGACATGTTTAAAATGTGGACAGTTGTAAATTTTCACGTTTGTTGGACGTGGTGGCTATGTTTGTGAGAGGTGTTTGTGAGAATATGTAGCTAAACATTCTGGTTTAGGTTTGCCACCAATTGCTCCAGTATAGATGCTTGATTGATGTTAGGATGTTCACAATGCAGAGAGCAGTACGTTTCTGATTTCACTGTTTTCGGTTAGACACAGTATTTGACCATCTCGGTGCCTTGTGGTCAGAGTGTCCGCCCTGAGATTGGGAGGTTGGGTTTTAATCCATGGCCAGGTCATACCCAAGACTATATAAAAATTGGATCCAATGCCTCCCTGCTTGCCACTCAGCATACAGGGTTGGGTCGGGGTCTAAAGTCCCTGCAACACAGTGTCATATCCAGGTAATTAGGGGGTGTACTCGTGCACCATGTCTGGCCCGGCTGGGGGATGTACATTACATCAAGCCGACTCACGCTACAGAAACAGGAGATAGGCTCTTGCCTAATATAGTACAGGCCACATGGCTCAGGAACTTGTTGATTTCCAAGGCTACTTACTTACAGTATATGACACATGCTCTGATTGTCCAGGGCTTTTATTGTGTACTGTATTGTGTCCCACACAATACAGTAGTGTTAATCTAACTCAAAATTACCCAGTACTAACTGTACTGTACATTACTGTGCTGTATTTAAATGCTCTGTTCATGAGAATTTGCCCCATAGTATGCAATGCTTTCATTGTGTCTGTCTGTTTATTTTATTTGTATGTCTGTTTTCTTTTTAGAAAATAAGTTTTCTGTTCTTAATATATACTCAAGGTTCAAGGTTGTACTTTATTGTTACATCTTTTGTACAGGTACATAAGAGTAAAACGTATTTTTGATCAGCTTCCTTCAGACAATGCAGTGGTATATATGTATAATATACATATACCATTTTTAATATCTATACTATAATTTTGGAGATGTCTGAGTGAGTGTCTGAAACCGCGTTTCTCCTCAGTGGCTGGAGCAATTGATCTGAAATCGCATCACCATTACCATATGAAGACACCTGACATAACTGTGAAGCCCGTTTGTCACTTTCACAAATCGTATGCTGTATATTAGCATTTTTATGGTGTATCTATATCTATTTAGCCTACAGTACCTTTTGTGACCACACATGTTAAGGGAGGGGCGCTGTTGTTCAGGCCATGCACAATCACACACAAACCCACACACACACACACACACACACACACACACACACACACACACACACACACACACACACACACACACACACACACAGGGGGGGGGGGGGGGGGTGTGTGCAGGCAGGCGGGCGGGCTGGGGGGAGGGGGGGGGGGGTAGCCATTAAACGAAACGGGTATTTCTTACATTGATGCTCCTACATATTATCATGCAAGCACCAGTTAAAGTTACTTTCCATCCCTCATATACTGTATGCACAGTGCACATCCCATAACCCACACACTGCACATCATTTTGGAGCTCATATCTTTGAACGGGTAAGGGCTAGTTATAAAGAAAAACAGCAGAAAAGAAGAAAAAAAAGAACACAACACATCTAAGATAAAATAATAAGTAATAATGGCTTTGGAAAGAGAGTGCAAAAGGCAAAAGAGCAAAGAGAATGTAAAAAGCATCCTCAGCTGTACATGTGCATAAAGTTTGGTATATTGTATACACCAATGGCCCTGCCAAATACACTACACTACACCAGTGGTTCTCAACCTTATTTTGGGGGGTCCCCAGATGATTAACTTAATGTGAAACATTGTTTTCTCACTCAACAGTAAACAAACCAACATAAAGTTTAAGTATATAGAGGGTATATGCACATTTCTAAAGTGACAATTTAAGGACTTTTTAATACCTCTAAAATGACAAATTAAACATTGTCCAAATTGTCAAATATCTAAATGCTCACAACGCCTTGCGTTGCGAGGCGTTGTAGATCTGCGATTTTCACAATAGAACCGTGTTATACCAAATGTAACGCCTCAATTCTTAGTGCTTGTCAGCGTGGGCGTCCCCAGTTAAAATATGATTATTCTGGGGGTCGCGGCCTGAAAAGGTTGAGAACCACTGCACTTCACTACAAACCCCTGTCAACAAATGTACTTTGTTGACAGGGGTCCCCCAGGGCTCTATACTTTGTCCCCTCCATTTTCCCTCTACACCAAATCTCTATACTGAAAATAGCTGACAAGCTCACAACTCATAGCAATGTGCCGCTTGTTGCTTTTTTCACCACATGTTCGACTATTATGACATGAACAGAATAGGGTCATTAGGGTTCAAGTGGTCAAGAGAAGAGACGAACCAAAGACAGAGAGAAGTGTTACAGTAAAAAAGGGACGATACAGGAAGTGGATAGGTGGTCATATCTATACTATAATTTTGCGAATGTCTGACTGAGTGAGTGAGTGAGTGAGTGTCTGTCTGTCCCAGCGTTTCTCCTCGGTGGCTGGAGCAATTGATCTGAAATCGCATCACTATCAGCATATGAACACACCTGACATAACTGTGAAGGCCGTTTGTCACTTTCACAAATCGTATGCTGTATATTCGCATTTTTATGGTGTATCTATATCTATTTAGCCTACAGTACCTTTTGTGACCACACATGTTAAGGGAGGGGCGCTGTTGTTCAGGCCATGCACAATCACACACAAACCCACACACACACACACACACACACACACACACACACACACACACACACACGGGGGGGGGGGGGAGTGTGTGTGTGTGCAGGCGGGCAGGCGGGCGGGCGGGGGGGGTGGGGGGTTCTGGCCCTGTTACAGATGTTGTCCAAAAATCATGCAGATCGGTACACAGTATCTCTGTAGCCGTTACATGGAACGGGTATTTCTTACATTGATGCTCCTACATATTAGCATGCAAGCACCAGTTAAAGTTATTTTCCATCCCACATATACTGTGTGCACAGTGCACATCCCATAACCCACACACTGCACATCATTTCGGAGCTCATATCTTTGAACGGGTAAGGGCTAGTTACTGTAAATTGTAGAAAGGAAAGGACAGGGAGGAGGAGGGGTAGGAGCAAGTTGATGCACAGATGGGAAGTTAGAGCAGTTGTACTGAGACAGACAAGCCAACACAGTGAGACTCCTTTAGTGCACAATGTGGTGTCATTAATGTTCTACCCAGCAATATTCAGTCACCACATTAATGTGCTTTAGTGCCAAGGAAGTTGCCAATGCCATCTGTGATACTTGGGAGCAGTTCTTTCCTGAAGCAGAAGCATCATTTTATGAAAATAGCAGTTTGTACCACAAGTTTCAGTAACTTGCCGCTGATGTTTCTTCGTGGCTGTTTTGTTTCCTTCTCATAACATACTGTATGTGGAACAGGGTTTTCAAACTGAGCTTTTAAAAACACAATTATGCATTAGGCCTACTTATCATAAATAGTTTTTAAAGCCACAGGAAACCATAGAAGAAAGATGATAAAATGCAAAAAAACTAATTCTCATGAAGAAACGGTTTCATCCTTAAAGGGTGAAAATATTTAATATACATGTATTCATTTTTTAAATGCATCGATGTTGTTTGATATTGATTTCCTTCAAGTTGGAGCAACCTCACGAAACCTGGCTATAGCACTGGATTCAGCACTTCACAAGCTCAATAACTGAGCTAGCATTCATCACTGAACACAGATGATTCTCTCACTGCTGCTGTCGTTGCTGGTTGTTGCATGTTAGCAAACCAGAAGTAGGAAGTGAGTCCCCCTGAGAATAGCTCGCTACAGCTCACAGTGGCTTTCCCAGAAACACTGTTGATTAATGTGCATGTGATCTTTCATGTGGGGTGGATGTCCTCAGGTCAGTTGAATTTATTTGGTATTGATTGATTGAAGATTGAAGTTTATTAGAATTTATTAGAAGTTTGCAATAGAAAAAAGTAGTTTCATAGTACAAATCACTGGTACAAGGTCAACTAAAAGGAGATCCTAGAAAGCAGAGGCTTATTTCCACAGGAACCACACTTTAAGTATCTCATATAACATTGAAAGACAGACGGATAGAACATAGTACTTTATCTAGGATAATATCAGTTTCAAAAGCATAACCTTTGTTGGTAGAAAAAGAAACATCACAGACTGGATTACACATGTTAACCTTTGTTCTCAAGGAAGCAGTGATGACACAGAAGATGCTGTATAGTTACGATGACTGTGCTTTACTTTGGTTTTTCACAAAATCTTGTCTTGAAGCATCTGTGAGGGAGAATAAACAATGGAAACAGTCCGCTGGAACTATGGAATAATGTAAAATCAGCAGTGATCACAATTTTCTCTACAATATCACCAACCATAATGAGCGATGATCTATTTAACCACTTAAACCCTATTTACTTTGTTAACCGAGGTCCCTCAGGGGTCAATACTTGCTCCCTTCTTTTTTACTTCTCCAAATCTCTCAGCTGAAAATGGCTAATCTATAGGCTCAAAATGCATTGCAACGCAACACGTTGTGAGCTTGTAGTTTGGCTATTTTTTGCCCATCTTTGCCAAATGTTCACCTATTTTTTACATAATAGAGACGCTAGGGTTCATGTATGAAAGAATTACCTCTGGGAACTCAGATTGGGGTTCATGTGGCTACTGTAATGTGGGCACTACTAAAGTGATAGGGACTACCTGCTGGCAACAACCAACTGTTGTATTCAACAACATGAAGCACGTTGACATTTCTTTGACATCTGTTTATAAAGATATTCATTTAAACTTTCAAACGTTTTCACCACTCAACACATCCCGGTTCCCTGGGTTTGTCTTGACCCCTGAACTTGGTTGTGATGTAACTTCCTTTTCTGTTTGTTATTTTCCATGATGCCATTTCCTGTTTCTATATTATCTCTTTGACCACAGGAAGCAGACCTAGATTTGTTTGGCTCCCCTGGGGCATTCAGTCAGACCACTGCTCTTCTGATGCTGTAGCTCAGTGCTTTTAGTCTCTATGTCTACCTCTCCTCTAATGCAGAGGTTCCCAAACTTTTTTTGCTCAGGGCACCCCATGAATATTTTTTTAATCCAAGGCACCCCTACATTATAATTTTCACTCCCAGCACCTTCATCATATCGTCAGTGTCAGGTGGAAACCTTGTATGTCCAAAACCGTTCGTTTTGTATATATCATCTATAAAATGTATTAAACTAGTGAAAACAGCCGATCTACAAGCACACATGTGTGCTTGTAGATCGGCTGTTTTGTGCTACAGAGGTTTCTGCCTGACAGTGACAATATTTTAGTGATTATGTTGCGAGGAAAGCGTTGAGATAATAGCCATTTTGATTAGAACTGACAAAATAACTTTGTACTTCAAGTTTAAAATGATACTAAATATTTTTTAAGTGTCCAAATAAATTCCAAATATTATCAAATGATGTCGCGGCACCCCTGGACTGCCGTCGCGGCACCCCAGGGTGCCCCGTCACCCACTTTGAAAACCCCTGCTCTAATGTGTCTGACTTGCCATGATAGACATGTTATGTCAAAAATAGACATGATTAACTTATCATTTGTATTGCCATCATCTGTCTTTGCAATACGTTCTCCAGCTGTAGGGGATTCTTTCACTTACAGCTCAGCTTCAGCTCATATTTCATTAGATTCCACAAACCACATCAACCTTTCTGCACGGCCAGTTGTGCCTGTCCAACAGATGGTTTTCAGTAGCTTACAGTACGTTTTTATTGTGTGTTTAATGGAAATTCAGCCTGTAAGGCCAAAACTCTATCGACACTGACAGTAATTGATATGTGCAAGACCTGAGTTAATTCTCAGTGGAAATCCGTTCACCTGCTTCCTTATTCTGCCTGGAGTAGACGATTGTTGTTTTGCAAGGTTCATATCTACCCAGTTTGTTTTGTTGCAACAACCGAGACCAATCTTCTAAAAAGTTAACTTACGTCCCTTTCAAGTAAACTTTTCCCACCCCTGGTCTCCTAAAAAGTTTGGTTATCCTCAGAGAAGAAAAGTTCTGATGCTGCTGTTGAGACTAGCAGCAGACGGGAATCGTATAGTTACTACAATAGACAGACATGCCTTTCGTCCTGTTCTATTTTCCCTTGTTTGGCCCCAGGGGTTAGACATCCATCCAATTAGCTGGGTCCAATGATCCTGTGCCAGGCAGGCAGAGAGTCCCCTACCGGAGCGCCACAGACAGGGAGCCAAACAAATTAGTCACAACCCCAGAGTACAAGGCAGGGGTCATTTCCTGTCGGACAAAGAGGAGGAGGAGATGGCGTACTGGCGCTCCACACGGGCACGCAACTAAAAGGTTTCTCTCACATGTCACATGCATCCACACTGTGCAACCAACTCGCCTTGAATTTGATTTGTATTATCGCTTTGGAGACTTTTCAGTGACTTTTCAATTTAAAGCTACTCAAACTGTACCTAACACATAAACAATTAGTGTTAGGTACATCTACTGGCAATAAAGTAATTCTGAGTTACATGCAACTGATGCCTCCTCATCTAACATACTGACCTACATCAAGGCAATTAACTGGGTCTAACATGTATTCACATATCAAATAAGCCAGACACTTACAAATGGTGTAAGTGTTATCTATGGTTAATTCTTGAATTACTGTGTAAGATTTATTACACTGTAATTATATCGAATAGGCAAAAGTCCTACAGGTGATGCCAAATCTGTGCAGCCTTATCTGTACTATATTCGCCTTTCATTTGATCAATCATGTAAATTATTCCATCAAATACGTTTATGGCTTTACTTGCTCTGAATCAGCAGACATTATGCTTCAAGTTCATGATGCTTCCATCTCCATGTCTGTTACCATAGCAACATAATGAAGGATAAGCATTTAAAAGTAGAAGGACTGAAATTAAATATGTGCATGGCTGCCTGTAGCTAGGTCGCCAATCAGTCTGACAAGACATCAAACACTCATTGTCTGCCTCCTTGGCTTTATTGTTGAATCAGAAGAAGAGAGCTCTCACAAGTAGCATTTTATTCCATTCTATTGGTGGGTGAGAAAGAATCACAGAGTCAGATACTAGACTTGGCTTTCATCCAAGTATTACAAAAATAAATATTTCCCTCATTTTGGGTCACTCACTGGCAAGCTACTACCTGGCAGTCTGCCAATGCCTGTCTCAATTTCTTACCCCAATTCCCGCTGCCAAGGTATTGTTAGGAAGGTTGCTGAGGGGGTGCAGATTTACCCTCCTCTTTAATATGGAAGCCTGCAACAGGCTTTTGTCTATATGTTTAGCTCCAGGGGTTGACTCTCTGGCATCCACATTTTGTTTTAAAATACAAAATGACTATCCTTTTTTGTCAGGGCTGGTATGGTAGACTTCAAACACCATTATAGTTTTCAGAGAGGTCCTTGAGTGTTTGTGGTCAAATTTGTCAGGAATAGGCACCTTGATATGCAATTAGCCTTACTCAAAACACCTGTTACAGTATGTGTCCTATATTATCATACATGGCATGAAATAATCTCAGATTTTGTGTAGAGAGAGAAGGATAGAGCCTTGAAGGACCCTGGTCAACTAACTGTACTAGCCCTTACCCGTTCAAAGATATGAGCTCCAAAATGATGTGCAGTGTGTGGGTTATGGGATGTGCACTGTGCATACAGTATATGAGGGATGGAAAGTAACTTTAACTGGTGCTTGCATGATAATATGTAGGAGCATCAATGTAAGAAATACCCGTTTCGTTTAATGGCTACCCCCCCCCCCCCCCCAGCCCGCCCGCCCACCCGCCTGCGCACACACCCGCCTGCCTGCACACACACACACACACACACACACACAAACACACACACACAGAGAGAGCTGGTTAAACATGTTGCCCCCAGCCCACCCGCCCACCCGCCTGCGCACACACCCGCCTGCCTGCACACACACACACACACACACACACACACACACACACACACACACACACACACACACACACACACACACACACACACACACAGAGAGAGCTGGTTAAACATGTTGCCTCATGCTAGATGCAGAATAGATGCGCCTCAAGCTAGATGCAGAATAGATAGTAGATACACCATAAAAATGCTAATATACAGCATACGATTTGTGAAAGTGACAAACGGGCTTCACAGTTATGTCAGGTGTGTTCATATGCTAATGGTGATGCGATGTCAGATCAATTGCTCCAACCACTGAGGAGAAACGCTGTTTCAGACAGACAGACAGACAGACAGACACTCACTCACTCACTCACTCACTCACTCAGACAGACATTCGCAAAATTATAGTATAGATAGGGTAGTGGGGCTCCAACCCAGGTGCTAAATGTGCAACATTTCACCTTAGTGGAAGTGTGTTGTAAACATTGACTGTAAAAAAAACTCTTGACAGTGAGAAGATGTAGTGTAATACTTCCGTTTGGACTTGCAGAAATGCACACACACACGTATGCTGTGGGCACAGGTGTGTGCCCTCTCAGCACTCCTGGCCACACATACCTTTAATTGTCTCCACCAGCCGAAGGCATGGGGGAGAGTATGTTTTCCCCTTTGTCCGTCCGTGCGTCCTCGCAGTTTGTGACCACCTAATCTCAGTCGCCGTTGGCCCGGTTGCTGCCAGAGTGAGCACACACACTCCCTGGATGCCAATTCAGAACCTCTGACCCACGTTTTTCAAATGGGCCGATGTTCGCAAAACAGATTTCTGTGCACTACTCTTACAGATTTTGTCCAAAAATCCTACAAATCGGTAGGCAGGATCTTGACAGTCATGTGATCGACACGGATCTGTCCGATTTTGCATATTCCATCCTGATTGGCTAAAATTGGCTTCCAAACTTTGCAGGATTGGGCCGTTTTGAACAAAATGCCTCAAATCTCAAACGCAAAGTGCAATTATCATGAAATCGCGCACACACGTTCCCACTAGGTCAGGAAGAAATGCCACTTCAAATTTTTGAAATCAGCCTCATGTTGTTGCTATAACAGGCCGATTTGTGGTTTTTCAAACTTTGTAAGCGCACTCCCTAGAGGCCAAGGAAAAACCCTTTCCCTGCATTTTTCACATCAGCCTTTTAAAGCGCCACCTTTGGGCCGACTTGTGTAAAATAACACAAATCGGTACACAGTATCTCTATAGTCATGTGATCAAGTCTGATCTGTCTGATCTTTCATATTCCATCCTGATTGGCTAATATTAGCTTCCAAAGTTTGCAGGATTGCTCAGTTTTTGAACAAAATGCCTCAAATCATCAACGCAGCTTGCGATTACCGTGAAATTTGCCACACATATTCCCACTATGTCAAGGAACAAATCCTATCCTTTTCACATTGGCCTGTTATAGCGCCACCAGCAGGTAGACTTTAGCAATACACATTTTTGGAACACAATGCTTCAAATCATGCATGCAGCGTCCGATTGCCATGAAAGGTCTATAGGTGAAGAACATATGCCACCCTTTTTACATTGGCCTATTATACAGTAGCACCACCAGGACGCCTGGCCTGGTGGAGACCTGTGCTCATAAGAGCACTGCTTCTAGTTTATTTTAAAATAATGGTGTTGTGGGGGCGCCCGCTAGCCTAGTGGTCAAGACGCATACCACATACTAGGCTAGGATGCCTGCCGTCGTCGCCGGTTCGATTCCCAATCCGGACGACCTTTGCCAAATGTCATTCCCCATCTTTCTCCCCATTTCCTCCGTCAGTCTACTATCCTATCAAATAAAGGCATAAAAAGCCCAAAAACAAATCTTAAAACAAATAAAATAATAATAATGGTGTCGTACAAGCTCACATAGGCTGAGTATTGTAACATGGGCCTGTGCGTGTCCATCGTGCCTGTCCAACAGATGGTTTTCAGTAGCTTACAGTACCTTTTTATTGTCTGTTTAATGGAAATTCAGCCTGTAAGACCAAAACTCTATTGACACTGACAGTAATTGACATGTGTAATTGACATGTGCACAGAGTTCATTCTAAGTGGAAATCTGTTCACTTGCTTCCTTATTATGCCTGGGGTAGACAATTGTTGTTTTGCAAGGTTCAAGTCTACCAGTTTGTTTTGTTGCAACAGCCGAGACCAATCTTCTAAAAAGTTAACTTACGTCCCTTTCAAGTAAACTTTTCCCACCCATGGTCGCCTAAAAACTTTGGTTACCTTCAGAGAAGAAAAGTTCTGATGCTGCTGTTAGTGGAGATTAGCTGACGGGAATCGCATAGTTACTACGATAGACAGACATGCCTTTCATCCTGTTCTATTTTCCCTTGTTTGGCACGCCGTTAAAATGAATGTGAATCCGAACTGTGGTTCTAGAGTAGCCTAGCAGTGTTTACAAAGAATGCAAACAGCAAGAAACAGAGTACAGAGAAACGGCTTGCTCCGGCCAAAACATTTTTCTGGTTCCATAACCGGATCCGATTTTGGACTTTTTTATAAAAAAAATACAAAAGGCGTAAAAGACGTTTTTGGCAACTGACGCCATTGTTAAAAAAGGCGTTTTTGGCAGTGCAGGCTGCTCAACAGCTGGACATACATACTATACACACTCGGTCGTGTGTGTGTGTGTGTGTGTGTGTGTGTGTGCGTGCGTGCGTGTGTGCGTGTGTGGGTACGTGTGCATGTGCGTGTGAGAGACACACACACACAGAAAATTGTATTCAGTTCTGTTGCAGAGTTTTTAAATTCTGTTCTAACTTTGGAACCATTTGTCCAAATGATTTTTTTTTCCACATGATCACAAAGACGTGTCTGTTTGCGTGATTGATCGTCGGGCGAATCATACGTTGTGAAAAATATTTCGCGACAACTTGAAAAGGTATGTAAAATCTGAAAAATGTCTGTTAGTGAGGGCTACTTTTGGTTAAATATTCTTGGTAGAATGAGTTAAATATGACATCAACATTTTCCATCTCTCTGCCACTGCCTTTTTTGGTTTCATTTCCTTCCTTTTTTTACCTTTCTGCTTTTTCACAACTGCTGCATGATACTTGTTACGCATCTCACATCCTGACACCTCCACGACCACCACAAACGCACGTGCACACTTGCAGTGTGCAAGTGTGTGTGTGTGTGTGTGTGTGTGTGTGTGTGTGTGTGTGTGTGTGTGTGTGTGTGTGTGTGTGTGTGTGTGTGTGTGTGTGTGTGTGTGTGTGTGTGTGTGTGTGTGTGTGTGTGTGTGTGTGTGTTTGCGTGCCTTCTGCCCAAAAGCTTACGCTTATCAATGGCTGAGAGTCTCTGTAGGCAGTTACTATGGTAACCGTTGTAAAAGGTCTTTAAGAGCCAGTAAAGTGGTCCTGTCTAAGAGAGAGAGGAGTGACTGAGGACGTGAAGGGGGGAAAAGAATGTGTTACTGTAACAGGTAGGCAGGAACAAAGAGATATGATATGATCTGTAGACAGGGAAGGTAGGATCAATAGCTCGAAAAAAGTCGATTGATGTAAAGGAGAGAGAGGAACACAAGTGAGCTGTATAGTGTGTGGTGTGTGTGCGCACAAAAAGCAAATGTGAAAGAAGAGAGTCAAGGAGAAGGGAGATAAAATAGAGGGATGAAGTGTGGACAGGAGGCAGAGGGAAGCTAATTGAGCTAGCATAGCTTACCACAGTGATCGTATCTCACCCTCCATCTCTCCACTTAGCAGAAATACAACTCGCCACCCACATGCCATATGTGCAATTGTGCATTCTCTAGATGTTGTTATTTTGCTAAAAAACTGCTCTTGGTCCAACAAGTAATAGTGATAATAATAAACTTTCAGGTTATACTGTATTTCTGCCATATATTATAGTAGTAAAAAAATAATATATATATATATATATATATATATATATATATATATATATATATATATACACACAGTATATATTCCTTAATTACATTTCATTTCATTCCCCCTTTCTTCTCCCACCTTCCCTTGTCTTTCTAAGCATTTCACCCTTTCTCTAATCCTACCTTGACTCTACCGTTGTAACTCATAGTTTTCATATCTGCGTGTGCATTCTGATCAATAACTAAAACACAATTACCATCCCTATGATCTCACAAAAGAACCCATCCACAATGGCTGAGTACAACATAATGTTTTATTTTGTTATGTTATGTTTTGGCTTTTTTCTATTTAGAACATACAGTAGATGGAAAATGTCTGCAGCTGTGATATCTGTGACTACTGGTGGGTTTTTATGAACAGAAAGAGGTTAGGATATGTCATTTCAATCTGCATTTCAGCCAGGCTTGATTTGAATCTGAATGGCTCAGAACTTTGTATAGACATGATTTGAATCAGAATCACCAGCCGCTTCTGTGCCTGAACTTTAAATCTAAATCAGTTTGGTAACAGGTGGTTTCAATTTGATTCTCCTTGCAGGGAGAAAAGTTAAGCCCAATTTATACTTCCCGAAATAAACAATTTTCATTGAGTAACTACTGTACAAGTTTCTCTGACAGATCCATCTGTTTTTGTCTGTGTCACGTACGCTATCATTCAGATATCACACACGGCATAACTTAATCATAACTTAATCATCATACAATATCTTATTCTCGTTCTCACACATGCACGCACGCACGCGCACGCACACACACACACAACCACACAATCATAAGCTGAAAATTAATTCCACATCATCATCATAACACTGTTACTGGATGGCTGAGCATGTCATAAGGGGTGACAGAGGGGGCATGATTCAGGTGTGTGTGTGTGTGTGTGTGTGTGTGTGTGTGTGTGTGTGTGTGTGTGTGTGTGTGTGCGCGTGTGTGCGTGTGCGTGTGCGTGTGTGTGTGTGCGCTGTGTGTGTGCGCTGTGTGTGTGCGCTGTGTGTCTCCATGCATGCAGACTGGAGGTGCAGCGTATCACAGCAGATGACAGAGCACAGTGGGTCAGTGATGAAGACCATGGTATTGCATGCATCTGTGGTCTGTGTGGAGCCAGAGAGTGGAATTAAAATGGACAGCAGAGCAGGGTCATTGGTCAGCTTCATGATTGTGTATATTTTGAGTGAGTAGCCTGATCATGGCCACAGGAAATGTCACCACTGAAAGTGTCATTTGAAGTTTTTCTAGGGTTCCCTTTCAATAAGGAAGCACAGTTATGGGCAAGGAGTAAGTGATGCAGGAAAATACCACGGAGGACATGAATAAAATACTCTTTTCTAAAAGACTAATCCATGAGCATAGTCTGATTCATCGTTCTTCTGAGACATTTGCTTGTAGCCGGAAACATGCCTGACGGGACTTAGAATGCCTTATTCTTCATGCAAAATCATTTAGAATAGTGCCAAACCTCAAACAAAATCTTTATCTGCCCAACACAGAAAAGAGAAATGTCTGTTAAACGATCTATTGCGTGTTTTTGAAGTAATGATGCATATCTGGGCTTATAAACGTGAAGCAAATTAAAAACGATTATTTTTCCCCAGTTCACCTATTCAGAGATGAATATAACAAGAACTGCACTCTGTCGAGGTGGCAACTTGCGCCTTTGCTCACCACTGGCATCACCACTGGCGCCTGATTATGGATCCCACTGGGAAAGATGGATGGAAACGGCATAGAGCGCTCGTTTTCACAGTTATTGTCCACGACATTGCAAGCGGCGCGAAGGCCAGCGGACCTTGGTCCTTTGCGGCGCTCGGGCGCGAAGAGCGGGCCAGGGCCGGCCGCGCGAGTTACGAAGCCGTGGTGAATGCAATCGTTCTATTTATGCCCAGGCCGTAAGGCACGATAAACGCAATGATAATTGGGTTTTCGTGCACCTCGCGCGGTCCAAGTGACTACAACGGAGCGCTCCCTACGTCCGGTTCAGCCAATCACAAGCTTCAAAAATGAGTCCGGGGCTTGGTTATCCATCTTTCCCAGTGGGATCCATAATCACGCACCACTGGCGATCACCACTGGACCCTGCATTGGCTGTTAATGATGATGTTGCCAGAAATGCTGGTCCCTGATTGGGCTATGGGCTTAAACACCCACAGCTACCTACCTACCTACCTACCTACCTACCTACATACCTACAGTACCTACCTACCTACCTACCTACATACCTACCTACATACCTACCTACCTACCTACCTACCTACCTACCTACCTACCTACCTACATACCTACAGTACCTACTGTACCTACCTACCTACCTACCTACCTACCTACCTATCTACCTACCTACCTACCTACCTACCTACCTACAGTACCTACAGTACCTACCTACCTACCTACCTACCGTACATACCTACAGTACCTACCTACATACCTACCTACCTACCTACCTACCTACCTACCTACCTACAGTACCTACAGTACCTACCTACCTACCTACCTACCTACCTACCTACCGTACATACCTACAGTACCTACCTACCTACCTACCTACCTACATACCTACCTACCTACCTACCTACCTACCTACCCACCTACAGTAACTACATACCTACCTACCTACCTATTTACATTCGCAGCTAAACACAGTAATTGCAAGTAATTAGCCTATCATGCTATAATCTTGTATAAACTAGTACTACAAGTATAAACTAGTACTACAAGTGTGCTTTCCTCTTGTTGTACACAGCAGTTTGGTGCAAGCCTTTTATGGTGTCAAACGGGTTGTAGAACAATGCAAATGATTCCCACATGAACACACACTTAATTTATGAACAGGTGGAATTCATCATCGGATGTCTCCTATGACGCACACAATACTGTACACAACCTTTCATGATTCCAATGTTGTTCTTTACTTAGGAGCACACGTACACTCCTGGCCCCATACTGTGGAATAAACTCACCATTGCAATTAGAGGTAATACATCAATACATCAAATGCATAGAAATAGTAATCTAAGAAAAACGTAGGTATAGACCAAGCACCTATTCAGTAAAAACTATAAAAATCATATGTGTATGGTCATTGAGGGTAGACAAGTGCTACAGTAAAGCCCTTTACACACAGGACAGTTGCGTTTTTTTCGTTTGCTGCATGAATCAAACGCATTGGATTTGGTGTGCAAGGCTGTGCGGAATCGGCGCTGCGGATCCCAAAAGGAGTCATAAAAGGAGTGATGAGTTTTTTACCGCATGCGACAAGACGCACGAATCGAACTGGGTTCGATCGAGAAAAGAACGCACGGCGGCAGCCACTCGTCGCACGGCTAATTCGGATCCGGTGTGCATGAGGTCGTAGAGAATCATTGTTTTCTTTTAAAAAAATGAAATTGTCCGTTTTATCCGTGCGGATAAACGCGCCTGTGTGCAAAGGGCTTAAGTGCTATGGGCTAAGGTGGAGTCTGAAGAGGTGAGTGACCATGGCGGAGGGAGTGAGTCTGCATTGAACTGTGTCACTACTACTTTGATGACATCATCAAAGTGTACTTTGCAAGCCAAACCCCACAATCAATCTTCCAGTTCTAGGCAACACAGAAGGGGGGAGAGGGTGGGGTCTTTTTTCTTATTTTCAGCTCCAAGGTATATTAATGACATAGTTCAATGTTGAAAATGAGTGGTATTTAAGAGCGTTAAATTGTAAATTGTACACTAAAATACAGTAGAGATTTAAGAAGAGCTTTGTGAATCTGGCCCTATGAGCGTTTGAGTGTTGAGGCGAATGTCACAAAGGTATTTGAGATCAGCACAGCCCAAGTTTTAGATTTGTCTCACTTGTTATCAGCAGCCTGTGTAGTATGTTGCCTCTGGGTTAAAGAGCATGAGCCAGTAATAACATATGTCCGCTAACTTCAAATGCCCTTTAGGGAATGTCTTTCCATGTCATATCATATCATATCATGTTAACATTTACTCTTATCAAACCACATTGTAAATATTTCTTAGCATCAAGCAAGCACTCTCATTTTCCCCCACCTTATTATCCGCTACTGTTGAGCGCTGATTATGTTAAGCAGTGTTTGGGTTGTTTCAGTCACTTCTCCATCAGACAGTGTCTGATGGAAGTAAACAAAATCTCATCAAGGGGATGAGGTAAAAGAAATGCTGCACCTATTTAAAAAATCACTCCTATTCATCCATGCACGTCTCATCAAGCGCTTGCTCCGCTTGTCTGACATTGTATTCCGTCCTTTGGTAAATGTTATTTGTCTTTTTTGACGATATTGGCATCAACAGTTATGCAGCCGACTATTAACCACTTTCTCCCTGGCATTCCTATTTTGGGTTTGTCATTGTTATAGGAGACAATTCTTGAATACAGATTATTAAATAAATGTTAACTTTATATTTACTTTCTGTTCATTGTATAATTAACATTCATTATTTTCATTTATTGAAATATACCTATCAAAGGTTATTTATTTGTATTTGTTTTCTTATAAGGGAAATGTTTTTAAAAATATTAAAAACATTGCTAATCCCTGGTTTAGCACTCTTCCAAAATCACAAAAGCACAGCAGCAGCTAGAGAACAAAAATAAACATGTAAAAGAGAAACATTTCCTATCGCAGCTTTGTTTTCCAAGAACAGTGCGTTTCTGGTTGGAGTTGCTCACTTCCTGAAACATTTGCAGACGAGACCACAGGCCAGAGCAAGGCCAGCAGAGCACAACAAAGAGACTGAATGCATGTACAGCACTCACGTCACACCAAATTCTGGGCCCTGGGTGCTTTAACTATTGAGAAATAGCAGATACAGTATACAAGCTCACAGCGCGGCACCAAGTGCCACGCTGTGAGCTTGTAGATCTGCTATTTTAGAAAAATATTGAAAATGTGTGAATTTTTCAAAAAATATTTCAAATCATTCTAAGGTTTTTTTTTTAAAAAGAAAAAAAAAATCCAGGTCCCTCCACCTTGGGCCCTAGTAACTCAGTCCCACTCCCCCCCCCCCCCCCCCCCCCCCACCTTGTGAGGCCCCTGACAGCACTGTACATGCAACAGGAGTTGCCAAATCTTTTCAGCTGGAGACCCAAAAGAGGAATTTGATGTCTTGCCCGAGACCCAAACGTACAAAAATACATTATGAATTAACCACTTATAAGTCCTATTTCAGAAATTGTGAAAACAGCCAAGCTACAAGCTCACAACTTGTCGCATTGCGCTCAGTAGTATGGCAGATTATTCTGAAGCCTGGTTCTCAAAGTGGGGCTCAGGGACCCTCAGAGGTCCTTGATGTTCCAAATGGACCTTTAGAGGTCTGAAACTCTTGAGAGTTACTGTATGAGGGTCTTTTAAATGTCAAAGTTTGAGAACCACTAGTCTAAAGCTCCCATAGAACAACAAACAGCAAATTCTCTGACAGCGTTTGAGTGTGTTGGCATTAAGAGAGAGGCGCTTATCCAGGGAATTAAGCTGTTTGTAGATCAATGTAAAATGCTGTTTGATTGCACTGGCCAATTGCTACTCTCTCAGTTGTCTGTGTGTGTGCGTGCGTGCGTGCGTGCGTGCGTGCGTGCGTGCGTGCGTGCGTGCGTGCGTGCGTGCGTGCGTGCGTGCGTGCGTGCGTGTGTTCAGCCACAGCCTGATGCCCTTTCCAACCTCTCTGGACACGTAGATTCCATATTGCAGATTCCACAGGGAGCAACGTTTCACCTGGTATCCTACTATTGGTGTTATTAAAGTTCTTAGTTATATTGTGTGTGTGTGTGTGTGTGTGTGTGTGTGTGTGTGTGTGTGTGTGTGTGTGTGTGTGTGTGTGTGTGTGTGTGGTAGATTGACTCCTATGGTAGAATGGTTGCATTGTCTAAGTAGCAACGGATGCTAGGATTGGACAATATTGTCGGATGGGACTTAGCGATCAGTCTATTGGCCGTGTTCACAGGTACTGTAGGAAGCCTGTTACGACTAAATTAGGAGAAGATGAAACAAAAGAAAAAGAAACCAGGGCAGCTCGCGCGCTGTGGTGAGAGTTGTGTGTCACTGTGAGCATGTACTATTTTATTGACTAGTTAAATCAGTGGAAGGCATTTGGTGCTGTGTGTGTACACTTTTATGTGTTGTTTTCCACTGAAAGTTCTGTCACAGCAAGAAGAAATGTGTTCTAAACAAGTGGTGATGTGCTGTGTGTGCCAAGGAGGAGTGCGAGAGAAGGTGTTGCTTACTTTCAGGCCTGAGGCTCTCAGGATACATCATCTGTCTCCACAGGTCATCTGTTGATTGCACTGCAGTAGGGACAACTTTGGGTTTTCTTTGGGTTTCGCCTCCCAGAGTCCCTGCACAATACTGTGCCTTTAGTTTCTATGTGATTGTAAGCAACTAGAAGTTAGGCCGGCTTTGCCGGCCTCACCTCTAGTCTTGTCACGTCGCGGCTATAGGATAATATTATTCCTCTTGCTCTGTGTTGGCTTAAAGCGACAGGTAGACATTGTAGACGCTAACAACACCGCCCCCAAGTTATGGACACACAGGCTCTCCCTCGCACACACACTCATGTGTGTGTATGAAGACGAGAGATCCATTCCAGACTTACAGCGATGTTGACTCAGGCCGACCCATATGAGCTCCGGCGACCTCAATATGACCCCCGAGCTGTGTGTGTGTGTGTGTGTGTGTGTGTGTGTGAGCACTTGAGCAGTCCTAGCCAATCAACGGCGACTCCTACTGCTATCCGTCTTATCGTTTATCATGATAAAAATCAAACCTCGGTTCGAAGTGGAGCGGTGAATTTGAGCAGCTGTACCCTATGTGAGTGAGTGAGTGAGTGTAAACTGTGCCTGTGAGTGAGTGGTGAGTGTGCCTGGCCTGCACAAAACAGCGCCCCTCCTTTAACTAGTGTGTTGTGTGTGGCCACTCAAGGTATTGCCCAGGCTACGGACAGGGCCAGCCAGCCAGCCAGCCAGCCAGCCAGCCACATACCCACGGATATACCTGTTCATTGGGAGCGCTTTCACCGCTCCAAAAACACCCACACTATTTGTATCGTTAAATGATCCCAGTGTACGTCATGCACTCGGATCAATTCACCTTTTGTTTGCTGAGCTGCATATCCGGTACCATTTAAACCCTCTATTATTGTTCAAACGGACCTGGAAATAACATACTTGATAGTCTTTTTTGGAGCGATGAAAGCGCTCCCAATAGACAGGTATGTCCGTGGGTATGTGGGTGGCTGGCCGGTGGCTGGCTGGGTGGCTGGCTGGGTGGGTGGCTGGCTGGCCATGTCCGTAGCCTGGCAATACCTTGAGTGGCCACACACAACACACTAGTTAAAGGAGGGGCGCTGTTTTGTGCAGGCCAGCCACACTCACCACTCACTCACAGGCACAGTTTACTCACTCACTCACTCACTCACATAGGGTACAGCTGCTCAAATTCACCGCTCCACTTCAAACCGAGGTTTGATTTTTTATCTACCAAATCTCTTTGTCAGAAAATAGCCAATCTACAAGCTACAAGCTTATTTTTCTGCAAATGTTCCGCCTCAGGATAATGGATGTTGGGGGTATTTTGATTATCGCGATAATATCGTAAATCACAATAATTGTGACATGACATTTTCATATCGTACCTTCACAATAAGCAATGTGTGAGAGAGTCAAGCATTAAATTGTGTTTTGTCCTCATTACACAGTGCATAATTTGACATAAATTTTACATTTAGGCATTTAGCAGACAGTGACAAAGTGCAGGATTGCCTTGGAGTACAGTAAGTGCCATGAATCCTAGTCAACAAGCTACAGGGTAAATTGTCATGTGTAGAGTGCAAAGAAAACTATTAAGCGCTGCTTAGGATACCTGGTGAAACATCAACAACAACAACATTAACCTACTATCTGTCTAGACAACATGCTATCATTTAAATACGTTTTTTGTGAACATTACATGCGTCAATCAAATGCTAGATGTTTTCTGACACACTGCCTTGATAATGGATCATGTGTGGAAAGCACAGGGTGTAAGTCATCAAGTAGCTCACATTAGAAGCCATGTAAGTCTGAGGATCATAGGATCAAGTACCTCGAATTTGAGATCTGGTGCACTAGAGGGGACTCATATGATGGCTTCCTTATTCCTATACTGTATGTAGGACTTCTTGAATGTGTCGATTTACAGTATGTTGTACAGTATATCTTCGTTCGTTTGTGGTGTGTTTGTGGCACGCAAGGATTATGAACTAGACCTTTCAGTTGGGCAGCTGCTGACATTGATAGTGTAGCAGTAGGAACATGGTGATATGATGGTGGCAAGCCTTATCAGAGATTTATGGGATAACAGATCAGCCATTACAGTGCATGCTGAACTTACAAATCAAATAAAAGGGACATTTCATTTTATCTCAGAGATTGTGTTTCTAGCAGTCTCATCTTTTCAATCAGTTTTCTATCATTTTTTTTTTTTTATAAATATTTTTATTGGAAGTTTAGGCATAGTCACATCAGAACATATAAAACAAGCATATACAGCAATATGGAGAGACATCCTATTCTCAATAAAAGATACAATTCTTCTTGCCTGCTTCCATATATGATTTTAACTTGTTTTTCTTAAACAGCAAACAAACACATATATTTACATAAAGAAACAAAATCAAAGTACAAGAAAAGTAAAAATAAAATAAAAATATAGACAAAAACAAAGCGAAATAAGGGGGAGAGAGAAGAGAGAGAGAGAAAGAGAGAGAGGGGGGGAGCTCAGTCAATCAGTGGGAATCAATTTAGGCATTCAACAGACGCTCTTAATCCAGAGCTATTTACAATAAGCACAACGTAATAATACATCAAGTGCATAGAGGCAGTGTATTGCCTCAGTGATCTGTGTGTGTGTGTGTGTGTGTGTGTGTGTGTGTGTGTGTGTGTGTGTGTGTGTGTGTGCGTGTGCGTGTGCGTGTGCGTGTGCGCGCGCGTGTGTGCGCGTGCGCGCGCGTGTGTCGCAGTTCATTTCATGAAGCTCTCAAACTGCCTTATACCACAACCCCATATTATGAGGTGTATTTTGCGGCGACCCCATCAGCCATAAATGTGGTCAATTTAACATAAAACATTTAAAATAAAAGTAAAACATCAGCCTGGTTGATCTACTGTATATCTATATTTCTCTTGCTTTATCTCTCCTCCCAGCTGCGAGCTGAGCGAGCAACAGGACCATCAGACATGGGGAAGCAGAACAGCAAACTCCGTCCCGAGGTGATGCAGGACCTGCTGGAGAGCACAGACTTCACGGAGCACGAGATCCAGGAGTGGTACAAGGGCTTCCTGAGGGACTGCCCCAGCGGGAACCTCTCCATGGAGGAGTTCAAGAAGATCTATGGCAACTTCTTCCCCTACGGCGACGCCTCCAAGTTTGCGGAGCACGTGTTCCGCACTTTCGATGCCAATGGCGACGGCACGATAGACTTCAGGGAGTTCATCATCGCGCTGAGCGTGACGTCGCGCGGCAAGCTCGAGCAGAAGCTGAAGTGGGCCTTTAGCATGTACGACCTCGACGGGAACGGCTACATCAGCAAGGCAGAGATGCTGGAGATTGTACAGGTGAGGGACTGCATAATAGTGTTTCCCATATTGTAGAATTTTTTCTTTTAGACTTTTAATACATCCAGACATATAGAAGAAACCCAAAGCATTAAAGTTCCTTCCCACCACCATGTGAGTTTGAATTCTCCATAGTGCTTGTTGTAAACAAAAACAATAGACTGGTTGCTAGGCTTCTCCCCTTAGAAACTTTAAAGGGGCCACACCATAAAATTCATTTTTTATTTAATTTTTTCATGTATTTTATTATTCCCAGTGTATTTTTCTATCCAACAAAATACAATTCATTAACTCTAAGCCTTGGTTTTCATTTCTGTGATTTTCTGAGTGGGTGTGTCCGAATGGTTCTCTCCTGAAAAGTGGACTGGTGTGATGTCACACCAGGGCCCATTTCCATAGTACCGCCCCTCCACTTCAGCTTTCATAAAAGCTGTATAAAACCGTATTATGGACCAATATTTATATCAAATATTTATTTTTAAAAGCATGGTGTGGCCCCTTTAAGAAGTTCCCCATAGACATGAATGGGAAATCTCTGATTTTCCACATGAAAATGATTGATGATTCCTGGAGCCAGAGCTCAAAAAGCTCTGCATAATCTCGTCAACAAGGCCTGCATTATGCACTAGAATAATGTGCATGCCTTTACTATTTCAACAAACAAAATACAGACAAATCTATGGAATGTTTGAGAAACACAGGGTTTGGACAATAGCTATTGTTGGATGGGACTTAACGATCAGTTCACAGGTAGGAAGCCTGTTACGACTAAATTGGGAGAAGATGAAAAAATAAGCCAGCGCAGCTTAAATAGTAGAAATTGAGAGGTATAACAGGAGAGGAGACATAAAGAAACAGAAAGTCTACTGCGTGTTTTGAATTCCAGTCAAGTACCCTGTGTGACCCGAGAAACCTCTGAATTGATTTCCATCTTGCTCTCAGACAAACACACAGGCATAGACATAGAAACTGCTGCATTGGCCAGTGCAGTGATAAGTAAACACTGTCATATAAACAGCCTAAACAACACTACCACTGTATCCATAACATTCTGTTCATGAGACATGCTTGTATCCAGTATTATTTAGCAGTTTTCAGCTGCTTACTGTTTTCCAATGTGATTGGTAATATACTGTACATTGATTCCAGAAGCACCATAGGCCATTTTTGACATACAAGAGCATTTTGAATGCGAGGCCACTCCTGCAACAGTATTTGACTTGAAGTGATGTTATCAATGCTGACAAGGCACTTTGATTTCAATTGAACTTTTTCTTTATGTTCTATCTGCCTCTTTGTGGCTGAATGACAACAGCTACAAACAACATCCTTGACAACTTGTCAACTTAGCCTTCTTCCAGACCCGAAGGCTCAAATGAATATGTGTCAACATCCCCCAGGGCCCGTATTTATCAAGCCTCTCAGAGTAGAAAATCGGTCCAAAGAATTGACACAAAATTGGCCCTTCTTTCAGGCACATAACAGGAGTAGCAGCATGTTATCAGTATTCCTTTCTTGAGGAACAGCTCTTAACTCCACCAGTTTTCAAGAGAGCTGTCCGAACCTATTAGTAAACATTTTGAGGAAGGAGAGATGTCTTGCATTGGAACAACTGACAGCAAGTTTATTAACCACTTACACCCTGGTCTATATACTTCATTGACTTCCCCCAGGGGTCTATACTAAAAAAAAAAATCCATGTGTACATTTTATATCTGTTGTTGTAGCAACGCTGAGGAAGACCCGTTAGGTTGAAACACGTTTGTTGCTTTGGTTGAGGTACATAAATAATAAATGGACATTTATTGGGTTTTTCCTCAATATCTGTTGTTGTAGCCTATGTGCTTGGAAACAAAACTAGGCCCTGTCAACACACTATGTTCTATTTACTCCTGAGTCCTGAGACGAAGGTGACATCTCGCCGAGCAGGTAGTTCTGCTCAAGCTGCCTCTATTCCGCCAGGCAGTAAGCTTGCGTCACACGGTGGACACAGGCAGCTTTCGCTGGCCGTTGATTTTCGGCTCCAAACAGCGATAGATGGCTTGTTGGGTCCGGGATGACACGCTGCTTCCAACGGTGCCGGGCTTCTCAGTGTGCAATGCCCCAATCCCATTCTGAAGAAGACTGTGAGTTGAAACGTTAATCAATAAACCTCGATTGGGAGCTTTTACTTTTTACTTAAAAAAATGGCCTTGATCCACTGTTGGTCCTGTACCTGCCGTCCAGCTGATGTGCCAGTTTATTTTTTTTCTTATAGATATACAGTATATACCTAAAAACAAATGTCCAAGTGGTGGTGCAGGGGGGGTGATGGGAGCAAACAAACAAACACATACCAAACTTCAGTGACACTGACCCCAACAGTGAATACAGTACGCTTAAATATACTGCAAATTTGGTCAGCTGCTTGAAATGCATGCAATCCTATTGTGCAATCCCTGCATCCCTATCCCTGCATCAAACTAGATAGGACGATACTCATTGAATTCATAGAGCAGATATCAGGGGATTTTTTTTTATCCTAATTTCTATTTAGTGTATATATATGTATGTATATATGTATGTATATATGTATGTATATATATATGTATATATATGTATATATATGTATATATATATATATATATATATATATGTATATATATATATATATATATATGTATATATATATATATATATTGGAGTGATGGTTAAGATATTGGACTTTCACGTGGGAGACCCGGGTTCGAAGCCGGGTTAGTCCGTAGGATAATGACCAGATTTTAGGTGAATCGTTCACTTTTTCATACAAGCGTGAAAATTGGTACACTTGTACAGTTTGGGGCCCTGAACATTTTCAGATATGGAGCCATCGCAAAAACGCCCCCTGGTGGCCAGGGCAGCCATTTTACTTTCCGCCATTACCAATTAATGTATTTTACATCATAACTCCTGAACTAAACATGATAATACAGAATAGATGATGTCTAGACCTATGTTTTGATGGTCAAGGATTCCATTGATATCATGTACAACATCATAAACTGTCCAGGTGAATAGTTAATGGTCAATTTGGTGATGTTTTGAGGTAGCCTGCTGGTTTTGTTCGAACATTTTTCACTTTTTCATAAAAGTATGAAACTTGGTACACTTGTACATTTTGGGACCCTGAACATTGTCAAATATGGAGCCATCACAAAAACGCCCCCTGGTGGCCATGGCGGCCATTTAATATCCACCATTACCAGATAATATATTTTGCATCTTATCTCCTGAACCATACATGATAATACGGAATATGTAATGTCTACACCTATGTTTTGATGGTCAAGGATACCATTGATAATGTGTACAACATCATAAACTGTCCAGCTGAATAGTTAATGGTCAATTCAGTGATGTGAGATGGAAATCACAATATTTCGTGTCTGTTGCATACATGTTGTGTAGAGGTTTAGCTTTGCCCCTGATAATACAGTGAGAGCAGAGCAATATTCAATATGACAATAACAAATTAGCTTTAAATAATGTGTGCAGACAAAGGTTTATTTAAAAGATTTTATTTCAGAAATAGTTGGTTTTGTTGTCTTTTTCTAGTTGATTTCTTAAGCACATATATTTCATTTCATATTTTTTCCTAGTATTGATTTCATGTTTCATGCATGTTTTTTGTTTGACTGATTGATTGTTGTCGTCGTTGTTGATGACAATGAATCTATTCTTCAATCTTCACTGTCTCCTTCACAGCCTCCTCCACATTGACACTATGCTGTGCACTATAAGGAGGCTTTTTTTGCATTTATTTGCAGCCTTTCTTGCAGCCACAACTCGAAGAGCTCAAGAGCTTGGCTTGCCTGTGGAAGAATTGACCACAATGGTCTCCAATTAGGTGGGTACGTCCAACCCCAGTCTGTTGGAGATGGTAGATCTGGTGCCACCTCAAATGCTTGTCCCCAACAGTGTACTCCTTGGTACACTGCTCTTTTGAGGTGCTGCACCAGTGCATCCTTATGCTCCATCACTCTTCCTTTTTTTGTGAATAACTCAAGATGAGCTTGATTGATGTCAAGTTGGCTGCTGGTGCGATCGTAGGAGAGAATTGTGAAGCGTTCCACAATGTAAATTACTTGCTCTGGAATTGGTTTTGAAGACTTTGACAGAGCCATGAAGGACTCCAGGTTTCCCATGCTTTCTTCTTTCCCCTGGTTGCAAATGCCGATACTGTGTCACAGCCATCAAAGGCATGTAACACAGGAAGAGCCATGGATTTGTCAGGAGTTGACCCAGACACATACCTGCTCATGAGATTCATGGGCAGGTATGTGTCTGAAGTTTTTTTACAGTCCCAAATGCCACCCAGCAAGCTTGGTCTTGAGTTATTCACAAAAAGGGAAGAGGAGAGCAAATACTCCCAACTAGGGATGCACTGGTGCAACAACTCAAACGAGCAGTGTATCAAGGAGTGTTGGGGACAAGCATTTGAGGTGGCACCAGAAATGCCATCTCCAACAGACTGGGGTTGGACAAACCCACTTGATTGGAGACCATTGTGGTCAATTCTTTAATAGGCAAGCCAATCTCTCCAGCTCTTAAGTTGTGGCTGCAAAAAAGGCTGCCAGGGGCATTAAAATTGCAAATGCAAAAAAAAAAAAGAAGAAAAAAGAAATCCTAACAGTGCACAGCATAGTGTCAATGTGGAGGAGGCTGTGAAGGAGACAGTGAAGATTGAAGAATAGATTCATCGTCATCATCAACAACACCAACGACAACAATCAATCAATCAATCAATCAATCCGTCAAACAAAATACATGCATGAAACTTGAAATCAATAATAGCAAAAAACATGAAATATATATGTGCAGACACAACATATTGTGATTTCCTTCTCAAATCACTGAATTGACCATTAACTATTCAGCTGGACAGTTTATGATGTTGTACACATTATCAATGGAATCCTTGACCATCAAAACATAGGTGCAGACATCACATATTCTGTATTATCATGTAAGACGCAAAATACATTATATGGTAATGGCGGATATTAAAATGCCCACCATGGCCGCACCAGGGGGCTTTTTTGGGTTGGCTCCATATCTGAAAATGTTCAGGGTCCCAAACTATACAAGTATACAAAGTTTCATATTTTTTATGAAAATGTGAAAAATGTTCGGACAAAACCAACGGACTACCTCACAACATCACCGAATTGACCATTAACTATTCACCTGAACAGTTTATGATGTTGTACATGATATCAATGGAATCCTTGACCATCAAAACATAGGTCTAGACATCAACCATTCTGTATTATCATTTTTTGTTGAGGAGTTATGATACAAAATACATTAATTGTTAATGGTGGAAAGTAAAATGGCTGCCATGGCCACCAGGGGGCGTTTTTGTGATGGCTCCATATCTGAAAATGTTCAGGGCCCCAAACTGTACAAGTGTACCAGGTTTCATACTTTTATGATAAAGTGAAATCATTTCGGACAAACATTCAGACAAAACCATTGGACTACCTCACAACATCACCAAATTAACCATTAACTATTCAACTGAACAGTTTATGATGTTGTACATGATATCAATGGAATCCTTGACCATCAAAACATAGGTCTAGACATCAACTATTCTGTATTATCATGTTTAGTTCAGGAGTTATGATGTAAAATACATTAATTGGTAATGGCGGAAAGTAAAATGGCTGCCCTGGCCACCAGGGGGCGTTTTTGCGATGGCTCCATATCTGAAAATGTTCAGGGCCCCAAACTGTACAAGTGTACCAAATTTCACGCTTGTATGAAAAAGTGAACGATTCTCGTCACTATCCTCCAGACTAGGTGGGGAGGTTTGGATCACCTCCGTTATATTGGTGCCGTAACCCGGATCCGGCTTCCCCGTAGGAGGAGGTCCAAGGGGGGGTGAGTGTGGTGTGTGGAGTGTCAGTGTGATTCAGAGTGATTCTAGATACTTGATAAATATGGGAACAGATATCTACAGTAGTTAAAGTGGAGGGGAGTTATCTTCTATCTCGAAACAACACTTTTTCCAGTGCTTTCAGGGGAATTGACCTGGTAGTCCACCTTGTTGCCATAGCGTTACTAAAGCATGTTAAAACTATTTCAAACCATAACAACATATGCGGTTTGGTTAAAAGAATAGGGAGATAAATATGTGTAATTGTCTTTGAGAATGGGATGATAACAAATTTGAGCCTTTCCTCAGATTAACAAAGGATTTGTCCAACGATTGATAGAGCCTTGTGTCTAGGAAGTCATTAAGTTCTGGCATTACAGTCCCCATTGAGATTCCAACACATTTAATCCAATACATTTAATACAATTATGTTGTGGTGCCTAGATATGGCAGCAAGCCACATTCAAATACAAGTGTGTAAATGTGCCCAACAGCTGATAGTAAACCGATTTCCCTAACCTCCCTTATCAAAGTGTAGTTTGGACAAATCTGATTTGATTTTTCCTACTGTAGGAGTGTTAGATGTATCCTTGTCATACACAGCCTCTATATGTAGATAAAACCTTGATACACTCACTCTGCATTAAGCTTGTAATACCAGGGGCAGATAGAGTCAAAGCTATGCTTAATTCATGTTTATGAAACTGGCTACATAGTAGATATGGTTTAATTTACGGGAGGTCAGTTAGTGCTACCCTTCCTTTTTTTAACGACCCCAGACATTTAATCTTGCATTATCATGACACATTTTACATACACATAAACCTTTTTCCATTTCACTTTTATTGCTTGGAACACCATTTGTCAACAGGAGTAGGGAGTTTGATGTTTCTGTCATATTCTGTGATATTTCAGTCACCTGTTGTATTTCAATAAGACAATGAAAGTCATCCAAAGTGCCTTTTCAGAGGAAACTGAAGGAGTCTCTTAACCCATTTTGGACAGGAACCACATTTTTAGAATCAGCCTCAGCCCTAAATGGAGTACTTAAATGGCTTTTTTCCCATCATTTAATCACGGCTTGAATATCGATTTATTTGATACAAATAAAGACAAGGACATTTTTATTTGGTATAACATTGCTTTATTGCGAATGAAGAATCCCAAAACCAAGAGAATAGTGTTGGGGAAAAAAAGATTTGTCCCATTTTCTTTTTAAACAGCTAAACTTGATCAAAAATCTTTTTATAAAATAGAAAACAACGCTTTAGGGTACGGTCACACCGAACCCTAAAGCCCCAATGCTTTTCAATGGGAACGGAGCGGTTTGTTGCCATCCCATGAAAAGAGATGAAAAGCATTGTCAGAATCTAAGTTCAGTGTGACAGCACCCTTAACCCATTTAGGCCTAGAATTATTGAATGCTTTAACCAGTGAAAAATAGCAGATATACAAGCTCACAGCGCGAGCTTATAGATCTGCTATTTTTGAAAAAGTCGTCAAAATGTGTGCAAATCTTTGAATATATGTATTTTCAAAGCGAACGTTTGTAACTCAACTTCTGGGTGGTCCCTGGAACTAAATATTTTGAGATGGGGTCCGTGGCCAAATAAATATCATTTTGGAGGTCCTTGACATGAAAACGTTTGAGAACCACTGACATAGTAGTCTCTCAAGAGCAGTTAAGTGAAAAGGACATTTTCTTTGACGATGGCTATCCAGATTGCTGACATAGAAACATAGGTTTTTAAAAAAATCTTAGAAGGATTCAAAAAACACGTATAGAATCGGGTAAAAATTCGATTTTTCAAGATTTTTCAAAAATAGCAGATCTACAAGCTCGCAGCGCGGCACCGAGTGCCGCGCTGTGAGCTTGTAGATCTGCTATTTTTCAATAGTTAAAGCATAAAATAATGATACACAATATAGTGTACCCGTGTAAACCAAGGGTCTTCAACAGGGGGCCCGGGACCCCGAGGGGTCCCCAGAGTTACTACAGGGGGTCCTCCAAATCTTTGAGTGATAGAAACTTTTTTTCTCCTTTTTTATATTAACCACTTAAACCCTAGCGTCCATATTCTGAGAACTTTAGCCAAAAATAGTAGATCTACAACAGCAATAGCAACATTGCTTGTAGATCGGCTATTTTTGGTGTAGAGGGGAAAACGAGCAGACTAAGTACAGAGTGAAAGGTCAAGTTTATTAAGTGCTTAAATATCTGAAAACACAAATTGACATGAATCCAAAATACACTGATGATTGTGCTGTCAAACAATGAAACTATATGAACAGGTTGTGGGGGTCCCTGCTTCCTCTCTCAACTAAGGGGTCCTTGGCCTGAAAACGTGGTGTAAACCCAAGTGTCCTTCATCCATTGGTATACTCCTATATTGCTTTAATGTTTTTTTTTTTTTGCTTCCAGTGTACTGTCATGCACAAGCGAGGGACTCACCTAAGCATGCTCAGTTCACACTCACGCACGCGCCCAGGCTTGTGCACTGTTCGTCTATGAGATGATTTACCCCAGACATTTTTTTAAAACAAAAAAAGCGATGTTTTGTAAATACTGAGGGCACGGACTGGATACAGGTAACTTGTGTGAGGGTTGTGTGAGCGTTGTTTTGGAGTTGCTGTGCTGTTTTTTTAAAAAGGTCCCCTATTCAGATTCATTAAAAACACCCATTCTTTTTTCTAGTGACTCATACTACCCTCCTAATACGTGAGCAGGCTGTGTTTTTCTTTTTCCCCTTTTTATTTTTTTGATAACATTTACATCAAATATCTAAATATCGAATCAATCAAATTAAAATCTGTTCAGGGCGTTCATAAAAGCCTGATTAGAATAATAAAATAACCAAACGTTTTTGTGAAAGTGAAATATCCCTTTAATCTCTTTCTATTTATAGCTCAGGAACACCCTTGGTCTGTCTCACTGATTCAACAGGCCTGCAGTTGGGAGGATGGAGTGGGGGTGGGGGGGTGGGGTGGGGTGGGGGGTCATGGAAAAGTGACATCCGTTATCTGAGCCGTGCAGCGGTGTTCAGTTCACCTTTGAAAAAGAAGACAAGGGAGAAACGGCAAGTGGGGGTGGCATTTCCTGCCGAAGTGCTCTTTGTGTAAACAGACCTTCTGCTGTGTGTGTGTGTGTGTGTGCGCGCGTGTGCGTGTGTGTGTGTGTGTGTGTGTGTGAACTCTCCCCTCACGCTGCTATTTTGGTCTCCGGCGGGAACGCTTGTTCATTGGTCCCATTTCAGCTTCCCCTAATTCTTGTTAAACAGAAAGCTCATCTTTTGTTGCTTTTTTGTCCCATTTTTTGCACCGGGTATAATTTTCTGGATCAAGAGGCCTGTGATGGGGCTGTTTGAAGGCCCAACATAGAACCAGCTGACCATTGGCTGACTTCCACAGGGGTCACAGAAGCAAGGGTCAGCAGTGATGCGGAGCACGTCTCTCTGTACCAATGGGCAGTCTCATTTGCACTAGTAGAGCCTGACCGATGCCAATCACGATTTTGGAGAGTCCTTGACCACCAATGTTTTTACTGATATTTTGACCAAAAGTTTGGCAGAGGTTTTTACTTTTAAGCAAACAAAAACATAAAAATAAACACAAATAACCTTTTGACAAGTAAAAAATAAACACATGGGGTGCCGATGGCCTAGTGGTTTAGGCACATACAGTACCACATATACTGTAGGCTTTAAAGACAGGGAAGCTTTCTCCAATTTCAGTCTTTCTCCAATTTGCACAACAACATTTTGTAATTCTTCTGTGAGGTCCAACTACAGCCGAACATGCGCACACACCAAGGGAACTAAACCCACTACGTTGGTCAGAAGCCCGCTGTTTTCAGATGAGTATCAACTTGGTCATGATAAAATAATGAAAGAAGAGCAACCATGGAGGATGGAGAGGAGACTGTGTGATAAGTCATGCTTCCATAAACGTATTCGAATATAGGAAGCGAATTATCATAAATGCGCATTAAGACAAAGCGAATTTAGCCTGTTTCCATTTGCGGGTGTCATTCGAATTAGCGACGGTCGCATGAGCCGACTCAGTGCTCAAGCGCTCCCTACCTCCTTGCCCACCACTGGTTCTGTCGGAGGTTGTCTTTGCACAACAGTCTGTAAAGAGCTACAGCTGGCACGTTGTGAAAACGGGAGGAATTTACACACAGTCCGTGTCACTCCGTGTGTAACAACCGGTTTGTTTTGTGGGCTAGCGCTATACAATGGACGTTAAGCGGCAGGGAAAAGTGTTAACTTGGAGGACGATGGACCAGAACGTCATCATTTATTCTCATGTATTGTCTGACCCGTTTCCATTCACTAATGCGCATTTAGTTTTTTCGATAAAGCCTCAAAATCCATCTCCTCCAAGCGCATAAAAGTTTTTGCGGATAATGAAAGTTTATTCGAATTTTGAAGTGTTTCCATAAAAAGATTTACGCGCAAAAGCCTAAATGTGCATTAACACATGGGCTGCTCAGGTTTATAACATTTCTAGCTGTTGCTGCTGCCGCCGTTCACTCACGCTTTATTTTGAAGAGCCTCGGAAGCTTTGTGCGTGTGCACGTGGGTGTCCACTGACGATTGAGGAAGATAATCCCTTTGTTTACAAAAGCTCGCAAAACTAAAATCCAAACCGCGGCAGACCATCGTGGTAAAGTGTCGCCGTGAAAACAATCAGATCTCTGCTTCCCTGGCGTTCTTTTCACCTCATTCATAGATAAAGCCCTTTTTATGTTTCAGAGTAGAATGGAAATCAATGTAACCAGCCTCCGCTATTTTCTCCCTCTCTCTCTCTCTCTCTCTCTCTGCTACGGGGTGACGTAATGGACTCGGGTCATTCAGAGGGCAGGCAGCAGCGCGTACAGTTAACCCTTAGTTGTCTCGTCTCTCGACGAGATAACTCCTTTTGGCCTGGTGACACCTAGTGGCCTTAACTCGTCACTGAACGAGTTTGGCTCCCCATGTGTTAAGAGGCTTTATGGAAACGCCACTATTGACATAAGGAACAGATACAGGCAGTGTTGTGTTGCCATGTCCTCTTATTATAAGTGAATAATACCTTTGTGTTTGCATCAGGAGACAATGGTATTTGTCCTTATGCACACTTACGCATTGCTCATACATTATTGTATCATAATGCAGGTTGTGGTTAAGTGGTTAAAGCCCTATCAGTGCAGACATGTTATTGCTGATATATTGGAGTGGAGCTTGGTCCTGAGCCAGCGGGAATCCCTCAGTGACATACAGTTCAGAGCTTAGGGAACTCTCCTCTCTCTCCTGACAAATGAATGCTTAACTGTTGTTTGACATGGCTGGTCTGATCTAATGTAATCAAAATCTCACTCATGGCGGAAAGCTCTGGGAAGATCGGGAAGCTCTTGTTTGTGCTCACTTATATACAGTACAGTATAATTATTCGACTTTAGATTATGTACTCTGAATCGTGGTAATGGACTGGAATCTCATGGACCTAGTGGAAATAATTAGGTCTCTGCATAAAATGTGGGGGCGTATAGTTATCTGTCCATCCACAAAATAGATTCTTCTTCTTGTTGTGAATACTAGTCCCGACACTCTAGAGTTCTAGTTAAAGTGGATGTTTGCCTCACAATGTCGCCCATGGGTGCTAGTTTTTTTAGAACCTAGCTCTGCCTTATATACCGTAATTGTAATTGTGTGTCAGCCAATTAAATACCACCCTGCATGTTTTAACAAGACCCCAATCTGTTAGTACTTTATTGATCCCACTGTCAACAAACAGCTCTCTGCCCCAATCCCCATTAACTCTATCAACGCTTTGAACGTTCCCGTTCGCCCCATTTTTGACGGCGGCGCGATGCCAATTGTACGTTCTTTGGCTCGTTCTTTTGTACCTTGGTTTGATGTCTGTAAACTGATGAGGGGTCGTGCGGGTGTGTACCGTTGAAACAGCTCCCGTAAAAGTACTCTCAAAAACCCACTGGACGTTAGCATCAATGGAGTAACAAAACACTTCCATGCAGGCCTAGAATTTCGTCAGTTTAGGGGCAAGGCCAATTGGCCTTTGGTGTTGTCAAATTTTTGAGGGCACAAAGGCCAAGTGCCAGGGCAGGAAGGCCATCATTAAAACAATGATTTTAAGTCCACGCCACAGTCATAATTAATTTAGCTTAAACGTTAAGGTTTAATGTAATACCTTCAATTAAATAAATATCAAGAACCTGTTTATTTATGTTTTGCCATGTGCAGTGGTGTAAAGTAACTTTGTTTATTGTAATTTTGAGTATTTCTAACACTTACTTCTACTCCACTACATCTCGGATCCAAATATTGTACTTTTACTCCACTACAATTATTTGAAATCTTTAGTTACCAGTTACTTTGCATATTTAAATTATAATATTATTAAACATACATGAACCACTTTAGCCCTATTTAAGCTATTTGAAAATAATCAAGCTTGTAGAAAAAATAGCAGATCTACAAGCTCAAGATGTGTCGCATAACTATGCGTTGTGAGCTTGTAGATCTGCTATTTTCAAAAATGTTGTACTTTTACTTTTGGTACTTTAAGTAGGTCTCTACATTTTGATACCAATACTTTTGTACTTTTACTCAAGTATATTTTGAATTTGAGGACTTTACTTGCAACGGAAGTATTTCTACATTGCAGTAGGCTATTGATACTTAAGTATACACATTTGAGTACTTTTTCCACCACTGGCCATGTGCACGCACGCACACACGCACACAAACTCCTCCCTCCCGTTCGCGGAGTGATCCCTTTCTCAACAATAATGTACTTTCTGACAGCTCAGCCTCTTGGGGAAAGAATAGCTTTTGGTTCCCTTGTGCTGCATTTTGGTTGTTGTCCTGAGCTCAGCAGAGCTCCGTTTGAAGGCATTCGTTCGCACATTCGGATTTATTCAACAGGCTGCGCTAGATAAAACTCCTGTTTAGCCCGGTGATGTTTTTGTGTTGTAACTTGTAAAAGTTGCGGGACTCCGGCAGTTCCACTATGCGGCGGCTGCTATGCTGCTACTACGAGCGTAAATGGAATCTACTACTGGTCATGTGTGCAGCTCAACCAACTGCACTGCTGTTACCGTAATGACTGGAAAATCGCGCAGAGGAAAAAACGGTAAAAAGCAGTTAATGGACTGCTGTGGGCACCAGGGCACCACGGCCACTGTGGCCGTTTGGGCATGTCATTTTTCGAGGGGCACACGGCCAAAGAGAAGGGCAACGACGGCCGTGGCCGCCGTGAATTTCCTGCCCTGCTTCCATGTGATTTCCTCTGGATCTATTGCTCTGTAGCGACTGAGCAGCCTTGACGAACGAGAGCCTACTGAGACCATTTTCACATTAATTATTGCATGAGGCTGCCCCCTACTGCTGGTAGAGCCACGGTACACCTCTTTAAGGAGAAAATTAAAAAATAATAATGAAAAAAATAATAATACATCTTTGTCTATAACATCGCAAAGGTAAGGTGCTTTTGCTGGCACAAAACCCAATAATAAATAACAACATCTGGCAGGGAAAAAGTTAAGAAGGTGTTGCTGTCTGAGTCTCAGTATGTATGACTCAGAAACACAATCTAAATTGTATGCAGGTCAGGTGTTCGTTGGGAGTAACAATGTTACACATACAAAAAGCATAAGAAAAGGCCATGTGTTTTCTAGTTGTGTCCTGTCTGTAGGAACTAAGGTGGAAGGAGGCAAGAATGATTTCATACTTTCATACTCATTAACATCCCGCTGTTTTCAGCTGTTTAATACATAGTAAAATCAGGAGTTAAATTAACCATGGATTTCTTAGTTTACTTCTCTATCTGACACGTTATCGTTCACAAACATTCTCTCTCGTTTTCACTCGCTATTGCTCCCTATCCGCTCCTCTACAGCAGTGGTTCCCAACCTGTGGGTCAGGACCCACAGGGGGGGTCCCCAAATTATTTTGGCGGGTCCCCAGATGATTAACTGAATGTGAAACGTTGTTTTCTCACTCAAAAGTATACAAACCAACATAAAGTTTAACTTTATAGAGGGTTTATGCACATTTCTAAAGTGACAATTTAAGGACTTTTTAATACCTATAAAATGACAAATTAAACATTAGCCAAATTTTCAAATATTAGAGGCAGGAATTGTGAAAATAGCCGATCTCAATACTCACAACGCCTCGCAACAGGGTGGGGGTCAGGGTGGGGAGGGGGGTCCCCAGTTAAAATATGATTATTTTGGGGGTCACAGCCTGAAAAGGTTGAGAACCACTGCTCTATGTCCATCTACTATCTTTCCATCATTCTCTCTTTCTATTTCTGCGTGTCTTTGTCTCTCAATCTGTCTGGGTGAGTCACCCCAGGTTTTCAGCTCCTCACCTATACAGAAACAGAGAGAGAGAGAGCAGACCAGATGTAGGAAAACAGTTGTCAGGCAGAGATATTTTTTGGCGGAACAATTTAAAATGAATTATACCTTGGATCAAAGTGTTTTGGAAAACCGCTGTGCATCCGTAGTTTAGCTGGACGGGAGGACAATCTCTGTCGCTACACCAGTGACTCCTACAGGTTGTCAGGGCACCTGTTCAGCTGCGTTCATAACCAAGGGCAATAGTGTTCCTCAGCATGCATTGCGTAGCCTACTTCTGTAAAAGAAAATTGGCTGCATCGTGCTCGCCTACACTCTTCCTAACAAACCAACCAGTAGGGGTCAGTGGGGACTATTAGGGACGAGTCCCTGTTTTTCTATATACGATTCCAGTTTCGGCCCCTTCGCCCCTTCTTCACATTCGCCTCACTCCCGCACAAACTCCCGCATGCATGCACGCACGCACGCACGCACACACACACACACACACCAAGAGATGTGCGAAAGAGAGAGAAAGGAGAAAAGCGAAGGAATCATGACGTAATTTAACAAAAAAGTATAGGGACACTAGAATTGCCATTTAAATAAAGAAGAAATCAAGTTGATGCAAACAAAAAAATAATATATAATAGGAGCGATAACCTCCTCTGGGGTCTAAAGGGGAACACACTCCGGACGCGGGTGGCTGCACAGCGTCGCAGTTGCAGTATTGAGGTGCGTGAAGTGCCGCGCGGTAACACCTACTGGATGCGGCGTGCTGCCACGCAGCGCATCCATTTCCCCCTGTGGGGAGAACATTTTCACCGTGCGGCAATGCAAAATAGAACAGCGGCGTATCAGTGTAGCAGGCGAGGTGACAGACCCGCGTCTGATGCCGCAGGTGTGGGTTAGTTCATTGAAAATAATGGGGCTGTATGTTTTGACGCACCGCCTCCGCGTCCTGTGTGTGTTTTCCTTTAGATGCTGGTGGTGGCAGTGCAGATGAACCTCCTTCCTTCTCAACTCCAAACAATTTAGACTTTTAATGAGGTGGAGCTGGGGATGGAGGTGGGTTGAAAAGAGAATGACAGGTTCAGAGGCAGTGATATTTAGGGTGCGTCAGAAATGCGCACTCAACACACTGGTGTGCCATGTTGTCGTTCATTTATTCTGTGCATTTGATGCGTTGTCGTTCGGAAATCTGGTGTGCTGAGTGCATGCACTGACCGACCCTACTCAGAAGATGGGGTTTGACGGTGTGGTGCGGCAGTGCAGTGTTTTGATTGGTTGGTTTTCATGGCCATGTCTCGAGCGCTTCTCAGCTGTGAACAATGGAGGAAATGACCGCAAAATGCAGCATTTGCAGCTTAATTGGTCGTTTGGGCTTGATAGTTTCCCATGCATCAACGTGTAAACTAACAGCAGGTATGTCAATGTTATGAATTACATCTCCTTTCAATATCAACGTTACGTTAGCAACTGCTGCTTTTCAGAAAGTTTACCTTCAGAGTTTAGAGCTTAACTGGTCGTTTGTAAGCAGCCACACTGAACGCACTCTACAACGGCACGCCCACTGCACTCACTACACTGAGCACACACCCGGTACGCATTTCCGAACGCACCTTAAAGACAGGGACCAGTCGCCTGATTGGCTGACTGCAAATTGACAGATTCTGATTGCCTAGTAGTACTTAATTGATTGATTGATTGATTGAATACTTTATTAGAAGTTTGCATAGGAAAAAGTAGACTACAGGACAGTACAGTTCAGATACATGGTCTACTAAAATGATTTAAACCACAAGAAAGCACAATGTGTTGTTTGAATTGGAGTCCTTTTTATACTCCATTCATAAAAAGTACCCACTGACCCTTTAAAAATAGATTTTTGTGGAGAATTCCCAGCAAGAACCTCAAAGATGAAAGTGTGAGAGAAGAGATCTTTCATATTGAACTTACACTTAGAGCTACATAATGATTGAATTAAGAAAAATAAGATAAAAGGATTTTGGGGGGTATGTGTGAAAACATGTTTTGGAAGCCACAATAGTCTGTGTTTCAGGAGCTCAATATTATTCTTGGAGGATTTTATTGACCCCATGACTGTAAATGTATTTTCCTCTGAACCGGATACACAATGTCTATGCTGTAGTAAAAAAAAAACACATTTGCTGTTACCTTGTGTCAATACCTAACGCTAAGAATCGTGTCAGGATAACACGTCAGGATAACACGTGCTCTCCATGTTATTTTATATACAGCATTTATATATTATTAGGAGGCACGTAGTGTGTAGGAGCCCTATTGTTTTTGTTAGCTCTAGTATTATTATTCGTAATGGTTTATGCCAAACGGCCAAGAAACAAAACTCAAAACCAATTTAATACCCACAATCCTCCAGAACTCTGCTCAGCTGTTTCCAATGCTCTTTTGCTAATTGCATAGTATTCTTTTCTATAAATATCATGTTGTTTTGTTTTTTGTTGGCTTATTGCGCATATTGCATTGCTTGGCCCCCTTGTTGCTGCTGCTTATTGATGTTTTCGTTAATTGCGTTCACCTTCACACACGCTGCAGCCTGCTAAAGCAGGGGCTCCTTCCTGTGGAGAGTGTGTAAATGCTAGCCAGGCTCATAATCTGCCTTGCTGTGGGAGTAATTGAATGAGATGGTTCACGGCCAGCCAGGCTCGTTTTCCTCAGATAATGACGGAGGAAGATAAAACCACCCCTTCGTTCCTCTCATCAATAGTAAATGCCTGCTCTACCTAACTCACCTGCCGTTGGAAACACTGCGCTATCTCTGCAGCGCAGAGATGCATGCAGGGCCGTCCATTGTCTCGAGAGGAGGGAAGTGAAGTGAGCTAGGCAGAGTGTGTTCCATGCAGTCATTTACTGAGATTGAATAGAATAGGAGAAGGATGAGGGTTCATTCAAGTCCCTACAGGAGACTTATTCGCCTTTGGTGAATGACAAGGAGAAAGAGAGTCTGTGCTTGTGTGTGTACACTCACTCAAACTGTGCTCAGTTTGCTTCAACTGCTCAACAAGTGTCTCACACCGTCTGTCCTTCTGTCTCCATATTTGTCTGCCTGTCTCTTTCACCTGTCCTCTGTCCCTCTCTCCCTCCGCTCCCATCTCCCACCTTGCCGGGACCTGGAAGCATACTGTAACAACCAGGACACCAGCACTAATGCTTTCCCTTGAATTCTCCTTTACTGTGATCTCAGGGTGATAGATTAATTAAATGATCAATTAAGTAATCGAAGTTTGTCATGGAATAATTGGTTCAGTAATGTATCATGTAACAGTTCATAATATGTGCCATTTACAACTTGGCCAAATTGTCAGAGCTTGTCTTTGTTATAAAAGGCAGAAAAGGCTATGCTTTTGAGAATGCTCTCCAATACAATTGAGCAGCATGCAAGAGATAATTTTTGGAGCGCGATAACAAAATACTATACTTCTAGAAATACTAAATACGGTAGTATAATATATATACTGTAGTACCAAACCAGACATAATTCTGAAATAGCCTGCGAGCCATTGGTGTATGAATAGCACCAGGAGGAGGTTGGGATGGAGGATGTTAATTTACAGCGACCTGAAACAAAAGTTTGAGTTGGGTGTTGGTTCTGTGGAGGAACATTCCCTCTCTCTGTCTGTCTCTACTGAGCATCTCTGCTGCTTGTCCCACTCTACGGGTGGTGGTGATAAGTAAAGCAACCCCACCGTATGAATGAAAAACATGCACAGAAGAGCCTCTGCTTTATTTTCCTTGGGGCATTCAGGATGCAGGATAGAACGTGCTTTGTTTAGGCCAAGTATGTATGTGTATTGTGTTGTGTGTACATCTGTTTGCACAATGCATGCATCCTTTTCGTTATCTTCCTTTTCTTTATGTACTGTAAAGCGACTTTTGTTACTTAGAAAAGCGCTATATAAATCTGAGCTATTATTATTATTATTTATGCATGTTTGTGTATGTGTGTGGGTGAGAAAGAGAGCTAGAGATGAGGACAGTGGAGGGACAATATAATAATGGCTAGACAGAACTTAATACTCTATTGTCTTAAAGACAGTTTATGAAATAATACTGCCATAAGGCAACGTAGGAGGTGAGAGTGGAGATACAGACAGACGGTTATTCTGAAGGAGAGACTTGTGTTTTGTGGAACGAGAGAGAAAATCAACTTATTATGAAGGAGCTAAGTGGCGCCTGCATGTTTATGAAGAAATACCTAAATAAGTAAGCTACGTGTGGAAATGGTTTAAAGTTTAAACTAATCACACCTTCTTGTCAGACCTTATATTTAAACTGCCTGAAAAGTGTTTTCAGGGTTTGCAAGATTGGCTTTGCATCAATAAACCTATTTATTCATTTCATTGTTTTAAATGAGCATTTTTTTTTACATTTCCAGTCTCTGTCACATTGGAGCTTAGTACTGAATTCATCTGGCAGTTGCAACTTCCAGTTAGCTTATAATCAGAATTCCTAGTGCTTTTTAAGTCCTATTTTATACCTTTCGAACCTATACAAAATAAAGGATGTGTGAGCTTGTACATCTTCTTTTCTCACAATGTTTTGAAGACACAAATATTTTCTTTTTTTGTCCTTTGCTTTTTTATTTATAATAGCATGCCCAAAATAGGGACGGCAGGGCACATTAGGACCTCACTGCTGTAGGGGCAGATGCTGTGAAAAGTGTAGTTTACAAAGTCCAAATCATGCCCAACGGCTATTTCCTTTTGGTCTGGTGGGAATGGATTGAAACATAAAATAAACATTCAAAGCAATTAAAATGATTATCGTTACTACCAGAGCCGGGGCTAAACTGAACTGAAGCCTGCTAATAGCAGCCATGGCTGGTTGTAGCAGAGATACAGCTTGTTTCCAGTGTAGACCAGCCCTGCTAGTGTATAATGTATAATGGGAGACGTAACCAGGAGCTATTTAAAGCTCCCAGTGCACAGTAATCACAATCAGCGCTCCTCTGTTCGCATGTCAGCTCCCATTCCCCTCAAACCATGGCGCTCATTAGAAATAGACAGAGTGGGCTGTGATTTCGCTGTTTACTGCCAATCTGCCTGCAGTGTAACAAGAGAGGAGACACAACAATAGTCTGAGTATGATCTGTATGCGTTTGTTTGTTTCGAGCTCCCTCTACCTAAGCATTAAAGGGATAATAGTAGAATTATGATACCCATCAACAAATTAGCACATTGGAGCAAATTGGCAGCCATGTCAACCACATGAACCCTTGCGTCCCTTTTTGGGGCATGCCATAACAGGCGAACATAGACGATCTACAAGCTCACAATGTGTTGTGAGCTCGTATATGTAGCTATTTTCAGGAAGAGAAAAAGGAGGGGACCAATTAGAGTCCCTTGTGGCACCCCAGTCAACCAAAGTACTGTATAGGTTTAAGTGGTTAAATAGGTATAATGTCATGGTGTTACTAGACAAGGGATACAGTATGACCACAGCCACGCACAGATTAGTCTGTGTGCTTGTTCAGAGTTGGAGTATATTCTGTAAGGTTGTAAGAAAGACTCTTTTGTTACATGACAGCACACATGCTGCTGCTGCAGTACACGGTCAGCAATTGCACTCCTTGTCTTTTGTCTTGGACTTTCTCACAGCAGCGTGCAAAATGAGCTGAAAAGTAAAGATGACAACAAGGTCAGTCTGACATTTCCTCAATAAATACACAGAACACTAGCTATAAATCAGCCAAACAGAAGCGAAATGTCTGAATGAATAACTGACTAAATGAATGAAGGACTGAAAAAGAAAAAGAGACTGGTGTAAGAGGGAGAGGGAGGAAGCAAGGAAGGAAGGAAATGAGGAAGAAAATACTGGTCAGTCCAGGAAAGTAGCATTTTGTGTGTGTGCGTGTGTGACGGAGAGAGTCGCAGCCCCAGCCTTGAAGCCTCAAAAGTCTAGTATCTCCCCCGGACCAGAGAGATGTCTCTTTGGTCTAGTGGTTAAGATATTGGACTTTCGCGCGGGAGACCCGGGTACGAACCCGGGTGGGGAGGTTCGGATTACCTCCGTTACATTGGTGCCGTGACCCGGATTCGGGCTTCCCCGTAGGAGGAGGTCAAAGGGGGGTGAGTGTGACGGAGAGAGTCGCAGCCCCAGCCTTGAAGCCTCAAAAGTCTAGTATCTCCCCCGGACCAGAGAGATGTCTCTTTGGTCTAGTGGTTAAGATATTGGACTTTCGCGCGGGAGACCCGGGTACGAACCCGGGTGGGGAGGTTCGGATTACCTCCGTTACACGTGCGTGCGTGAGTCCGTGCGTCTGTGCGTGCGTGCGTGCGTGCATGTGTAATAGGCAAAGTGTTGACGTTGCTTCCAATAAAACATGGGCACTGTGTTCCAAGGCTTGTGTGTCTACAACCACGCAGACAATAATGACTTTTATTGAATTTATTTCATGAAGTGTTTCTCTTGGAGTCCAAAATAATCTGGGTGGCTTGGGTGTGTGCCTTTCTTCTGAAAGATTTATTTTATTGCTTTTCTATTTTAGTATCAGTGTGAACCCTGGAGGAAGACTATGTTGACCAAGTTGGTTTCTTTTCAAATAAAAAAGTGCACACATATTTAGACCCCTGATGTCATCGTTATGATGTCATAGACAGGCCTCCAAGTACTGTGATAATGGGTGTTGCACCAGGTCCAATGGGTATTCTGTCAATGGGTACAGCTGGTATTGCACTGGAGGGTCATGCGTTCCCAATGGCCACAGTGTCCAACTGGTATCGGTCTGGGATTTATAAAAATTAAAAAACACAGACAGACCTTTATTTAGGGCAGTCGTTTTCAACCAGTGGTCCGGGAACCACCAGTGGTCCTTAGAGGGTACCAGGTGGTCCCCAGCTAAATGATTTTAGAGTCGGTAACTATATATACTAGTCCTTACCCGTTCAAAGATATGAGCTCCGAAATGATGTGCAGTGTGTGGGTTATGGGGTGTGCACTGTGCACACAGTATATGAGGGATGGAAAGTAACTTTCTGGTGCTTGCATGATAATATGTAGGAGCATCAATGTAGGAAATACCCGTTTCGTTTAAAGGCTACAGAGATACTGTGTAACGATCTACATGACAACATCTGAAAGAGGGCCAGCCAACACCCCCCCCCCCCCCGCCCGCCCACCCACACACACACACACACACACACACACACACACACACACACACACACACACACACACACACACACACACACACACACACACACACACGTCACACGCGCACACACACGCACACACACACACAGAGCTGGTTAAACATGTTGCCCCATGCTAGATGCAGAATAGATATGCCTCATGCTAGATGCAGAATAGATAGTAGTTACACCATAAAAATGCTAATATACAGCATATGATTTGTGAAAGTGACAAACAGGCTTCACAGTTATGTCAGGTGTGTTCATATGCTAATGGTGATGCGATTTCAGATCAATTGCTCCAGCCACTGAGGAGAAACGCTGTGACAGACACTCAGACAGACAGACAGACAGACAGACAGACAGACAGACACTCACTCATACAGACATTCGCAAAATTATAGTATAGACTAGCCCTTACCCGTTCAAAGATATGAGCTCCAAAATGATGTGCAGTGTGTGGGTTATGGGATGTGCACTGTGCACACAGTATATGAGGGATGGAAAGTAACTTTAACTGGTGCTTGCATGATGTAGGAGCATCAATGTAAGAAACCCTTTTCTTTTATTGGCTCACAGTTATGTTAGGTATGTTCATATGCTAATGGTGATGCGATTTCAGATCAATTGCTCCAGCCACTGAGGAGAAACGCTGTGACAGACAGACACTCACTCAGACAGACACTCAGACAGACAGACATTCGCAAAATTATATGTTTGATAACTCTTGAATAAATAAAACTGACCCTTACAGTTTCATTTGAATCTCTCAAGAGTCAAATTATTGTTAAACATCTGCATTACTTAATTTAATTATAGAATGTAGAAGAATTGTTATTTTGATCAACGTTTTGCTTGTTACCACATCAGTACAGCATGGAATCCGTATTGAAATGGCAACAAAACTTACAAAAAATGGGCACCCGCTGGCCTACTGGTCATTGCCACATAGGCATAGATGCCTGGCGGCTGTCGCCGGTTCGATTCCTGATCCGGACGACCTTCGCTGCATGTCGCTCCCCATCTCTCCCCTCATTTCCTGTCATTCTACTGTCCTATAAAGGCATGAAAGCCCAAAAACTACTCTTTAATTTACGAAAACAAAGTTTAAATATGGAGATGCAAGGTTGGCAGTGACAGCGTACAGTACATGCCTATCTGTCTCTTCATGCAGGCGATCTATAAGATGGTGTCATCGGTGATGAAGATGCCCGAGGACGAGTCGACGCCAGAGAAGAGGACAGAGAAGATCTTCAGGCAGATGGACACCAACAGAGATGGTAGGCTATCCTCAGTCCCAGCTTGTTAGGGATGCGACGATAATCGTTATTATAGTTTATCGTGATAAAAAACACTCGCAATAATCATATAGAGGAGATTTAAATTTATCGTGAAATTATCCTCCGTCGTGCACTGGGATCAACCTTTTATTTGCCGAGCTGCATAAATATCCGGTAACATGTAAACTCGATACTAAACTTGATACTGTTTTTATCTACCGGTATACCAAATCTCTTTGCCAAAAAATTGCTGATCTACAAGCTCACAACGCGTTGTGAGCTTGTAGATATGCTATTTTTTGGCAAATGTTCCGCCCCAGGATAATGGATGTTGGGGGTATTTTGATTATGACAATAATATCGTAAATTGCAATTCCTTTGGTCACAATAATTGTGACATGAAGTTTTCATATCGTCCCATCCCTACATTATGTACAGTACATCAGCAGGGAGTTGGTGTTTCATTTTATAATGTTGGTTTGATGTTTACTTGAACTGCATTTCACCCAGGTGTTGGATTCACTCTGAACTTCCCTCGCAGGATCAATAAGAGACTTATCTTAAGCTTCTGAATAACACATAGATTCTTCCAAAAAACAGAGAAATAGGGTTAATTGATACCACAACGCATCGGTTTCTGCTAGTTAAATGGATCGTTTCTTCGTGAAACCTGGCAATTCTACTGAATCAATTATGAAACTTGCATGACAAATCTATGGTGATGGATAGTTTTCCTGTATGTCTGTCCAGGCAGTTAATCACCGTCCTCTCCTTTGAAAGGAAACAGCTTCATTCAACTTCCTTTGCACAGACATTCATCAGAAAGCTGCTCGGTGAATGACTTACTAATGCTACCTGATGGACTGACTTGAAATCCCCAGTGTCAATTTAACCCTGTGTGTACACATGGAACCAAATGGACCCTTAACAGGTCCATTGTAGTACTTTGTGTGTGGCTGTCTGCTGCTGTTATTGAACACAGCGCGCGGCGCAGCTTCTCCATCACTGAGTCATGTACTTCAGTCTATGTGCACTTCAATGTCAACAAGAGCTACCACTGATCTGCAATCATACACAACGCACTTATATGTCACTTGTGGATAGACACTCAGACCTCTATTTTGAGTGTCTTAAAGATGGAGTGCCATGATCTTTCCCCCTATAAAACATCATTATTTACTATTATGATTATACTAGATCTTTTTCCAAAAAAGTGTACAGAAAGAGTTAAAATGATGTTTTTATGTGGCCACACCCACCAGTTCATTGGTATGCGTGGTTGTCATGGTGGGTGGTGACCCTGCTGAAGTTAGCCACACCCACGTGTGTTGGGTGAATGGTAATTAGGGGAGGGGTTGATTCTTTGATGTAATAAGTATCTGAGTTTTTGGACCGGCACATTTGACCCACAGGGTGGCAGCCTCCAGCTAAAAACCCAAATACTAAGAGAATACATAATTGCTCATAACAACCACACCAGGGGGTCTAATGAAGTACTGTCAACCTCCTAGACACATGAAAACCAGAAAAAGTACAAAACTATGGCACCACCTCTTTAACGCTTCCAGTGCCAGCCCCTAGAGGGCACCAAAGAATGCCAGACTTTCTCCCATAGGGGACTGCATTAGCATCCGGGGGCTCACGTTGCAGTGACGCGCGTGCTCACGTTCGTGCACGTCATGGAAAGGTCCCGGATGATAATGCTAACAGAATAGCTATTCCCATTTTGTCATTTTAAAGATCATTTTTCGGCGATTTCGCCGTAAATAAACCTCGCGCCACATCCCTAAAAACACAATCCAGAGATATGGGCCTCCAAAGATGTGGTTTTTCATTGGATTCGGCGGCGATTCGCGGCGCCGTTCGCGGCTGACGGCCGGCATGGCAGCCCCCGGATTTGGGACACTGGATTTTAAATTTAGGCTCAGGCTTCAGAAGGCCTCGGATCATTTTATTCATTTCATTAAAAAAGCCGAACATGTTCGGGATAGGCACACTGGACGTCGTTCCGGAAGCGGCGCTGAACATTTGGTGAACATTGGGGGGCTCAAAAATGTATTTTAAACCATTTTTAATGGAATATATCGTCGGACCATGTAAAATGGCTAGCTGGCTAGCGTAGGACGAGCCAGGACCACCCACGACTCTACAAGCAGCTCAGGGTAAGTCAATTAATAAAAAAAAAATTGTATTGGATTGAAATAAAGCCGAACATGTTCGGGATAGGCACAGAATGAGTTAAGTACCAGCTCTTATGCCTTAACTTAACACATGGGAAGCCAAGGTTTCTAACATTTCTTGCTGTTGCTGCTGCCGTCGTTCACTTACGCTTTAATTTTGAAGAGCCTCGGAAGCTTTGTGCGTGTGCACGTGAGTGTCAACTGACGATTGAGGAAGAAGATCCATTTGTTTACAAACGCTCACGAAACTAAAATCCAAACCGGGGCCAACCATTGCGGTAAAGTGTCGCCGTGAAAACAGGCAGATGCTTCCCTGGCGTTCTTTGCACCTTATTCATAGATAAAGCTGTTTTTATGTTTCAGCCTAGAATGGAAGTGTATGTAGCCTAGATCCTCCATTTTGTTTCTCTGCGAGCCAAGGTATGACGTATGGACCAGGGTCTTTCACAGGGTACACAGAACGGATGCAGCTGCATGTAACCAAGTTAACCCTTTGTCTCGTCTCTCAACGAGATGACTCATTTTTGGCACAGCGACCTCCAGTGGCCGTATCTCGTTACTGAACGAGTTTGGCTCCCAAGTTGTTAAAGGCCTGTCCATACTGACATTTCCGAACATTTTGTCGGAAAGGTCCGGTTCAACTACAAAATGACGTCACTCGCATCTTCTGAAAAGCATTACCCCGAATTAGATTTCGGAAAGCTGCACGTCGGAAAGTCGGAACTCTCAGACGAAAAGTACGGGTGTCGGAGACAGTATGGACAGGGCTTTAAGTTAAGGCATAAGAGCTGGTACTTAAGACAATCAAAATACAGCCCTCAGACTCGTGCATGGACCCCCCCCCCCCCCCCCCCCCCCCAACACACACACACACGTGGAAAGGACAGAAATACAGGTATTATTGGAAGGAGTGTGTGATGATGAGTGAAGAGACAGTGGAAAGACAAGAGGAGATGGAGGAGGAGAAAGTAGCAGGGGAAGGAGAGAGCCTGAAGACGAGAGGAGAATATTGACCTCACGGTCATTGAACTGTGCTGTATTTCTTTGGTTCTCATGACTGGAATCACGAGTACTGGAGAACTGTGTGTGTGTGTGTGTGTGTGTGTGTGTGTGTGTGTGTGTGTGTGTGTGTGTGTGTGTGTGTGTGTGTGTGTGTGTGTGTGTGTGTGTGTGTGTGTGTGTGTGTGTGTGTGTGTGTGTGTGTGTGTGTGTGTGTGTGTGTGTCCTCAAAAGGGGAATAAAATGTCTCAATACTGCCACCTCTTGGTGAGTCATAATGCAAACACCTGAAAGAGTCAAGAAAACAAGTCACAGACACAACTATGATTATTTATTTATTGTCTCCACCAGCCGAAGGCATGGGTGAGAGTATGTTTTCCCCTCCGTCCGTCCGTGTGTCCGTGCGTCCGTGCGTGCGTGCGTGCGTGCGTCCTCGCAGTTTGTGTGCACCTAATCTTAGTTGCCGTTGGCCCGGTCGCTGCCAAAGTGAGCACACACATTCCCTGGATGCCAATCTAGAACCTCTGCCCTAAATATTTCAAATGGGCCTTTTCTAGCGCCACCTAGTGGCCGATGTTCGCAAAACACATTTCTGTGCACTACTCTTACAGATTTTGTCCAAAAATCCTACAAATCGTTAGGCAGTATCTCGACAGTCATGTGATCGACACGGATCTGTTCGATTTTGCATATTCCATCCTGATTGGCTAAGATTGGCTTCCAAAGTTTGTAGGATTGAGCCGTTTTGAAGAAAAAAAAATGCCTCAAATCACAAACACAAAGTGCAATTATCATTAAATCGCGCACACACGTTCCCACTAGGCCGAGGAAGAAATACCACTTAATTTTTTTTAAATCAGCCTCATGGTGGCGCTATAACAGGCCGATTTGTGGTTTTACCTATAACTCCACCGATCAGTTTCAAACTTTGTAAGCGCACTCCCTAGAGGCTAAGGATAAACCTTTGCCCTGCATTTTTCACATCAGCCTTTTATAGCGCCACCTTTGGGCCGACTTATGTAAAACACATTTTTGGATATTACTCCTTGAGATTTTATCCAAAAATCACACAAATCGGTACACAGTATCTCTATAGTCATGTGATCAAGTCTGATCCATCTGATATTTCATATTCCATCCTGATTGGCTAATATTGGCTTCCAAAGTTTGCAGGATTGCTCCGTTTTTGAACAAAATGCCTAAAATCATCAACGCAGCTTGCGATTACCGTGAAATTTGTCACACATATTCCCACTAGGTCAAGGAACAAATGCTACCTTTTTCACATTGGCCTGTTACAGCGCCACCAGCAGGTAGACTTTAGCAAAACACATTTTTGGAACACAATGCTTCAAATCATGCATGCGGCGGGCCTGGTGGAGACCTGTGCTCGGAAGAGCACTGCTTCTAGTTTATTTTGTATCTATTAATAGCTTTTCTGGGAGCTGCCAGTGCAAACACTACCCTAATGTCACTGTAGGGAGACTAAGACAAACATGCCAGTGACATGGAAGTGTTTGGAATGGTATTGACACACATTTGATTGAGCATTCATTTATACATCATCCACTGTGACCCACCGTGGAATAGCAGGGTAATGTATGTTCACACAGTTTGCTGTCACTTTCTTTGTTGAGTTGCTCTACAACTTCTCCGTGTGTGTGTGTGTGTGTGTGTGTGTGTGTGTGTGTGTGTGTGTGTGTGTGTGTGTGTGGTCCAGGCAAGCTGTCTCTGGAGGAGTTTATTAAGGGAGCAAAGAGTGACCCCTCCATCGTCCGCCTGCTGCAGTGCGACCCCAGCAGTGCTGGACAGTTCTAAACTAGGGTACGTAAGCCTCTGTTTGCTTATCTGAATTTGTGGGGAATTTGTATAGCATAGCATGGAGGTAAATATTTTTGTGTCATGAGTAGGCTAGTGTATATCAATTATTTTCTTTTTTCTTTTTTTTACCACAAACGTTTCTTCATCACGCCCTGGTGTGAAAGATATTTAGGGGTAGGATTGTGCACAATGGACACGTATAAGTGGTCCAGATATGTAATAATTCCAGCTAATTATTAATGTATTAAGTTAGCTTTAAGCATGCACACTATTGTAGTCTTATGGGGCATAGATCCCCTGGACAAGTTGATCATGCATTAAGTTACTTGAAAGTAATCTGAGCACTTGTTGTAGTAATGTGTTACAGAGTGATTATTACCCCGACACTGTTGCGTTTGCTGGCACAAACGATTCAATGCAACCAGATTGTTAACTGTAGATTACCTTTGCAGTGCTTGTTTGGATCAGTTCAAATAGCCTTTACCCTCCACATGGAGAAGACTGAAGAAGAAGAAGCAGAAGACGATTAAGATGATGATGATGATTAAGAGGAATACAGGCCTTCAAATATGCACTGAGGATTCGAAAGTAGAGCACAGGAGCCAGATTCTCCAGCACTTCTCAGACCAATTTGTCTAAATCCCTCTTAAGTGGAGACTGAACCGCCCAAAGGATTACCCACTATGTCATCCACCTGCTCCTGCCTCTAGTCTAGATTGTAGTTGACTTGGAACCTGCCATTTTCTCATAGGCATGTAATTGTACACAGAAGGCCTACAGTATGTTGTGTATATAGGAACTGGAGTCCTTGTTTTGGTGTCTGCCTGGTTCTCTGTGCCCTACCAGGTTCACTGTGGGGCAACCCAGGTCTTCTAGAGCTCTTGTTGTGTATAGTCAGAATGTGTACATGGAGAGAGAGAGAGATGATTATGATGATATTAGTGGTGGGTGGGGATGTTGAATGAAAGGACAGTTTTTTAGTTGGGATTATTTAACCTGCAAAAAGGAGTTTTGATGTTTGTCCTGAAAAAGAACTGGTTCTAATTTCTTATTTTTCCCCCCAATGTGAGACTGTGTTTGTGTTTTTGCAAACTTGTCATGCAAACTCTTTTTATTCATACTTTGTGCTGGGATTTCATGAGTCAAGAAGAAAACGTTGAATTTATATTGTATATTTCACAAGTGTATACACCCATTTGGATAGTTTTGACTTGAATGATCACAAATGTAATGAAGGATAAAAAAAAAAGCATCCCTGCATCGAAACTTCCTCTCATGGGGTTTCTGCATATCACTGAACTTTTGATTTGAACACGTGATATAGAATATTTGTTCAAAGCTTTTCCCGTGTTGATAAATCAAAGCACATAAAACATGAAAAAGAATCATGAAAACGTATTTCAGTTAAATGTCTAATTCTCCCCTCCCAAAAAACTAAGTATTATTTAAAAAATAATAATCTTCTTTTAGGGGATATGACGCATGCAAATCTGTTTATTTTCTATTTTATTATGTGAAGAATGAACAGACAAAATGTCTTCACATATATTTTAGGTGTTATAAATGGCGCATGTTGAACAGTTTTTCATAAACTGGATAAGCGTTGGGACTAAACCACAGGTGTGCACTGTGCATGTGACTTATGTGCATGTGTGTATATCAATATCAGTGACTAAGGACAGAGCCACCGTCCAGCTCTAATCCAGCTACTATTTGTGTGTACAGTATATGATATGGTCATCATCAGGGTTCGATTTGCTGTGGGGAGGGGTGATTTATGCCTCAGCTTTATGCCCCTCTTGTCATTCATTTTCATCACCATTGGATAATGTTTAATGCCTGCTTCTGGGTCAGACTGAATGAAATACATGCATTTCCTTTTGGTAAATGTAGACAGATTTTATTTTTTTATATTTGTGTTTGAACAAAAATGTACATTTAACAACATATAGCCTGTTGTCTATATTTTGGGCAAGTTGTTCCAAATTATTTGTTTTTTCATTAGTTTTTCTCAAAAACAGTAGATCTAGAATCTAGCATCATGACACGCGAGTTTGTAGACCGGCTATGTTTGCCATTTGTCGTAGGACAAAGTATTTAGGGCTTGAGTGGTTAAGAAAATGTCCCCCCCTCTGTTTTCTTTGACAAATCGAACCCTGGCTATCATTATACTACCACCAGTCAGTGTGTGTTTGTATGAAGCATATATACTGCCTAAGCCTACATCTAATGGTTGAAAGGAATAACTTGACGAAGCAAAAGCAAGTAGAACACAGTGTACTGTAGGTGTGCACTCTAGAATGTGGATGCTGTAGAGACGGATGTGTGCTTTTCCTTTTTTGGCTGAGCTCAAATTAAATTGTGACCCATTTGTACAGTTGATCTCTGCCAACCTTCAACAGGGATTTGATGACGACATAACATATTGTTGATGCACTAGAACAGTGGTCCTCAACCTTTTCAGGCCGTGACCCCCAAAATATTCATATTTTAACTGGGGACCCCCCACCCTGACGAGCACTATGAGTTGAGGCATTACATTTTGTACAACACGGTTCTATGTTGCGAGGCGTTGTGAGCATGTAGATCTGCTATTTTCACAATTTCTGCCTCTAGTGTTTGACAATTTGACCAATGTTCAATTTGTCATTTTAGATGTATTAAAAAGTCCTTAATTTTCACTTTAGAAATGTGCAGAAACCCGCTATACACTTAAACTTTATTTTGGTTTGTTAACAGTTGAGTGAGAAAACAATGTTTCACATTAAGTTCATTATCTGGAGACCCCCCAAAATAATTGGGGGACCCCCCTGGGGGTCCCGACCCACAGGTTGAGAACCACTGCACTAGAAGACTGAATCATGTAATGAGATACATGTGCGATTGGCTATATTCACACAGCGGCCATTTTCACACCGGGGCGGTATGGCGTAATTAATAGATTTTCTATTAACCACCGTGTGATTATGGACAATAGTCCCTAACACACTATTCTGATTAAGTATCCCACTAGCGGGAATGAAATTTGACCCAAGTATTATATACTAGATATTACTAGTATTTCAGTGTTTAAAGATGAATCAGCCTTCACTTTGTCCTCCTTAGAGATGGTTGGTTACACGTCAGCGCTGGGTTTCCCATTTTAGCTTTAACATACATTTTGTCACCTTGATATTGGCCACTTTCAATCTGGTGTCCCTATCCTGGGCATGTCATTTTAGGCAAAGGTTTCTTTTTTATTATTATTATTTTTAAATATACATTGTCTATATAAAACATTATTCTAAAATGTTTGTTAAAAAAAGAGAAACATTACTTTGCTAAGATGTTCTGGGAACTGATTAAGTGTACCTAAAGCCCCCGCGTCTGACAAAGTGACTTGAGTTACTGAAAATTATGAACATTTTTAAATGTTTGTATTGAATAACTGCTGTTTTGTATACTGTAGATGAACGTCATCCACAATGAAACAACTGAGGATCACAACTGCTGCAATGTTAGTGTCACGTTGTATTGCTTTTATCGTATTTCTCCTTTTGTTCTACCTTAAAGCTGTGTCAGGTGTAATATTTCTGATAAACACATTAGCATCTTGTCAAGTGCCAAATAAAAACAAAAAACAGTATTGTATACATTTATACTGTACAATTGTTATCTGTTGAACAAAATGTTTGTAATTGTTGCATTTTTAGCTTTTGTATGGTATCCTGTATGTAGTGACTAGTTTTTGAACACAGGATGTCGACTTTAAAAAGCAAGAATTAAATCAGCATTTTTTGTGCTCTCTTGACCTTGTCTGTTTTATTACATAATGTAGGCAGGTTTTGTTAGCTTTTTATTTTTTTTATTTTTTCAATCTTTCATATGCTGCTGGCCTGCTGATCTTATGGTAGTTAATGGTGTACAAAGGCATGGTTCAGTGTTGTAATGAGCTGATAAATCCACCAGATGGGACTACTGAGTATTGAATATTGTAGTCTAGTCACACTCCACATAGCTATTTTCAAGTAAGTATTTAGTATTGGAATGATTCTGCATGTAGAAACCATAGGCTATACTTGAGATGAAATGTAAAAGGGTCATTCTTTTCCACTTTTTGTAGTATTACATTATTAGAAAAGTATTTTTTATTTGTATTAGTAGTAGTAGCAGCAGCTGTGTTCTTGTTATTGTTATTAATCAAACTACACATCAGTATTAAAATGTTTGAGTTAGGTGTATTATAGTCACATGTTCTTTTGTTTATTATTTTTCTTTCTATGGAGCCACACACACAACCCCCATAACTGCCTGTAATTATGAAACATCTACAGAACCATTGAAGGTCCTTTATTGTTGCGTTATGACAGACAATCAGGTGGCGAGCACTGGCTATTTCTGGTTTGTTTCTGATTTAAACAATAAACTTTGGGAACTCAGAGCGTCTACCACCAAGTGGAAAAAGTACTCAGATGTTTTACTCAAGTAAAAGTATCAATACTGCAATGAAGAAATACACTGCAAGAAAAAGTCTGTCATTCAAAATGTACTTGAGTAAACGAAACACAGTATTGGCATCAAAATTTACTTAAAGTACCAAAGGTAAAAGTACTCATGCAGAAAGTCTCATTTAAAGTTTTCAAATTAAAATCATTTATAAATAGCAGATCTACTAGATCACATATTGTAGATCTAGTTCAAGTTTATTTTCATATGCATGCATCGATACAAAGTACAAGTAAGACGCCTAAGGACAAAAAGCGACCTCACCTTTAGGGCAAAGTCGCACTATCTGTCTTGGCCATATATGGATTCTGTTAGTGTGGTTCCCCTAACAGGGCACCATCTGGGAATACCCATATATGGACTTTTATTTTATCATTTATTAATACTGTATATCGGACCAGTTACCCAAATATGGAGATCTCTGATGCCTATATATGGAGATCCATGTATATAGAGATATGGGCATTGAGGTCAGCTATAGACAGCCAGGTGTGTGTTACGGAATCATTGAGGTCAGCTATGGTGCCAGGAAATAATGTCTGACTTTATAGGCAGGCATTTGGTGTCCATCTTATTCCAGTGGAAATGCAAGTAGTTAAAAAGTAGTTAACTTTCATATTGTATGTAGGCCTATGTATATTTAATGTGTGTGAATCTCTCATCTGATGATGGCGCTTCCTTGTTCCTTCTCCAGCAAGATGTTTGTTTGTTTTGTTGGTGTTTTCTTTGGCCCCAACATGTCACTGGGTCTCACCCACTGGTCAAACTGCTCTTCTGTCACGTAGCCCAGCTCTATAGCTGTATCCTTTAATGTAGTGCCCTTCTTATGGGCTGTCTTTGCGATGGTGGCTGCTTTATCATAACCTATGTGTGGGGTTAGTGCAGTCACCAGCATGAGAGACTCATTAACCATCTTGTTGATTCTAACTGTGTTGGCCTCAATTCCTGACACACAGTTATTTGAGAACGAGATGGACGCATCGCCCAGTAACCGCACTGAGTGGAGCACATTCTTAATAATCAGCGGTTTGAAGACATTGAGTTCAAAGTGTCCATTGCTACCGCCAATTGTAACTGCTACATTATTCCCCATCACCTGGGCTGCTACCATGGTTATTGCCTCACACTGCGTGGGGTTCACCTTCCCGGGCATGATGCTGCTTCCTGGTTCATTCTCGGGCAAGATGAGCTCTCCCAGGCCAGAGCGGGGTCCTGATCCCAGGAAGCGGATGTCATTAGCGATTTTCATTATACTGACAGCCACTGTATTTAAAGCTCCGCTAAGCTCAACCAGAGCATCATGAGCTGCCAGAGCCTCAAATTTGTTCGGAGCTGTCACAAAGGGCAGACCAGTGAGGGATGCAACAATGTCAGCAACCTTTTCAGCAAAGCCAAAGTGGGTGTTGAGTCCCGTGCCAACTGCAGTACCACCTGCTGCCAACTCGTACACCCTGGGCATGGCTGACTTCACTCGCTCTATGCTGTATTTCATCTGCTGCACATAACCGCTAAACTCCTGCCCAAGCGTGAGGGGCACAGCATCCTGCGTGTGTGTGCGTCCAATCTTGATAATGTCTTTAAATTCCTCTGCTTTTGTAGCCAGGGTGTCGTGGAGAGTCTGCAGGCCGGGCAGCAGAACATGGTGCACCTCTGTAGCAGCAGCGATGTGCATGGCAGTGGGGAATGTATCGTTGGAGCTCTGGCTCTTATTGACGTGATCATTTGGGTGTACAGGGTCCTTGCTGCCAAGCTTTCCTCCCATTATCTCAATGGCCCTGTTGCTAATCACCTCATTGACGTTCATGTTGCTCTGCGTTCCAGATCCAGTCTGCCACACCACTAGAGGGAAATGGTCATTCAGCTTTCCAGCTGCTACCTCAACAGCAGCCTGGACAATGGCGTCAGCAATTTTGGGGTTGAGGCCGTAGTCCTTGTTGACCTCAGCAGCAGCTCTCTTCAGGATGCCAAAGGCCTTAATGACCGGGATTGGCATCCTCTCGCTGGGTCCTCCTATCTTGAAGTTCATGGTGGATCTGACCGTCTGGGCACCATAGTATTTGTCAACGGGCACTTTGAGCTCCCCAAACGTGTCCCGCTCAATCCTGTATTCTGAACCGGCCATTCTGGATGGAGTTAGGAGTGCAGGGCTGTGCTTTGTGGTGGCTAGGTGCCTTTGCAGAGCCAGGAGACAAGAGCGATACATGAGGTGGAGAGAAAAAACCCGGAACAGGAGAATGGAAAACCACTGTGAGAAGTTGAGTCACTGGGCAGGTGATTTTCTTTATATGGGCCCTGATGTCATGATCTGACATCACTATGAGAAATCACCTAGAGGCAATCTTCCATAGGGTATGAATTGGATGCTGCCCTTCACCCCTCCTCCCCCAAGCATGCCCTTGGGAGCCCAAGGCTAATTACTTGGTTCCATTATTGGAGCATTAATCATAAATCACAAATATATCTTTATTTTAAAATTGCCTTGTGGGTGGATGGTGGACGGTTGATGAGAATCACAAATGTAACATGCCCATGCAGTATGACGATCTCTGTGGATAGTGGGTGGACGTCACTAACGTAACATGCCCAAATGGAGACCACATATTAGTCTAGAAAATCTTTAACAGTGTGAAAAAAAGGAAGTTTGACCATTGTCCTGGAACTTATGGTGCAAGGTTCTTACTCCTCCAGGTGCCGGCCTACTTGGGCGATGCATGTTGGTAAAAGATAATATAATGAGAATTAGTGGCTTCTCCTCCAACCAAAGGCCAACAGATACATACAATATATTCCTGATATTCGTGGTTGTCCAGTTCTCAGAAACCGTTGGTCCATCAGAATTGCCATTCAGCAGTCATATGAGACTCGCCAAGTTGGGGAATTCTCGCTCTTTCGAACAACCATCATTTCATCTGCCTTTGTCTGTTTGCCCCGAGAAAAGGTCGCCCAGTGTCACTGTCACATTGGCCAAGCTTTGCGGGACGCTTAATGAAATAAATACATAAATAAATAGCACCTCACTTCACACTGGGTGTGATTTTTCCTTTCTTTGGACAAATCATTCATATGCTCAACTGTCCAGAAGAAGCTAAAGCTATCTACTGGCAGTGGCTCTATAGTGCTAGGAAGCCACTTGCCCCGTGGTATCATCTGAAACAGTCCATGGTTGGGGTGGCTATAAACTTCCATAAGCCTGTAAGCTGTGCTGACACCATGTCCTGAATGGAGAGTGGTGTGGACAGCAGAGCACATCGGTGGATGCGCTCGGCTGTCCACACCACCCTCTGCACTGATTTTCTGTTGAGATCGGAACAGTTCCCAAACAAATTGCAAATGCAGCCAGTCAGGGTGCTCTCAGTGGTACCTCTGTAGAAGGCACATAGGACCTTCGGGCCTATATCAAACTTCTTCAGTTGTCTGAGGTAATAGAGGTGTACCTGTTGTATGTTGTGTCTTCAGAATTTGGTCAAGAAGAGTTTCTCAGTGATGTGTACACCAAGTTGCTGGCCTGCTCACTGCACATGTATTCCTGTATAGTCCAGATCAGCTCTTTGGATTTGGACTTGTCGACATTAGGTTGGGCCACCACTGTCAGGTTTTCCAACTCCCTCCTGTAGGCTGTCTCATCATCGCCATGCAGTAATCTATCACTGTGTGGTGTCATCAGCTAACTTCAGAACAATTAAGTTGGATTAGTGTGGCCTAGTCAGGTGTAGCTAGAGAAGAGGCTCAGGGCACAGGGGACTCTTGCGTTGAGGGTCAGGGGGGCAGAGGTGTTGGTACTAATCTGTAAATTAAAAAAAGGGATATAAGATGCAGATTATCAGAGTGTATAACAATGTACTATTCAGACAGTCCACATTGCTACCACTGTTCCTCTGTACGTCCAAACTTGAAAACCAAACCCCCAAAGAAAATGAAGGCATTTTGGAAGAAAATCGCAACACCTGGGTAGACGACAGCTTTTTGAGTCGCTACGAAGCCTCCAAACAGGATCCACATTGAGGCAATGAGGGAGCCAAAAGACAGTAAGAAGCCGATGAACAACCAAATACGAGCCCCTGTCGGTCCTATGCAGCCATCACCGTAGCTGTCTCCTATTACCTGGGCATTTGATACAGCATTTATCATGAAAAATGACACTGTAGCGATGACTCCACATGCGTGATAGGCATGAAGAAACTCTCCCTGGGATGGGTACTGAACTGCTGCATCAATGATAATCCACCAACCAGTGAAGAACAGAACTCCAGCTGCTATAGATGCAATGGGGTTTCTTCTCTCTCCCAAATTGCAGTCACACTGCACTCCATCCAGGAATCCTGACATTGACCTTACTTTGTGTTGTAGAAATACTGGACATTTATTGGGGTCACTTCCAAGACAGCTTTGTTGGTAATGCCTAACTTTTAGAACTTTTAAGTGTTTTATACCGGATGGAAGTCGGATTGGGCAGAAACCTTGCCCAAACATGGAGATGACTGATGTCATAGTACTGACGTCATTGACGTCATAGAATAGATAACTGATGTCATAGAATCTTATTTTGATGAATAATAATTACTTGCGCCAGAAGAGTTGAATGTATTGTATGTATGTAGGCGTCTGTGTGTGTTTAAGCCTGTAGCCCAATCAGAGACCAGCATTTCTGGCAACGTCATCGTTAACAGCCAATGAGGGACCAGAATTCCTGGTGATGCCAGTGGTGATGTCACTGGCATCGCCAGTGGTGATGCCAGAGGTGAGCGCACCTCATGGCGCGCTCTGCTGGCGCACTAGGTGCAAGTTGGCGCCTCGACAGAGTGCAGTTGCTGTTTGGTAAAGCGAAACATCATCCACATTAAAAGGACTGTCATTCACAACTGCTGCAATGTTATTGTCTCATTGTACTGATTTTAGGATATTTAACCACCATTTATTCCACCATTGACACTCACCCAAGCACCATTCCATCATCCTGTAGACGTGGTTGGAGTAGAGTAGGTCTGAGGGTCGTCCAGGGTGCCAGAGGACTGCAGGGCCGTCTCAGACGGTCAGATGACCAACTTGTCCTTCTTGTCCGCCTGCACCATCCGCCTGAGGGTGGCCACGATGGGGTGGCCCAGGTGTATCTCCAGGTGCTTCTTGGGGTTGGCAACGATGTGGCAGGAGGGAAGAGAAGACACACTGACCTGTGGACAGACAAGCAGAGACCATTTTAGGGGTGTAACTTTGATGATGTGATGATTTATCATTCTGTACTTTATTACTTTATTTTACCATCATTTTAAAGTACAAGTAAAAGTAAGAGTACATTTCTTATTTTTCACATCAATGAATTTATAGGATTCACTGAGGATTTAAGTCTACCTCTGAAACCACCTGCATTGCGTGCACTGGTGTAGGACTACAAATAGGACACATAGTGTAGGACTACAAATGCAACCCATGGATTTATAGCCTACTTTTACCCAAGTAAAGAATGGGAGTAGTCCATTGTGGCACTGCAGGGGCTAACACGTGCACCTGGACCATTTCCAACTTGAGGCCCATTCACTTGGCTACACAGGACTTCAAGGGAGTTTAGGATCAGCGGGACATTGTAGATAGTAGATAAACACAGACAGTATGAAAAAAGATTGGATAATGGTGATGGGTTGGTAGAATGTTTGACTTGGTGATCTGACCACGAGGTAGTGAGTCGGAGTCCCATTACCGGCCAAGGATAACACACGGCCATTCACTTAGGATTGATTGGGTGTGTTTGGCGGGCTGTGGTCTCCTAGGACTACTACCACATGTTCAAGCATGTTATAATATCGATATTATAATAATAGCCTACAGTGTGGAAGTCAAAAAATATACTTACTTTCTTGTAGCCTAAAAGGAGCAGAATGGTGTGGCTGCTTTTGGCTTATGGCGTTTTTCTTCTTCGTCCATCTTCTTTTTATATTTATAGTTGTTCTTTGTTTTGTTTTTTTGTTTTTTTACAGTTATACAGAACTAATTTATACCTAATTTAATATTAACCATAGGAATATGGGAATATACCTCCACAAACTTTCGAATTACCCACTCGTCTGCTTCTTGCGTCTGTTGAGTGTGACATGATCTACAAGCTCACACCACGTTGCGCTGCTACACATTGTGAGTTTGTAAATCGGCTATTCTGTGCGGCACCGCACTGCGCTTAATTAGGCTAATTTAATCAAGCTGCTCACAAGTTTGCAACTTTGGTGGCATGGATTTCTACAGATGGCAATTCAAATGCTGCATTTTTTCTGCTGGATCCTTGGCACAGCACGGACGCACGCGCGCGCACGCACGCACACACACATGCGCGCGCGCTCTAGGTGAAGGCGCTGTCCTTGGTGCTGAAGTGTACCTCCGTTCCACTGTCTCGCCATGCTAGGGTGCTACCTAGCTCTGGTCCATAGCGTTAGTGGAGAACTCCACTAACGCTATGGACCAGAGCTAGGGTGCTACCGTGCTTGTCTCAGTTGTCTGCGAAAGTTAAATATAGGCCTACAGTACCTATGCCGCCTTAGCCTATATGTATTTAGATATAACAAGCCCTGCTCGTCAACGTTTGTTTTGCACGAAAACATTCCTTGGGCACAGTTTGTCAATGGAGACTTGAGTTCAATTTATATAGGTCTATATAAAAATGTGTCGCATTCCTAAGACAAAAATGTTATTATAGAAATTAGACATGTATTATTCAAACTAAGGATATTGTGCTGGTGGTTGTTTAGTATGGCCAAATAAAAATGAAGAGTATTTTATTCTGTAAAATTCTTATCTGTTGAACAAAATGTTTGTAAATTGTTGCATTCTGTATGATATCTTGTATGTAGATATAACCCTCTTTCTGGACTGTTCAAAAGAATCACACAAAAGGTGTTGTCTCTGTTCAGTGTTCACCCATTTGTTTGCAGCAACTGGTGGGTACAAACAATATTTGCATGTAAAATATAATTGGCTTGGATACAACACTCCAGCTCCTTTGCTAATGGATTAAACAATACTTTGGGATTAACCATGAAGAAAGAGCAACATCACGTCAACGCATTTAGATTAACCACTGAGTTTTACTTCCACCAGAGGGCACTGTTATTCAGACAATATATGGATAAAATAGTCCTATACAGTACATTCTACTGTCAATTAACTGTATTTTGACGAACTTCAATCAAATAAAATAAACATTAAATGACTCCTGTTACATAGTGACGGCCTTTATGTATTGCATAATCTATACAAAGACTGAATCTCATTGTAGAATGAGATTAACGTCGATAGTGTGAAAGCTTCAATGATGCACTGGTACTCAGTTAGGCAGAAAGGGAATTCAGTCATGTAATATCATGTTTAGGCCTATAAGATTCACTGGATGCTATTCTGGTAGTAGAGCTCTGAGAGCAATTGCCACACCCTAAAGAGAGGTTTTCTTCCACTGGCTTTATTGTCTACCTTAAATAGCTGCAAGTCACCACAACAAACCCTGAATCAGGGACAAATAGTTGTATATAAAACTAGATTTATTGAATCATTTAAAAGACACTATACAAAACATAAAGCAGTAAATACTAGAGAAGCTTTCAGATACTTTCATACAGATTGCTCCCATGTGAACACTGGGAACTAGGTGTAAACACTGGTTATTACTGACAGTATGGTAAATGTTATACTATTAGCATGTCCAATAGCCACATACTATAAAGACCAGTTAGGGCTCGATTTCCCCTGACAGTCAGATTGTAACAACTATCTCTCTAACCAAATATGAGAAAATAACTAACCAAAAAATGTGACATTATCCTGAGCTTGGATTGAAAACAAAAACAAAACATGGACAATCAAACCTATTCCGCCAACAGAAATAAGTTTCTGAATTTTATAATTTACCGTGCAATGCACAATGAAAGAGAAGAAAACTGACGTGAACATAAATAACAAAAGAATTTGCCATTGGCTGCAATTAATAAAACATGCAGTGGGAAAGAGTTAACGGAAGATGTTATGTTTCATGAACACCTCCAGTGCAAACATAACAGGACATTTTAAAAAGTAAATGTAAAGGAGGGAGGATTCTTTTGATACAAGCTGTATTCCAATCACTGAAGACCTGAGTAGACTTACACTATGACTCAGAGGAGTTGGCAAACAAAGAGTCCGTTCTCAGGTGATTACATTTTGGTGAGCACGTACAGTACTGGCATGAAGTTGAAAATACTTCTTATGAAACATCAGACGTATTGACCACGCCGGAAACTGCCTTGAACGTAAAAGTAATATATTTCTGTAGTTTCTTTACTAAACTGCAGAAATATTGAAGTTCTTCTTGAAACGTGCAATTTGTGGATGACATCCGTGCACCACCACAGGGCTCTATAACAATCAGATTTCTGACAGAGTGACCCGCAAAGAGTCTGCAGAGCTCTCTATAGCCAGGATGAAGGTGTCTTCGTTAGAGTAACTCTCAATGATGTTGTCATCCATGTTTACCAAGATCCTTAGAGAGATTAAAGAGATGCACATAAAGACATGGATAAAAGTAAAAATGACAGAGAGCAATTGCTTTACATTTGGAATCTCTTTCTCACCCTTTTTTGCTTTTTGTGTAAACCTTGGACATCTTGTGAAAGGGCACAGCATATTTCTGGGAGATCTGGGAGAAACACAATGTCACCGTTTATTCTATTTGTAATATGCATTTTAAAGATGTTGAAATGGGGACCTGGCCGATTGTCATTAGTATTGAAATAAGTAATATCTAAAGTTATATCTGAACAAAAACAAAAACAAATCCACACTATATTGCACTCTAGGTAAACAAAAGTCAATTAGCACAACTCACTGCCTCCATCAAGGCTTCGAGGGTTGGGGACCGCAGCATTAAGGCATCAAAAACCTCATCACACTCCTTCCTCACATACAGCAGAACTGGTTTAGAGTGGGGTGAAAGTAAACAAACAAACCAAATTCAGAAATAATGCATTCACATAACAAGGATCGACATACCAGATAGCAGAGGTGGGACAAAGTTATTGTTTTCATTGGCGTTAAAAGTCCAAATCGAGTTGTAATCTTTTTTTATTTTATCAAGTTGAGTCCATAGTCATCAAATTTGTGACTCAAGTCCAAGTTGAGTATCAAGTATCAAGTTGAGTATGAAGTATCTTGCTACAGTAATGTTAAAATATAGATCTCTCGTTCCCTCTCTTTGGCCATAGAAGCCGATTTATTTTCTTTAGCTCACTAGCTATGTTAATATCTGCATAGACATATACAGCATATCTTTGTACAATTAAAATGTCTAACGAAGTCCTCCATCTGTGAATTTTGACCCATATGTTTTGCATCTAGCAATTATATTTTGTTGACCAGCTCGTAGTCTTTATACACAAACGATAAGCCTATAATCTTTGGTGTAATGTTTTTCAATTTACAGTGAATGCACCTGTAATTATTTAACTGTTTTACAGTTAAAGGAGTACTTCACCACTTTTCAACCTATCTTTATATAATTGGTCCTCACTAAAAATAGCTTATTTTTTTTATCAGAGGAGGGTTGTGGGCAGGTCAGAAACCCATCGTCTTGTGACATCATCGATTGGGAATCCAAGCTAATAGAAAATGCAGTCTTTCTACTCCTGAAAAGTTGCAATGTTAAAGTGGAAGCCATTGTTCTCGCGATAATAAAAATCTAAATATTTTTGTTCAAAAATATTTATTCATTTTTTATTTATTTTTTAAATGATGATGTCACAAGACTATGGATTTCTGAACTTCCCACAGCTCTCCTAAGAGACTTGGACCGAGTAGAAAAGAATTGTGCTATTTTATTATGAACATTAGTGAGGACCTATTATATGAAGATGGGTTGAAAAGAGGCAAAGTCCTCCTTTAAGCATAAGGGATGAAGGAATATTCACAGACCTTTCCTTGCAATCTCTGCATTGGACCTCTTAGGGTTTGGTGGAGAGAGACCTTCCTCAGTGCGGCATGAGACCCGTTTGACTGCCACGCTACTGAAACACAGGAAACGCACCACAGTTCAAAACTGAAACACCACTTTTACCTTTGAAACATGATACTCCTATGATCTTTGAAACAGTTCAGCCTATATCAATGAAAATTCACAATCTGCGGTAGTCAAAGATAAACAGCCCTTTGTTTTCCCATGTAGATTTGTAACAATATTATGATATTAGATGATCAATGAACATTTTAAAATGTAGTGCTTTTCCTCTTGGATAATCTATACATTTGCTGTGTCTAACATCTCTCAGCCCAACCCGTCATGCTGTGAGATGATAGTACTAAATCATACAGGCATGATATGGACACGCAATTTCATGCTGCTGTGATTTCTGATGATTACTGAAGATATACTGGTATGGAACAGAGAGCATTAAATCGTCAAAACCCATTTAACGAAACACCCTGCAAAATGTGCACAGTGATTTTTATTTAAATTTTAAATCAGCAGAATGTGAAAGGAGTCCTCTATGGTGGAGTGAGAGAAGGTGCACACACTGCATAGCATACTATAACACAGGCTTTTTTACCGATATCAAAACGACATGCCACTCACCTTTTTCTCTCAACCTCCTCTGTGTTCAAGGCAAAGACCTACAAAAGGAGTGAAAGAAGAAAATACAAATGCAATGTTGGATTCTTATGCAGTATCCAGGGCACCATTTTGTCTGATATTCTGGCATGTGTATAAGGTTGTATGCATAATGTGTATGTTTCTCTGCATGTAAGACTGTTAATGATGATCCCTCACCTGCCCTGCTCGCTGCAGGTTTCCAAAGTGGACATCAGGAATGAAAAGGACAGGCTGGGAGTCCAGGTCTGTCATGGTTTTGAACAGAGTGCTGTCATTCTTCTTCATGGAAGACAGTGGCACTGGGTTGCCATTTTTCCCTGGTCAAAAGAAAAATGCATGTTAATTTCCAACTATAACTTCTGCTTCCACTTTTATTATTTCATGAAATGTCTTCGTTCAGTAATTTAAATTCTGCTTGTTTAATTTGTTTCATAATTGAGACTTGATGTTGAGGGGGAAATAGCCCAAGTGTGGCACTGACTTAAAGACCACCAAGCACTATAACAATAACAAAATTATAAAGATATATAAAATAAAATAAAAAGCCCACATCACAAAAACATGCAGCAATCCTGGTCCCTATACTGCCTCTCCCTGGCCAGCCGGGGCACCTGATGTAGGGGAAAAGGAACTGGTTGGAATAACTTGTTCCTTCCATGCGCTACATCCAACCGGGGAAATTCCCCGTCAGGTCAAAATAGGGAATATAAGCCAGGACGGTTTTCAGGATAGCTCCGCTAGGCGTAAGTACAGCTGCTATGAAGTAATCGCCGTAGCAGTCAAAATCGTTAAGCAAACAGCCGTCGGCAATGGGTTCCCACCCCTTTTAGGCTTTTACTGAACTCTTTGGTTCCCATGGTGACACGTTTCTGTTCGTGATGTTGTAGACACTACGTGGAAAGGTATAGTTTCTGCCGGAGTAGGATGGGCTTGACGGCAAGCAGGTTCATCTATTGAGCACTGATCCATTTCCGGTTACTTGCTTAAATTCCCTAAGAAGCGGCTTGGACTCCTAATGTTTAGAAGGAAGCATGAGGGGGCAGACCTCCATTTAGAAACACCCCCAGGTCCCCCACTTAGAAACATCCCCTGCATTCAGAAATACCCCCACTGAGGTTAGGGTTAGGGTTTAGGTTAGGTTTAGGTGACACCTCCATTTAGAATAATGGAAGTCAATCTTCTGAATGGCAATGTTTCTGAATGTCCGTTGCTCTCCCCAGGTTGGCAGAGGGAGTATAGCATTACATTAGACAATTGACACTGGGTGAAAAATGTGTTACAAAAATCGTGGGATAAAACCAGTAAGACTCCCTAATCGGGAGATAAGCGACGCATGCACAAACTTTGGAAGGCAATCGTAGCCAATCAGGAGGGAATAAGGGAAATGTGACAGATCCATGTTGATGACATGATGTTAGAGATACTGTGTACCGCTTTGCGTGATATTTGGGCAAAATCTGTAGGAGCAGTGTCCAAAAATGTGTTTTGCAGAAATCGGCCTCATGGTGGTGCTAGAAGAGGCCCTGTGAGAAATCAGGGCTGGAGGTTGTGGTTTGCCAGCCAAGGAGAGTGTGCAAAGTTTGGCATGGATAGGGGCAACGGTGGCAGAGATAAGAGTAGGAGCAAAAGTGTGACGTAACAGATGGAGACATGGCGGTCGCAATAATTGCTATAACTTTTAAGAGTCATGGAAACTCCATAATGGTCTCACCTTTTGACTTCCTCAACTGCTTTTTCTCCTCATCACGCACCTTTCTTTCAGCCCCCTATGAAAAGCATATTAATCACAAAATAATGACTAAAAAGAATGTGAAAGAGGCCTTGTCTCAAAGCTCTGCCTGAAGCCCCTAGAATAGTCTGTGAGCTCACTAAACCAATTCAGTAGGGTTCATCCTGGAATCTAAATTCAGTAGGGTTCATCCTGGAATCTATTTATATGATGATGTCTTGTGTGAAAAGTTGATATGTTGGCCTGAGAATGGCTAGTCTATAGGACATGAGGTCACTCAAATAGGAATCATTTTCAATACATTATTACAGGCCCTTGGTACTGACGGCACTAGCACAGCTAAAAGCCTACAGGTAAGTGAGCATGTGAATGCTTAATTTCTTAATAGAAGAAATAAATGAAATGAAAATGTGTACCTCTGGACAAACCAATTGATCATATTCAATATTGTCAATAGAGTGCGACAGATACTGTAGTTGATCTCTCACCTTATCACAGAAGACCTTGATGTGAGAACAAGCCCTGTGGATGGGCCTGTCACTGCGGCTGTTGTAGCTGTAGGTGTCTATCTGAATCATAAGAGGCATTCCCTTCACTCCCTTCTGGGGGGAGAAGTCCGTGCTCAGACAGTTCACAGAGATAAACACCTACAGAAAGAGGAAAGGAAATGGATTGAGGTGTTTTTGTTTTAGAATGATTACAATTATGATGTAATGCACGCCTGTAGTTAACTTTAATATGAAGGTAAAACCAAACACTAACAAATGTTGACGAATGAAGTGTTTTGTGTTAGTTTCCAAAAAAGGAAATGGCCCTTCTCAAAGATGAATACTTTATTGTTGTTTTATAGTCATACAGCGATGCAGGAAAGAATCATGTGTTTTTCAAACTAAATTGGTCATTTCTAAATAGTCCACAAAATCACAAGTCAAGAATCTAGCAATGAAGATCTCTTAACCTGGTCTAAATCAGGAAGTAATGCATGAAAGGCACATCCCCCTAAAACGGAACTGTTGAATTTCTGGAATTGGCACCACAATTAATAAGCTCCCCCTCAGCAACCCCAATTAAACGTTTTAATTAGACTGTCCAGTTTTACAATGTTGTAAAAGCATTCTGTAGCAAGTGGTCACAAATTACAACTCCTTGCATCGCAAATTGTTGGTGTGAACTGGACATTAAAAGCATACTTTAGTTAACTTTGTAATATGTAAGCCAAATCCACTACTGTCACAGTGTCACTCACTTCAAACATGAGTGGTAAAAGCAAACCATCCACTGCTTATCTTGTCTTGGCATCAGCATAGGCTCAGTGAGTTTTACAGCAGCAGTCTGGCTCTAAGATGGCTAACCAGATGTGGAACACATTACACAGCAGCCGCATGTAGCTGTTTGAAAACCAGGAAGCCAGATTTAAAAGCGATGTAGCGTAATCTTTGCACTCTGGTCAGCTGTGGCCTGGTTCATATGTCTTAAAGGGGTTAAGCATGTTAGCCATGCATTAAGTCTCTCCACCTCAAGTTATGCCAATCATATCATATCATAAGGCTTCAATTTTTCAATTCTTAGTTAATGAATATAGCTTTACTAAACAGTTTAATCCCAATCAGTAAGTAACATGTTTGGATGATATAGCATGTGCATAATAGCAAGTGACCAAATGTAATTTCAATTTCACAAGTAATTGGAGTTATAATAGTTCCCAGGAATAGCTCTGCTCGACGTGCTTGTCCGTACAGTTCTATTCTCTTCAATAATTAAATACAATGAATATGTAGCTCCACTGGCTTGTCTAGAAGCGACTGCATCTTTTAAAAGTGAATAAATCTTATAATCTTATATATTACACTAGTAAGACACCTCAGGGCAACATGCGACCTCGCCCTAAAGGGCTTACTCAGTTATTCCTTAGGTAAAGTCCTATGATGTCTATGACATCTGACATTATACCCTTTTATACATGGAGATCCCTGTCTGTAGAACCAGCCGTTAGTGTGGTATGTGGCCGATGTGGCCTCCATATATGGGCATTCCCATATGTAGTCCTCTTAAATATGGGCTTAATATTGATGACATCAGAGAACTCCATATATGGGCATAAAAGGGATTATGTTAGTGTGACATCACAGTGAAGCCAGAGTGTGATGTCAGAGCGGCAAACCCATTCTGTTAGGAGTGGTTCCCCTGACATCACAGTGACGTCAGAGCGACAAACCCATAGAACCACAGTGTCATGCGTATAGAGAATATAGACAGAGATACATACGGACAAGCTGAGACCGTTCACATACTAAACTGCGACCTATGGTCGCAATGACATGGCATGAGACAAGAAATGATGTATCATGCAGTATTGGAAATCTGTATTTCCATACTGCATGATGCAATGTCTTGTTTTATGCCAAGCCGCCACAACCTACAAAACTACATCAACTCCTAACAACATTTCCAGTTGAACAGGTATAACAGCCCTGGCAACACATTTGCAGGGACAGATAACGGTTGAGATTCTTCAGGACAGCTCAAAATGTTTTTCCCACTACAGAGTAGCAACAACATCATGTCAGAGCCTGCAAAGGTAATGGTTGATAGCTGAAAAAGACCTGGAGCACAAATAACCCTCCTACACACCTTCATATAATAATATATTTCACCCACAGCACTAGATGTTGTGGCGTGCGTGGGTATGTTTGTGTGGAATATGTATCTGCATAAATATGCACAATATGTTTTTGTGTGAGCATTCAGTTGCCCACCTAAATAATAAAACACACACTTTGACCAAGCACAAACAAAACGCACAAACAAAACACCAGCCAGGCTGCAACAAGCAATTGCACACCAACACAGTTCAGCTTTAATGCCAATGATTGTTGCTTGGCAACAGTTGAGCACAGCCAAAATGAAAAACCAAACTCGTCCGTCCTCCTCCAAGCATCCTTTTAGTATCACAGCTCATTATAGCTTGATTGGGAGCCCAATTAATTTTGGAGACAGAACATATGCATGTGTGACAGATCCACAAAAGCAAGGTTCATAACAAAAAAATAAAAATAAAATAAATAAATAAATATATATATACAGGATATATATATATATATATATATATATATACATATATATATGTATACACACACACACACACACACACACACACACACACACACAGGGCAATTTTACTTATCCATAATATTTACCAAGGCCACTAATGTGAATGTCTTACACTTGCCGCTTTTTTTTGCCAGTGAGTCTACTCTGTATTCGCTTAAATATGTTTACAGAAGGATACATGGAGACTTATCCAGGTCTGTATGCCTCATTTTTTAACTCCACAAAATATCTAAAAGGTAATAATGAGTTAGCATAACTAGATCACCATCCATTATATAATTTTAGAGATAGGTCAGTCAGTCAGTAGGTCAGTCACAATGCATTTCCACCTTTATCTCTTCAGCAACTGATCCCAATTTTCACATGGCATTGGCCATTAGCATTATACAGAGGCTGACGGAGCCCGATTTCCATTTTCACCAAATTCAAGCTATTTCTTAGCGTTTTTATACCACTTCTGTTCAACTCAACTTCAGCCTGTTGTCAGGGCAACGGTCCGTTCCTCCAGGCCATGGGATCTGTAACCCCACACCCACCAATCTCACAGTTAGGAATGTTGCAGTGTGTGTGTCTCTCTCTCTCTCTCTCTCTCTCTCTCTCTCTCTCATGTGGTTTGCCTGCATGCACGGGTCACTCATGCACCGGGTGCATTTGATGTGTGTCTTATCTTCCGACGGGTATGGCAAAATTAGATACACTCCTCCATGGGCTGCTCCTTACATTATGATGCCCCCACATATTCTCACGCACGCACCAGTTACAGTTACTTTCTCCATAACCCACACTCTGCACATATATTGGAGCACATATCTTCAAACGGGTAAGGTCTAGTAACTATAGGTTGTTACATTACTGAGAAGGTATATGCCAAACACATTTAAGGCTGCAATTACTTATCTGGGTGTGTTTGAGGAACACTAGGGTCAAATGGGAGCCACAATCTCCCATGGCTTGGGTTGTCTGTGTGTGTCCTTATGTCTACGAACTGTGTTTGTTCTTCAGTCTTTTGTGAGTAACCACCTTTACATAGGTGTAATGCGAGCAGTTCTTTTAAGCTGTTGTTGTATACCCTACGCATCTAGGACCTGGGGTCCCAGTAATGACCAAAGACAAAACAACATACCATTCCCTCTGTCCTGAAAGACAATAAGGGGGAGAATGGGTGGAAATGGCATATGCTCAGCCAAGTGATGTACAATGAACTCCATAACCTCTACTATGCCACACACACCATAGCATGCAACATTTAAAAGCAACTACTTCTGTTTTGTAAAGTTTTTTTACCTTGGCTTCTTCATTGATGTCCCACGTGAAGGTGACAGCATTGTAGGCAATTTCCTCAACATTTCCAATCGTGTTAAAGCTCTCTTTGTAGTCAGCTGCAGGTGAAGCAGAATTAGACATACATTTGTCAAGGACCCTGACAATTCAGTATTTACTTGCCTCGAAAGAACAAATTCTCAGATAACAAGACCAGATACTATTATAGAACAATCGGTTTTATTTCCGCTGCAAATTCACCATAACGTTTAATATAAATTCTCAAATGTATCGTTGTAATTCCGTATTAACTCTAAATACATTTTAAGATCTGCAAAACAACTCTCAATTACAAATCCAGATATGATCATGACAAGGATAAAAGACAATTTGATAATAAATCAATAAATCCCAAAACTCCACTTTTGACCATGTAATCCACTCATAACGTTTTAAATAGCTTTAGCGAAAACATGCCACAGGTAATGCACTCCCTACAGTGTTTGACACCCAGAAGTTCATTCCATTCCATTCCGTACTACTCACTACCACAAGTTAAGGCCTGTCTGTCTTTGATCATAATGGCCCCAGGCCCTTGCCTATTTCTCCCGTTAACGTCTATTCAAATAGCAATCCAGCGGCTGACTGCTCCTGAAGGGAATCTGGAATAGACCGTTATTCAAATTGGCTCCAGTGTGTCAAGTTTCACCCCAGGAAAACACGGATGCCTTCACTTGAAGCTTCCTGTAGGTTTGCCACCGTAGGTTTGCCACCTGCTGTCTCTTTCTGTGTGTTGGTATGATTATCTACCTCTTGACGTTCCCCACCTGAGGCCGGATGCCATTCTAGGCTCTTGCCATATTCCCCATCTGTTATACTCTTAACTACTCTCAACTCCATAGATTATCCTGGGCATCTTTGCAGCAAAACAAACTTTTGCATTCAACAATGTTAAAATGGAGGATGACAGTGGCTGATCTTACCAATGTCCAGGACCCTCTGTTTTGCAGTGTGCTGGCGAGAATGCCAATATTTCCAATGCTTCAGCTGTTCATCTCTACCCTTCTCCTCACCAAAGACCACCATAATAACACTCTGTAGTTGAAGCATGGGAATATACTCAAGTTTGAAAAAGCATAATAAACATTTATATTTAATAAATATAACCATTTAATTAATCACAGGTGTTGTATAATGTATCCAGTAGTCTTCACCTTCTCTAATCATTATGTACCTTTCGTCGCCTTACCTGTACAGCACTCTGCTGTGACATCTCAGAGACTCCCATGGCGCATTGCTCTGTACCCCATGGGTTCCTATCGGCCCTGGGTAATGGCAGCGATCCACTCACCCGCACTTTGCTTCCTGAATCATGCAGGCACGCTCTGACTCCAGTTTGACTCAACGTCACAGCATAGAACTGCCCCCGGTTCAGGTATGCCATGGGCCCCTCTCCTTGGCGCGGCTGGCGCAGGGACATACTGGCCTCCATAGAGTACTGGAAGTTGTTACTGAAAGTAAATAAGAACATGTTTAAGTATAACTTTTGAGGGAAATCACTAAGAGTTAACTTTGCATTATAAATGACGTATGAAATAAAGTCACAACAAGAAAGTGGAGACAGTAACACATGGGTTTATATCTGTGAAATGTCACATGCAGCTCTATTGAATTTGTTTCTGTATAGCAGAAATGTCTGACGTACCCTGGTTGGCTGTAGTATAATTCATCATCCCCTGGTGAAGGATTTGATTCATATCTCTGCAAAACAAGTATATAATATTGAAGTTTAAAAGGAGTAAGACGTGGAAACTTGATGATCACTGTACCCTCAATATTACTGTCATCTCCTTCTAGTCTCACCTCTCCAGCTCCACAGTATGAGTCCTCAAAGGTGTTGACCGGGGTGCTTCTCAGATCATCTTTCAAGAAACCAGGGATGGACATATTGTAATGGTTTGGTTCATAGATCATCCTAATCTGCTCTCTCCCTTCTGTTCTGCAGGAACCCCCTGAATATGAGTTCACAAATGGCGGTGTGGATGTGTGGTCCTCTGTCTTGACCAGAGCTAGAGCGATCGCGCTCTCTCCCACACCAACTCCACCTCCTCTTCTGGCCTCTCCTGTTGGCCCAGTAATTCCATACTTTGTGCCCTGATGTTCTGTTGTAGTTGTGGACCCATTTACAGAGAGGTTCACAGGCATTAGAACGTGAAGATGGTCGCCCAGCATTGTCTCCAAGTCCCCAGAATGATCTGCCCCTGCAGGAGCCATGTCTGTGTGTTTAGTGGTGCTAGGTGGGCCTACTAGTCTCTTCTCTTTAGGAACCTTTGATCACACACACACACACACACACACACACACACACACACACACACACACACACACACACACACACACACACACACACTCTTAGTGATTTTCAGTCATGATATTGATGCACAAGTCATGGCTCAAATATGCAGCTAGTAGCCTAAGCGATTTGATGAGAAATCAATGGCTGGTGCCATCCTTCTAATTATAATAAATATCCCTTAATTTATATTCATTAAAATGCAATAACTAATTCATATTTTCTCATATAGGACTGTCTGTATCGTTACACGAAAGTTCTGTTTTTCAACCAAAATGTTATCAATTGTGCTTTAGTTGAACTTGTTTCACACCTTGTAATAGTCATAGAGCAGGCCCAGAGCGGCTGCACTGTCCTCATCTCCATTGATGCTCATCATGGCCTTGGTGGCAGCTGTCAGAGGGTTCTCCAGATAGATCTTCCACGCCTCATCCTCAGCTTGGCTTAACACTCTTCTAGAGGGCAATGCCGTCTCATTTGGCACCACTACCACTAACCGTTTACTGAAAGAATATTAACAATGGTGAGAGAGAACATGAGGTGTTATTATTACTAAGCTTATCTGTCATTAAAGAGGGCACGCCTGCCAAGCCACCATGTCTGCCCCAGGCTGTTTCTCACCAGGCTTCTATCCAGTTGCCCTCCCTGTGAGACGTGTTCATGTATTGTAGGATCTCTTTTAAACTTCGGAAATAATTGCTCATATTCCCATTTGAACAAAGGCTCATTCAAGTTGCATTGCAACACAATCAATTTGTGACACTATGTCTTGAGTTGAAAATATTCATTGAGTAGCCTAGTTATTGGTACAAGAGAGACACTCCAACTATTCAAGGTAACGTTTCCATCCTACAGTGCACTGCTCACTCTGCAAGGTTAAAGGAGACTAAAACTATGCACACATATTATGGGACTTTACTCATTATCAACAATTATGAGCATAATCAAGTATTTAGCTCATTGCACAGATTAAAAATGTTCCCCTTTAGGCATCTTGCCTAGTATGTGCAATAAACCTGAGAGGCAAAAGAAAAACGACCATTTTCTATTTCAGGTAAATTAGGTAATGCAATAAGAAAATGTGTAATTTGACTGCTATTGGTTAAAATATGTTGAAAACATTTAGGCTAAAGTAGCAGCAGCCTATCCCTTACAAGCTATAACGGAATCTTAGATGCTATTACCTAGTGTTGTAGTCGAGTCCACCTAAAGCGAGTCCAAGTCAAGTCCAAGTCATATGGGGTTCGAGTCCGAGTCGAGTCCGAGTCAAGAGCCCCTGGGAGGGGGCCGAGTCCGAGTCGAGTCCAAGACCAATGGGAGGCGAGTCCGAGTCGAGTCCGAGACCAATGGTAGGCGAGACCGAGCCGAGTCCAGTTTTCTTTTTTTTCCTTTTTTTTTGATAGGTAGGCTGCAGAAAACAATATATATATTGTTTTTTCGGACACACACACACACACACGCACACACACACACACACACACACACACATACACACACACACACACACACACACACACACACACACACACAATGCAAGAACCCCCCGTTCATGTGCATGCACCTGTCTGGTGTTTCCTACCAATACCTTTCAAATTAATGGCTTGTCTTCAAATTAAATCAATAGGTCTCCCCAAATTACCTTTGGTTGCTGTCAATGCTGTGGTTTAGGTTTGAGGGAGTTTTTTGGAGAGGTAGTTTTTTCCCATACCAATTTTCTGTCTAAGAACTAGACATTTGAGTTGCTACAATTACATTTTCTCCCAGGCAGAGAACAAGTACTTTAGTGTACAAATAAGACTTGGCATATACTGCAGTACAATATCCCAAATCAAGACGATAATTAGGCCTATCCTGTCTAATATCATGATATGGATATAATATTGATGCCCATGCACCAAAAGGCCAAGTGATAACAAAAATAATATTATTTAAAAAATAATTGTCTACTACTGTAATCTATAACATTTTTAAACATTGCTGTTATAGTTGCATTGAAATACAGCATGCATGATTTTAGCAAAACATTTTTCAAACAAACTCTTATCTTAATATTTTATTTTGACTAAAAGCTAAAATAAATAAATAAGGTTTTCCCATTCAAACACATAGCAGTATTTGCCTGTCTGCATTTCATTGTTTAAGGTGAGAAATGTAGGCTACCCTATGTCATTAGTCTGATGCCTTTCAAGTACAAGGCAAAACAATACCCCATGTCACTGCTTCAAGTTGTTTTGATTCGTTTTAACCTCTCTACAGGGACTTACAATGTTACACATCTCTCTGTTGATCAGTGCACTTTAAAACTTTCGGATGAGGCTTGCTTAACGAGTAATAGACTACACCTGGAAATACAAAAAGACGTAAATTCTTAATCCAGCTGTGCAGGTGGATTAAACTACACAACACATGATCACAAAGGCTTGTGTTTGGAAGCTGTTAGGACTTATTCATTTGGGGACACAAGGATAGCCTGCAGGTAAGAGGAAAGTGGACTGTTGTGTGGTTGTCTGTTTGGCGAAAAAAATAACTTCTGGGAAGATTAGATGCTTGCTGCTGTGCAGAGCGGGGCTCTGTGTGTGTGTGTGCCGTGTGTGCTACTACTGTGTGCCTATCAGATGCACGTCAGAATGCTCTGTTACTTATTAACAAGGCAGCTCTCTTAATGTTAACGTGAATGCGCTCCTCATATGGATATAACATTTATTCCATTGCATTGTAGTGACTTGACTCGAGTGGACTCGGTGGGGGGCGAGTCCAAGTCAAATTAGACCGAGACCGAGACGAGTCCAAGTCAAATTAAGGGTGAGACCGAGACGAGACCGAGTCAGTGAAAATTTGGACTTGAGTCCTGACTCGAGACGAGTCATTGACTCGAGTACTACAACACTACTATTACCTGTCCAGGTCCATGTTGTTTCCAGGGAGAGCTTGCATGAGAAACAAGACTTTCAAGTTTGTGCAGGTGAATTTGTGTGCGATCGAGAGACTCCCAAGGAAGACGATGAGAGAGAAGCCGACTTCACTTCACTCGCGGATTAAAGCTGGCACCGCCGTTCGTCACAGCCAGGTCACTGTGAAAACATCAACTACAGGTCAACAATGCACCAGCAAACCCAAGCTTAGTTTATTCAGGTCCATTTGCCATGTGTAGAAAAAGTTTGCAAAATGAGGCACAAATGCGCTGTAAGTGGTACACCTGATGATATGTAAACAAGGAAACACAAAGGTCGTTTTGATTGGTTTAGGGGTTCCTCAAGCCTCATAGCCCCGCCCCTGTCTTAAATAAACTGACGTATTTGGCGAGGTAACTACTCACCTAAAGAAAACCCTTTTATTTTTATTGAACCCATAGCCTAATACAAACATAAATAAAATACAAAGTGATGCTGCATAGACATAGCAAAACCTAAATAATATTAATAATAACAACAACATCAATAATTACAATACAGATTGTGGCTGTTTTATGTATATTTGAAAGTAGCATGAACGTAGCTAAAATGTGTTTTGTTGGGTACTTAAATCAACTTAAATCTTAATTTTCAAGATTGATTAGTGAATAGTGATTCATGTAATGAGTAGCAATATTTGCAGCATTCATTTAGTTGTCAGTTTACCCTGTTGTAGGTTATTTGTACTTGTACCATACAGAGAAACCTAAAACCCGCTATTTCTAAGATTGTCTGATTGTATTTTGTGCCACCCTGCCCTCTATCGAAAGAGGTCGCTCTAGTGCAGTCGTGGTTCCCAAACTGTGCCGCTGAGGAGCTGAGAGTGGTCTGAATGCAGATCACAGATTCACAGGGTTCACAGGGTACACAAGGTGGATAAAGCATATTTATTTGGGTGTGTTTTTCCTGTATAGTTAAGTTAATGGGACCCCAACTTAGCAGCTGTCACAGATTCTCCTAGGGAAACTGAATTTCAGTCTTTGTGAGATGTGTAACTTACTAGACACCTTTACAAACACATTGGTGAAGACATTTCTTGGTAAGGAATCCAGGATGCAACCCAGGAAATTGGACATTATTGGACATTATTGATTGATTGATTGATTGATTGATTATTTTATTAGACAAAAATGGAGAACAGTAAAAGTATAGCCAATACAATTGAAATGTAGTACAGTAGCCTACAAGTACAGTTAAACACCCTGCCTAACATCCCAAATAAGACCTTTTACGGTCTTTTTTACGTTGGAAGCCCTCTGTATTTAATTCATGGACATAATAAATAGCAAGCAAAGAAAACATTCAATAATATCACAGTTTTTGCCTTATTTCTGAAGATATTCCCTCATTTCCCTGACTATAGCCACTATAGACTAGTTAATGTTTTTTCAACAGCAGTGGGTTCAAATGTCTCCCACTACACAAATGAATCTCTATCCAGTGTACTGTCATTTACTCATTTTAAGGTCGCAACGTCAGAGCATCCAAAGTGACACTGCACCCAGGAGGAGTCTGCAACCTCCTTCACATTACTCTGTTTTTAAAATGACCGTAGTCAGTAGATGTAGTTCATTATTAAGAATGTATTTAAGTACATTAGCAGTTAAAGCTATATATAATTTGTAATCTGCTGTTTATGTTTATTTATTTATTTTTTAACCAGAGAGGGTACTGTAAGTCTACTCATGGCACACCCATCCTTGACACATGTCCTCTGGAGTCCTCTTGTAGTAGAGCAAAGGGCTGAACATATTTCTCTTTCCTATGATTCTGTGAGAAGCTGTAGGAATTAATTCTGATGAACATGAGATTTTGCACTGATTGTTGCACTGATTGAGACCGAAGGTCGCCGTTTAGTATGTGAAACGGCACATGGTGACTCTGTCTGTATCTCTGGACGTGTACACCTTTTTACGGTCTAAGGATTTGCCACTCTGACATCACGCTTTGACATCACTGTGATGTCATGGGAACCACTCTAACAGAATCCCTTTTATGCCCATATATGGAGATCCCTGATGTCATCATTAAGCCCATATCTAACAGGACTTCATATGGGAAAATTGGGAATGCCCACATATGGTGAACAATATCTGTGTGGCTGGTTAAGACAGGGATCTCCATGTATGGGCATAACAGGGATTGTATGTTGTGATTTCATGGGAGAAGTTATAATCCGCACTCACAGTGTCAGGTTTAAGAGTCTTTTTTTAATGCAGAATAGCAGCAGCAGCAGGCAAACAAACAGACGCGTTTCAGCTACGCCGTCATCAGTGTTGCACCCGGAACCCCCTCAGACCGCTTACTGAAATAGAGTTGAGCTGACCTGGCCCTGCACGAAGAAAGTTTTGTGATTTCATGGGAACCACTCTAACAGAATCCCTTTTATGCCCATGTATGGAGATCCCTGATGTCATCAATATTAAGCCCATATCTAACAGGACTTCATATGGGAATGCCCATACATGGATATATGTGTGGCTGGTTTAGACACAGATCTCCATGTATGGGCATAAAAGGGATTGTATGTATGATGTCAGATGTGATAGACGTCCTTTTTCATGTTTGGGGTCTCACAGCATATCTCCATATATATGATCCTATGGATCATCTCCATATATGGGTACCAGGGGTCTCCATATGGGTAACTGGTCCGATATTCATCACTGGCCAGATGGCCAAGACATAGCGTGACCTCGCCCGAGGTCGCTTGTAGCCCTACGGCATCTTACTAGTTGTCATAATACTAGCTTTTCTGCTATCCAACTTGAGAAGACTATATGTACTATCCAGTATTTGACCATGACTTTGTTAGACACTTCTGCATTTCCATATTGATAATGGCATGATGATGGTTTTATGAAACCCATCAAAGTGCAGCGCACTCATTTGTGCTATCTGTGCAAGATGGTGCAAAGAATATGATTCTAATTGACATTGTACTGACCCACTGACATACTGTACAATGTACATAGATTGTAAACTTGTTTCTTTTTTTCTCCTCCAGCTGCTTCATAACATGCTAATTGAGAAATGTAATTTATATAAATGAGTTGTATCTTCAACTGATTTGGACCTACTGACCACAGATTTTTTATCACTGTGCTGATGTCTGGACTGACAATCAACTGTTTTTATTATTAAAATAATCATGTGTCCATGCACGTAAGGCATAACGTTTTGATAAACATTTTGTATTCACTATTCTCAGTGATGTGTGTTTGAGGTTTGGAGTTACTTGAACGTGTGTGTGCGCGTGCGCGCGTTCATGTGTGTGTGTGATGGTCTGATGGTGTTGGCACCTGATGTCTTGGCTGGCATTGTAGCAACAAGGCCTGTGCCAAGTTTACGTTTCTTCAGATGGCTCAAACAGTTGAATGTAAGTTTCCAAAATACTTTTTATATTTGCTATCCATCTCTATTGTTATGTGCCTGGCTCCTCCACTAAGATAAATGTATTATGAACACGGTGTGTGTGTGTGTGTGTGTGTGTGTGTGTGTGTGTGTGTGTGTGTGTGTGTGTGTGTGTGTGTGTGTGTGTGTGTGTGTGTGTGTGTGTGTGTGTGTGTGTTTCTGTTGTTTTCAAGTCTGATATAGCTATATTAAGGTGTTGTATTGCTGTGGGTATTCACAGCACAATGGGGTATTCGCGGCACACTGTGCTTTATTCACTCGTCAACTGACAGCTTGGTGAGAATTTCAGGCCTCACCTTAAACAGACTAACAGTTGCTCATCTGGTGTCTTGATAACAAAGATGGTTTGTCTATTCTGAGTAGCTGCTGATGTGTCAAATAGGACAATAATGAATCCGCACCCCACTGGTAATGTGTTATGGATCCAGCTGAGAAACACTGACTAACAGCTAATAATGATGTGGGTTTCTGGTTAGTCACTTCCTTTATTCAGTAAGGGCCTTCTTTCATGTTATAAATCTTTTATGTTTGGAAACAATTAATCCCTGCCATAATGGGCAATGCAAATACATTATTACATGTTTTAGACTATGTTGTTTATGGGAAATGTCTTCCCTGTCTTGCTGTAAAGATTCTGTAGCATATAATGACGGCATAATAACATCCAGCTGAGGGGTGGCCGCTGGCCTACTGGTCCAGGCGCGTACCACTTACGCATTGCCACATAGGCATGGATGCCTGGTGGCGTCGCTGGTTTGATTCCCGATCTGGACTACCTTTGCTGCGTGTCGCTCCCCATCTCTCCCCTCATTTCCTGTCCAAAACAAATCTAAAAAAAACATCCAGCTGAAACTCTAATGAGGTTGACAGGTACACTACACTCAAGGCCTGGAGAAATGAATGGATCGGGTACATTCACCTTTTACCCATAATTTCAAACAACATTTCAAAAAGATATGCCATCAGCTTTCATTCACAGATTTCTCACTACTTCATATAAGCATGTTGGGGGTCTTTAGATTTCTCCCATTTCATATACACATGTTGGGGGTCTTTAGAGGTCGGATTTGCCAACTAATAAGAATAATACAAAAAAACGTATTGTCTTTGATGGGATTAGAACAATAATGACAATACATTTAATAAGTCAAAATGTTATGTTGACTAAGAACACATTCAATAGTTAAAGGAGCTATAGTCAACTTCTTCATTGTAGGGCAGACACTTTGTTTACATCCTAGTCTATAGACTAGAATGTAAACAAAGTGTCAGTCTGACAATGGCCAAAATGATTATTTTATCATTATTTTACGCTTTTTGTGGTCATTTTTGAATAGAAACACATATATGAAGCTTATTCTTTTATAAAATATTTTCGAAACATTATTTTTATTTTAGCATCCGTTTTTCAAGAAAAGTTGACTATAGCTCCTTTAATTTCAGGCATACAGGAGTGCAGCAGTACTCACAAGCTGTATGACAAATGTTATGTGTCATGGTGCAATTGCACAATCTTTGAATGTAGTTCGTTTTTTATGGTCTTGTTGGATCTCATCATCCCTCTGGGAATCACGAGTATGTGTCTGTGTGTGCGTGCGTGCGTGCGTGCGTGCGTGCGTGCGTGCGTGTGTGTGTTTGTGCGTGCGTGCGTGTGTGTGTGTCTGTGTGTGCGTGCGTGCGTGCGTGCGTGCGTGCATGCGTGCGTGTGTGTTCGTGCGTGCGTGTGTGTGTGTCTGTGTGTGCGTGCGTGCGGGCGTGCGTGCGGGTGTGTGTGTGTGTTGGAGTGTTCATCATGCATGCGTACATGTGCATTCATGTCTCTTTAGGGTGTGGTTAACCACCTAACCTGTCTTGCAACTATAAACTCTCTCTACACTGACTTTCCTTGTACTTGAATGTCTTCCAGATTTCTACTACTGCCTGTCTAAGACCACGCCTTAACTACTGACTAGAATCATTTCACTTTATTTCACTGATTGCATCATTCACTCAAACACTTACCAATATGTTTGTCTGAATTTTTACAGCAATATCAGAGATCTTCTGTTAAATAGGTTACAGGCTTGAAATCTTTGTCTTAGGGGAGAACATGTGACAAAGCAAAAATAGCTTGACTCTTTCCCTGTGGAAACCAGCCAGACTGCAAAAATAGTACTTTCTATTAGGCAAGCTATGCGTTCTGTCTGTGTTCTACTTAGATTGTGCCTTCAACATGTCAAATACATAATGATCCACCACAATTATTGTACACCACCAGTTATATCACTTGGTGACATGACCATCTTGTCATTACCATAATATTTATGTCGTAGGCTATTTCAAAATAGGCTATTTTCAATATTTTTGAAAGGTTTTGAAACCTAAAAAAAAGTTAATATTACTGAACTTTTATTTTTAAGATTAGATTTTTTTATTTATTTTTTATTCCATAACAAAGAGTAGGTGGGTGATAAAGACCTGCGCTGATCTGGCGCCAGTGTTCACATTATTCTACCTCAAACTTTTGCTTCAAGAGATCCACTATTAACCTGTACCTAAGAATGCCTCACCAGCCGGCCTGAACAACTACAGGCCCATAGCTACTGGGCTTAGTGGACAGTGCGACTGAACACTGTGTGCCTTGGTCCCGGACTTCTTGTCTGCCAAAGCCCAGGTGGTCAGGGTGGGCAGCTCTAACACCCTCATCCTTAATACTCTAGACCCCCAGGGTTGCTTTCTGAGCTCTCTTCTGCAGACTACTTTACATAACATATCCACAACTGTGTAGCCAGAAACAGCTTCCATCTTGACACCATTGTCAAGTTTGCTGACGACAGTGGTGATGGGCCTGATCTCACGAACAACGAGATGGCCTATATGGAGTAGGTGGCAGAACTGTTGCAGTGGTGACAGGAAAACAGACCCTTCTTGAATGTCAAAGACCAAGGAGTTGATTGTTGTGGACGTATGCGGCAGACATGCCACTCTGGACAAAAAAAGAAATCAAAACTAAACAAAACTACATGGAATACACCTACAGGAACACATGGCCCACCAATTCGTCCTATACTCCTTTTACCTGATGTTGTCTGACTACATGTGGTCTGACACATCGCTGTTGTCAGATGGAAACCATAAAAAAAAGAAAGAAATAGTGAAAATAGACGATCTACAGCACATTTAGTTCCTGGAAACCATTGGTCCGACCGGCTTGCTGCACACCCCGGGTCATATGGGACACACATGCCGAGTCTGAGGCCATTTGGTCATATTCTCTGTACATTTCCCATCACTGCTATAGTTGCAAACTTTATCAATCTACTTTCGTATTTTAACCTGTACTAACTATGCCAACTTTATTTTGATCTGTGTTCTCCATTTTCCCCCCAGTACATTCTGTTGTATCGTTATTATCATGCTTAGCCTATATGTATTTTGTTGTTAGCAAAGTCTTGCGGAACATGCACTGCCTGTATGAGTGACTGACAAATAAACCCTTTTGAATCTCTTGAATTTTGCAATCTCTGATCTCCTGCAGCTATGCAAGTCTAGGGTGGGTAGCATAGTATACACTACTAGACCTTACCCGTTTGAAGATATGTGCTCCAATATATGTGCAGAGTGTGGGTTATGGAGAAAGTAACTGTAACTGGTGCGTGCGTGAGAATATGTGGGGGCATCATAATGTAAGGAGCAGCCCATGGAGGATTTTGCCATACCCGTCGGAAGATAAGACACACATCAAATGCACCCGGTGCATGAGTGACCCGTGCATGCAGGCAAACCACATGAGAGAGAGAGAGAGAGAGAGAGACACACACTGCAACATTCCTAACTGTGAGATTGGTGGGTGTGGGGTTACAGATCCCATGGCCTGGAGGAACGGACCGTTGCCCTGACAACAGGCTGAAGTTGAGTTGAACAGAAGTGGTATAAAAACGCTAAGAAATAGCTTGAATTTGGTGAAAATGGAAATCGGGCTCCGTCAGCGTCTGTATAATGCTAATGGCCAATGCCATGTGAAAATTGGGATCAGTTGCTGAAGAGATAAAGGTGGAAATGCATTGTGACTGACCTACTGACTGACTGACTGACTGACCTGTCTCTAAAATTATATAATGGATGGATACACCACAGTAGTCTAGTGGTCTAGCATACAGGTGACAGGTGTGTGTTCTAGGCAAATGACCCCATAAGTGTCATGTAAGTCAGCAATTCAGAAATTATATATATATATATATATATATATATATATATATATATATATATATATATATATATATATCACGTTTTTTTTGCGTCTCAGAGAATTAGAGAAACGGAGCGTTTGCCGTGCCGCACAGGGCGGAACAAGCGGTCGCCACAACAACGTCCTCCAGGCGGAGCCACTCGATTGTCCACGACATTGCAAGCGGCGCGAAGGCCAGCGGGGGCGGACCTTGGTCCTGCTCTTCGCCCCCGAGCGCCGCAGGCGCGAGTGGCCGCGAAGAGCGGGCCAGGGCCGCGCGGCCGGCGGAGCGCCGCGCGAGTTACGAAGCCGTGGTGAATGCAATCGTTATATTTATGCCCAGGCCGTAAGGCCTGGGCAAGCCCACGATAAACGCCCTGTCCAAGTGACTACAATGGAGCTAATGGCTAAGCTAAGCTAGGCTAGGCTAGGCTAGGCTAGTAAATAAAGAAAGAGAGTCGCAAACGAGTGACGTCAGCGCCTTCACTATTGAATGGCTGCGTCGCCATCTGGTGGTGATTAGTGTGTGGTGAACTACAAAACGAGCGCTCTTACCACAGTCTCCCTGAGTTACCCAAAATGACTGTAACATATATATATATATATGGGTCAGTGACGTGACGCCCCAAAAAACATGTTTTTTAAAAAACTTTAAATAGCAGGCATAAAAATTATTTACTTTTGTTCTACTCACTCTCAACTTTATGGAAACACATTTTGTTTTTAGATATTTTATTGGAATCAGACTTTATTGAGCAGTTTGTTGTACTTGTGCCTAAAACCGTCATCTGGTGTGACATGACAATAATTGTTCATAAAATGAAAATGGAGTACACCTTTCTTAAGTTACTCACTTTATCAAAGTCCTTTATCATAACTAACCTGTGATCCACTATAGTTTTGTGAAAATTAATTGAATCTGTATATTTTTTTCATAATCAACACTCTGTGTGAGGCCCATGTTGTCGATCTTTCAACATATTTTAATTTTATTCTGACAAAAACTTTCTTTAAAATTACACAAATATTTGTGACTCTTCCTGATACTATTTTCTATGTAAACCATACAAATTTTTTCGGTTTCATCATTAATAAAGGTATGATTTCTCACTATTTGGAATGTCACACCAGATGACTTAGTGTCACACCAGATGACCATATCTTCATGTGTCAAAGCAAACTGTGTTTTAACCTACCTATTAGTGAGTACTGAACTTTACTGATTGATTAAACAATTACCCAGGAAAAACAGCAACAGTAAAATTGCTTTAACATTAAATAACATGGCCTTAATATTTCTGAACAGGATAGTATTGTTGGGCCTTAACATAGGATAACAAATAATTGTAGTAGTAGATGGATGATGAGGATGTGCACAGGAATGCTACGCACACCTAAGTCTTCTGCCGGCCCACGGCAGAAGGATCTTAAAGAGACAATAAGGTGCATAGCCACACTGGGAGCCAAGGCAACATTTTATTAACACCAATTATTGGAAACAACTCAGCATTCAGGTGTATTACTTTTTTCCGAAGTCTCCTGAACTTGAACACAGCATTTTGAGTTGAACAAATTTATTTACGAATCATGTCGTTACACCACATCTCCACTAGCTAAAGAGTGCTGGGTTGTGCAACTCCGAAAATAGCTGATCTACAAGCTCTCGCAGCACAATGCGTTGAGAGCTTGTAGATCAGCTATTTTCGCTATGTTTGTCTCGGGTCCTACCTTACCTCATTGTCCAGTCCAGTTAGTGAAAGTACAAAAGTATTAGATTAGATTAGAATAGACATTTAGACTGCATTGTACATCAGCCAGTCACATTTGGTGAGGGTATAGACATTTAGACTGTATTGTACATCAGCCAGTCACATTTGGTGAGGGTAGCAAACCGTTTGCCCTGTTGCGGTTCTGCTATGCCACAGACAACTTCCTGCTCTTTGTAGAAAATGCAGTCTCGCCCCTTTGGCCAGACAAAACCATTTTTCATTTTTCCAAGTTGATTCATGCAGTTTATCTCTAGCCCCTCCTTATTAATGGTAACAATCTGCCCCACATATGGCTTTCCCTCATATTTGATTATGACAAACTGTCCTTGTGTGTATTCATCTGAGGAGGTGTCTGAATCCTCAGCTTGGGCCTCTCCAATAGATGCACTTGTGTCCAGCACCTGAGTAGAAGACCTTCAGGAGGAGACATTTAAATGTAATTTATTTGTCAGGTAGATTGTTTTTAGTAGTAAAATGTAATTACTAGCAAGTCCTCAAGTTTGCCAAGTATGTTATACTCACTGAGCTCCGGAAGCTGTTTTGGGCCTGCAGCTGACCTGGGAAGGGGGCAGTTCCGCAGATGGGCCACCACTTAGTTAAGGAAGAAAAGGAATGAATGGATGACATAAGTTACTTTATTGTCATTAAACAGGTACAATTACAGGTATCATAAAATTGGCAAAGAGAATGATTTAGTTATACTTACTCATCACTTGTCTTGTCACCTGGCACCTCAGCCCTGGAGACTTGGTCGAACTGTAATTTCCGTGGGTTGTGACAGGTGCAGATCTGAGGAAACTGGCAGAAACAACTCAGGTCTCTGTAAACTATCTTTCCCGGGAAGATAGAAAGAACCTGGTGCGTAGTGCTGATGCCAGTCACTGGATGCACTGATGGAGGGACCATTTCATCCATGTTGGATATCTTCTCTTCTTCGATCCACATGACAGTGACTTTTTCAGAGGACTTCTGTAAATACTCACACAGATCCCTCGGTGTTTGTAGGTCACTGCCTCCGAGGACATACATGTCTGCCTTACGCTTCAGCACCCCTCCCACACCATCAGGTGCGCCCTTTCCATGGGAACGCTCTGAAAAGTTCCAGGTGACCCTCTTGAATCCCCATGTATAAGGAATGCTGCTCATGAGGAAGCAGTTTGTGCGATTCCGGTTACCACCCATTTTCTGTTGTCAAGTGTCTTATATTAACTGCTTATAACGGATAGTTATTATAAAGTGTTACCACAATATAAGGTTTAGGTTTCTGTGAAGGGGTTTCTGCTCTGTCTGATGAATTTGCTGTATCACCGAATGAAGCTAAATTAAATTATGTAAAAATGTTTAAAACGTTGTTTTAAACATGTTAAAATGTTTTAAATGGACAAAAGAAACATGGGACTTGTTATTTATTGTTATGTCTGTAGGAAAATACAGTATATATCATCTGGTGTGACAATCAAGTCATCTGGCGTGACAAGCAGATATGTCAGACCAGATGACGAAGTGTCACACCAGATGACGTTTTCTGCATTTAGGACTACCTTGAGGCTACCAGGTACACATTAGCATGCTAACAACATGCTAGCTATAACAAAACAACCTAGATTTACATGTAATTATGACCAAAGTTTCAAATAACTTTTGCTTTATTAATGAAAAAGGTGTCACACCAGATGACATCCAGAAGTGCCACACTTGTCAAAGTTTCAACAAGATGGCATTTCATGAAAATGTTAAAATCATAACTCACCTCAGACACCTGTCTTGCAGTTGTGCTGGGAGTGCTGAATAGCCTTACAGAAGAAGGACCTCTCTAGCCCAGTAGGTGTCCAAATTATTGCCTGTTTAATTTTTCCAAACTAGTGTCACACCAGATGATTTTGGTTTGGGGGACAAAATCTTTTTGATCAGAAATGACTGAAAACATTATGCTTGGACTTTGAAAAGATATAGGCTCACAAATAGACATTTTTCTTTGCCTAAATTCATTTTTAAATGAATTTTAGCAATTCTTTTTCTTAGTTTTATTCAAGTTCCCACTTTGAGAAACAAGGTCGGGACAGTCACACCAGATGACATTTACCATGTTTGGTTGAAGATTCTGAAGAAATGAGGAATGAAATGTTTTAATCTTGAGTAAGTTCACATAAAGCTTAATGTCCTGCACAATATTCAGAAGGTTTTTGACAAATATATTTTTTATTTATACATGTTTGACACCGAGGACAGCGAAAACGCTACGTCACGTCACCCACCCATATATATCAGTTTAGACCAAGGTTGCCAGGTCAATAATATATTGTCAAGTTGTAGGAAAATTAATCCAATGTCTTCCATTCCACATAAGAATAACTAGCCTACAGCCCCCTGCGGGGGCCTGGCCCCTTTGTGTGTGTGCCTGTTAGTCCCGCTTGGTGTGAAGCAGACAGACTGTGATGTTGCTCTCTCTGGAATTGCCCCCGGACTGGGAGTGCGCTGCTTGGTGACGCCCATTTGTGATGTAAATCGCATCACAGGACAAAGCCGCCTACAGGCCAAAATTTGGGAAAATATATTAAACATTTGGGGATTATGAGAAGTAGAGACACATTTGAAGGTGATAAAGTTGATGTTGGGCAAGGTACATGCGTTATTGATTTTTGTATTATGTTTTTTAGACAATTGGAACAACTGCTGAACGTGGAGAATAATGTACACATCATCTGGCTCAGACAGGTCAGGACTACCCAGAACAACCATAAAACACGTAGGCCTAAATCAAATCACTGTGTAGTATCACTCGCTGTAGTGTGGCTGACCTGAGTCATAAGTGACAGTCGGTCACTACAGGCCAAAGAAGGAAAAGACTACAACACCCAGTGTTTTGTGCTCTGTTGCCGTGGTAACGTTTGACGTCAGGTTCCCCTGCTCCCTCTCTGCTTTGGGCTGGTGTGATTGGAGGGAAACCCCGTGGATTACATTCAGACGGACTGGTTGTGAGAGAATCAGCTGTAGCCTGTTAGACCGAGATCTCCGCTATCACCCCACTACTCAGGTAAGAAAAGGCTCGATTCGTTGCGATACTGGTAGTTCACGGTTGCATAGATCATTGCGGTGCCATTTGATTTATTGTGGCGATCGGTATTCGTGGGAAACCACTGTCCCGAATGAGCTTGGTGGCTGGTGTTAGCAACGACAATCAGCAGTCCAAGAACAATGGCTAAGCTACAGTTTGGGCTCTGGCTAAATGCTGGTACAAAAATGGAATACCCAGACATGCAAGGCAGACAAGAAGGCGTGTCAGGTTGAGGGTTCAAGCATTCTATCGCTATTGTTAGATTATTATAGTAAACTACCTTCCTAAATCCATGGACGCGTTTTGTTAATTACTTAAGATGTCTGGTCTATAAATGTTTCTTATCCCCCCCCCTTATTTTAGCTCATCCACAGACTTACCAGTATCATGTCATTGGCATCGATGGACTAAATATATCGCGAACAAATACTGCCGCGAATCATAATCTCATCTGGCACCATTGACCGGGTGGAGTCATGGAGCTGTCATGTGTCAATTTAATGTGTCAAGTTGTCGGGTTTTATAATGTACTTGAATCGTGACACGAGAGACAGCGTGTGATTTCTAGCACATTGTGGCAAATCAATCAATGGAGGCAAGGAGGCGCAGGTTCAGAGGCTGGGCCGCAGTGGTGGTGGGAGAAGTACTCGGAAATACTCTGTTACAAGTAAATGCCCGGAATTCAAAATGTGCTCAAGTAAAAGTATGAAAGTGTTGGCATCAAAATGTACTTAAAGTACCAAAAGTAAAAGTAGGCTACAACATGTTTGAAAATGGCAGATCCACAAGTAGCCTATGTATAAAATAGGGCTAAATTGACAATGTATGTTTTTTCATATATATATTTTTTATATATTTTATATCTGCAAAATAACTATTAGTAACTAAAGATTTCAAATTTTGCCTCTGAGATGTAGTGGAGTAGAAGTAAAAGTACTGAAAATTAGAAATGGGCCTACTCAAGTACAAACTCCTCAAAGTTGTACTCGAGTACGGTACCTAAGTAGATGTACTTAGTTACTTTACAACACTGCATAGACACTCATCATTTTGTAGACGACCCGTGTTGTCTACAGATATCTGGCTCGAAGCGCTTCACTTCCAGGAAATAGTCGGTATCAGACTGGAAGCGGGTCACGAGGACTTGGCTGTTTCTTTAGCGTTTAACCATTTTTCCTCGACTCGTGTTTGTGGCTGATAATAAACATGGATGATGTGAAGCTGAAGCACAGCCCGATCGGTTTGTGATCTTCCTTAATGCAATGACCTAACAGTATACTAGCATCTACGACTAGTCTGAATCATTTCCGCCAGCGGGGCGAGTCATTCCAACAGGTACACACAGAGATGGGTGTGGTGGTGTGTGACTGTCACTGGTCTGGTGTACCGTGTGAAGTAACTAAGTACATTTACCCTAAGTGCTGTACTTTACTTAGGTGTTTTCCAATTTCCTGTACTTGTACTTTTACTTCTACTCCACTACATCTCGGTTCAAAGGATTGTACTTGTCTTTTACTCCACTACATTTTTTTGAAAACTTAAGTACTTTGCAGATTTTTGATTATTATCACATAACATACATCACTTATATACATTTCGACCATTTGAAAATGGCCGATCTACAAGCGCACATGTGAGCTTGTAGATCTGCTTTTTAAACATTTATTTTTAAACTTGAAATGGGACATTCTGCCTAATGACTTATGAGTAATTTTGGTACTTTAAGTACATTTTTGATACCAATACTGTTGTAGGGGAGAGCGGGGTAAACTGAGACACCGGGTAAACTGAGACGCTCCATTTATCTTGGCAATGGAACACATTTGTGGCCATGTGACCATTATGTTTTCAAGCCCCTTGAATTTCCCACTTGTCATGAAAAGAGAGACCTGATAGTGCTGTAGAAAACATGCTTTTTTCACAAAAATGTATTTTTTGCATGTAAAAGTAATTTTCTTGCTGTCAACATAATCAGCTGTTGTGTCAAAGCAAATTGATGCAGGGAGAACATTTTATATCATACATGTTGATGAACTACCAACTTATAAATCCATGTGATAGATGCTAGCTGAAGATTACCCTGAATTGATAAAAAATATCCCTTTTCCCAAAATGTGGCTGTGGGGTAAAGTGAGACAATTGCTTCGGGGTAAAGTGAGACTATCCTTAACATGAAAGACAGGGAGAAAGCTGTAAAAACCTAATTAAAGGGTGTACCAAACTAGTCTCAATTGATTCTTATGTATTTTCCCCTGTAGAATCCATTTTTGATATATATTTCTTTGTATTGTGCATAATTAATGAGATAATTAGCATATTTGACTAAATATGCGAATTATTTCATTAGTTATGCACAATACAACAATATACTTTGCAGAAATAGATTCTACAGGAAGAATTACATAAGGATCAACTGAGGAAAGTTTGGTAAACCCTTCTATACATTTTTTATAGGGTTTTTAGTTTTTACCTTCTGCCCATGTGTCACATTATTTGACACATGGGTGGAAATGACAGGACAAAGCCTATTAAAAGAATGTCTGCTATGTACATTTTTGTATTGCGCATATTTAACCCGGTTAACCGGGTTTTTGTGTTTTTATGGTAGTTTTAAAGTGAAAAAAGTGAGTGGATCACTTTACCCCGTTGATTTCTCTGGTCTGTCTCAGTTTACCCCGGTCCTGGGGTAAACTGAGACACAAGACCACTTTTTTTAAAACAATCATATTTTCTCTGCCTTTTGTCTTGAATATGTTCTGATAACTTCCATTGTTAGGAAACATCCCAAATTACTGGGAAATGTGTATATTTTTACTGATATATCTTTTAGTTCGCCTCTAGGGGAGAAAATGTAAAAAGTGTCTCAGTTTACCCCGCTCTCCCCTACTGTTACTCAAGTATGTTTTTATTCCAGACAGTATTTCTATATTGCAGTATTGATACTTTTACTTTGAGTAAACATGTGAGTAATTTTTTCCACCAGTGTGGTGTGTGAATGAGTGCACATCCGTGTTTTGCCTTGGGAGCAGCTAAGGTTTTCTTGGTTTTGGCATGTGCATCCAATACCATAAAGTTTTATTAATTTCAGAGCACATGTATTACACGTGGAGGTGACATTAACTAGTAGGCATTTATTTATTTTCATGACACATTGGTAAGGTCAGATACACTCAGACAAGCAATTTATTGGGTGGTGTTATGAATATGAAGGCTTATGGAAGGTGTCCTGATAATTTGTCTACAAGATGGATATTGACATTGGTCTACAAGAACATCATACATTGATGGTGTTGCTTAACTGTTAAGATTATGATGTGAGTTTATTGCTTTTGACACTGTGCAGATGCTCAGCTTACATGTTAGAGATTAGTTAATAAGAAAGTTGCAGCTGTCCAGACATTTTCTTTTTACCTTCTATATTTATATTAATTGCATTGTTTTCTCACGGAAGTCACGATTCTCATAGTTTTCTTGCAATTTCTCCATCCAGTCTGGGATGGAAAATAAGTGATTGATTCTGTGGAAGCCCTTTGGCCATAATGCCTTGGTCAAAGGATGTAAGTTATTGATCTAATGATTTGTGTGTGTAGGGGGGGGGGGGCATGTGCCTTTCTGTTCATGAATTCCACAACTAGGCTAATTTAAAAGGTTCATTGGCATCTTTCACAGGCCTACAGTAGTAGCTAAAGCTGCATTGAAACCTTATTTGGCCGGCGTCCCCCAGGATTCTGTCTAGGTCTGCTCATAATTTCCCTCTACACCAAATCTCTGATTAGCCGATCAACAAGCTCACAACGTGATGTGTTGTGAGCACTTAGACCTGCCTTTTTCGCAGACTGCGCACCCAGGATAGGGGCACTTGGTTCAGTTCAGGTAGTTATTACGTAGGCTTGGCAGTTGGCAATAACATTGCCATCTTACACACAGAAAATGTGTTTACAGTGTAATGTTACTAGCTCTATGCAGCCTTTTGTAAAAGTGATTTATTCTTTCTTTTACTTTTATTTTCCTATACAGAACCTCACAGCTACTATTTATTCCACACTACTATTATATCTCTTGCAGGCATATTTCACTTTCACTTACTTGGTGCCAATTAATTGAGTCACTTTTCCACTACAGGCCCAAATGAAAATGGTAAACACCAGGTTGAGAGCACTACTAGTGCTGTTGATGCTAAAGCTTGTTGGCCTCTTTCTCACTGTGGGGAAGTCAGGGATGGCACCAACATGTTGTCCCAGAAAGCTAGCATTGCTCCATCCTGTTCATCCTGACAGGGAGCTGCCATTATGACCAAATTTTGCTCTAGTCTGTCCTAAAGCTCTAATTAACTGTAAATGCAAACCCATTTCTTTCTTTCTGTTCCTCTACACTCTTTTCAATCACTTTCTTTTGCTTAAACCATATGGCAAATCCTTTGCTGTCATACTAATTGTTCTTTCTGCCACAGCCACAAATAGTCCTTCCTCGAGAAATATTTCTTGGCTGCATAGAAAAAGCCACAAGACACAACCCTAAAACGCCATTAAGTTTTGGCATCTTATGTGTTCTACTACACTAATGATTCCTTCCCCTTTCTTGTGACTGGCCCGTGGTGGAGCAAAAGCATGGAAGACATGGAATTAGTTTGATCGCTCCTCATTATGTAACTAAATTCATCTATTTACTATACTTCTCTAACATCCAATGGGTATATTTAGTTGAAGCAGTGAAGTGCTTGGGAGGAGGATGCACAAGGCCTAGAGAGACCATAAAACTGGTGCCCATTCCAGCCAGCTTGTTAAAACAATAAACTTAAAGCCGGATTGATTTATACTTAGTTGGGCAATGGGCACCAGTGTTTCGCACCAAAAATAGCAGATCTACAACTTGCTTGGCTATTTTTGGTATGTGACACCTGCCGCAATGAACTAAAACTCAGGCTTTATTAATAGCCTGCACATCCCCTTTAGATATTGTTTCCTTCCTTCCTCATCCCTATATGATGAAAAGTAATTGTGAACTAGGTGTAAATTAAATTAAGCAGTTTTTTTTACTTCTCATGTAATAACTATTATTGCGACCGTAGGTATGAAAACGTACAGCTCCTGTCTGTTACACCTGATGTCTGACATCATAGATGTGTGACATCATAGACCACATGAGACTGACACAATATGTCCATATATGGGCATCTGACATCATAGATGTCTGCCGTCATAGATGAGGCTTAATATTGATATCGGGGTTCTCATATATGGGCATAAAAGGGGATGTATTAGTGTCGTTGCCCTAACGGGGCATCATCTGGGAATGTCCATATTGTGTGTCAGTCTCATGTGGTCTATGATGTCAGATGCCCATATATGGACATATTGTGTCAGTCTAATGTGGTCTATGACATCAGACATCTATGATGTCAGATGTCAGTCATCTCCATAATTGGGAAAATATGGCCACATTTTGTCCAACTTGAACAACAACCAGGTCTGATGTTTTTTGGTCAAAGTTGATCCCATGCCAAAGCGCCATCTGCCCAGCAGTCTGCCGTCACCCAGGCATTTTTCACTTTCGATCCGATAAACAATATGGCAGCATCGAAGTCGGTTGATTCGATACCGATTCCGATACAGTTACCGATGCCATACAGCACATATTTTAAGTTTCTCTATGCTGTCTGATATCTTGCACTTTTATATCTTTACTATTTATTTCTGATTTTGTATTATGGAATGTTAATAATTGATCAAGTGATATGACCCAAACGGAGAACATAAACTCACCAGAATAATAAGTAATAAGATACATTCTGTTTGCGACCAAAGGTCGCATTATACCCTGAGAAATCTTGTAGCTTGTCTGAATGTCAGTTTTGTCTGACTGTCAGTACAGGAAGTGATGCCACGTGATGTCAGTGAGTCACAGTGATGTGGTACAGAATGACTCATATATGGGCATAAAAAGGATGTCACGTGACATCACTTCCTTTTATGACCTTTTATGCCCATACATGGAGATTACTGATGTCATAAATCCCAGGCCGAAAATGAGAATGTTGGGGCACCCCCTTATGCCCATATATGGAGATCCACAGGCATCAAACCAAGGCCCTAACTCACCAAGGCCCTGCTTGGCATTACTTACGTATGTTTTATGTCCATATATGGAGATTCCTATATTGTCAATATTAAGGACATTATTAAGGATATTATCTTATCAATATTAAGGACATATATGGGAATGCCCATATTTGGTAATGTCCATATATGGGCATGTTTTGACATAACATAACTATCATGAAGGGGTCTCCATATGAGTAACTGGTCCCATATACATCACTGGCCAGATGGCCAAGAATTGGTGCGACCTAGGGTGAGGTTGCATGTCACCCTGAGGTCGCAAGTCACCCTGAGGTGTCTTACTAGTAGCAAAGCATGATGTCAGAGCAGCAAACCCATAGACCGTAAAAAAGTGTACACGTCCAGACAGAGTCAGCATGTGCTGTTTCACATACTAAGCTGACCTTCGGTCGCAGTTATTTTATTTATTTTCTATTATGGTGATAGCCTGCCCTTGTGCTGCTCTGTGGTGATCCTTAAGAACTGAGGGAGGGACCAAAACACACACACAGAATATTGTCCAACTGTTCAAAGCTAAGAGTCCAGGGCTCCAATTTCACATATTCTGCAACGCCAAAACAATGCTACCGTTTGAAACGAGAACACACTTTTTTGTATGCTCTTGTTGGCCGTGTTATACCGACCAGAGGCGTTGCCACCGCGTGGAACGTCTTTATTGCATGATTTGCACTGGGCTTTTGGGTCTGTTTTTAACACAATACTCCCACACAGCTGACATGCTGCTTTCTTTCTGAAAACTCAGTACTGCTGCGCTCGCTGTGCGTTTACTAGCTGCCTGTTGCTGCCTACAACTAGCCAACGCTGTTGTGATCACGCTGTTGTGATCACGTGACCTCTGCATGCTGGATTCAACGTGCAGATGGGAGGAAGACAGTGCTGGATAGAAGTACTGGAGTGGAATGCTAGAATGGAGTGCTTGTATCGGAGCGTTGATCGGTCATTTTAGCTGAATTCTGATTCAATTTGGTCTGTTTTCTGGCTAATATCTCTCTAATAACCGATCTATAGATCGGATCGCGGCATCACTATAATATTCCTCCGCCTATCACTTTGGCAACTAGTTGTGCCTTGCCCCACAAGAGACCCTTCTCCATATAGTAGAACCGGCTTTACCAGGGTGTTTAAAAGCAGATCTTGTTTTTGAGGCTGTAGGTGTTGGACTTCCAGATGTTGTGTAGTCTTGTGCTGCGTGCTTGTCCGAGTCTGCGCTGGATGTTTTTTCCAGCATTGTCCTGGCTATTCAGACTTCCCAAGTAAACAAAGATGTCAGCGACTTCAAGCGGTTCATCATTTATGGTGGCGCATGCCTGTGTGGTGGTGTTAATGTGCTGGACATAACTTTGGTATTGGTGTGATACACCTAACTTGCCTGTTAGTCTTTCTTTGTTTTTTAATGTCTCTTTTTTTCTTGCACTCCCAGCCTCCAGTGAGCAGCCATGGTGGACAAGAGCGAAGTGGTGCAGAAGGAGCTTGTGCAGAAGGCCAAGCTGGCAGAGCAGGCGGAGCGTTACGATGATATGGCGGCGGCCATGAAGGCTGTGACGGAGGAGGGCGCCCAGCTGTCCAACGAGGAGCGCAACCTGCTGTCGGTGGCCTACAAGAACGTGGTGGGGGCTCGCCGCTCCTCATGGCGCGTGGTGTCCAGCATTGAGCAGAAGACAGAGGGCAGCGATAAAAAGCAGGCAATGGCCAAGGAATACCGGGAGAAGATCGAGAAGGAGCTGAAGGAAATCTGCAACGATGTGCTGGTGAGCTTAACTGACTAAATGAAGGGGAAAAATGGAGGAATCTCCTCGAATGCATGAAATATTTATTGGTACTATTGGGTAGTGCAAACAGACTGTGTGACTCCACAGCCTGACAGCCTGCTGTGCTTTTAAAGTGCTGTTTAAACTTTGCACTGCCTACCTTAAAGTAGGAAGCGTTGCAAATTTTGAACCTAAATCCCATTGTTATAATTTGAGGAGGTTGTATCTGTTGTGGGAAAATACTGTTTTCTGTGAATTTCTCCCATGATATTGTGTCATCAGGCATTTGATGTCAAAGGTGTACATCTGCATTTTGCGAGAGAAATATACGAAGACATGGCCTTTTTCCCAATACTACATACACTTCAATGTTTCCCCTTAATCCCCTAGGACAAAGCTGTAGCAGGCTCTGAACCTTTAACTATGCGATTTGAAAAATATTTCTTATTTTTGCCCTCAAACTAGGAAGTCACTTATCTTTGAGATTGACATGTGTGACTGTGGCCCTGTGAACCGCCTCCAGGAAAAACTGTGTATGGGAAATACCAAGGCTTCTCCATTTTAGTTTAAAAAGCTATACAAATTGAATCTGTAAAACAAAACAAAAAACATTCCAGCTGACGATCGCAGCTGTTTCATTTAAACCTATGACCGTAGAAAGGTGTTAGCCTAGGGGGACCTGTCTCACAGCAAACTATGCATAATACAGCCCAATTCATACTGCATTGAATGATGGTGTCGAATCGAATAATACAAATTTTCATATAAATTCTGCAGTGGTACTGACAAATCCTGGAGTGATGGCGTGCCGCTGTTAAATGGCGGAAACGGGGGAAACGATGTTGATTTATAATATATGATCTCACCTCGGAACAAGGGAATTAAGGTTTCAGTGTCAATCAGTTTCTTAAGTTTAATTATAGCTAAATTATAAATTAATTCATCTTAAGCAATTGATTTTCAAATTCAACATGGTCTAATGAATTCAACATAATCCAGGGCTCTAGGTGCAAGCTGGGGGAGGAGAAAAAACTGCATGGATGGAAGTATAGGTGAACTAGAAAGATAGAATTGTAAATTGCAAGTGTGGTTGCCGTTGACTCTAATGGGGAGCCAATCAGAGAGGGGGAAAGGATGACATCACGATATCAAGGTATCGTGATGTCTGATTGGGTGAAGGGGTACAGCAGATGATGAGTAACTCGGACGAGTACTTCGATGGGAAAACCCATAGAGAAAAAGGTTATACCAGATGATAAGAAAGCCAGACATGAACTACAGTCTGGCAACCGCACTAATAATAATTAATATTATACTCCACTTTTGTTGGATGATAAAAATGGCAGTACGTGGCAAGTCACAGTATGTCTTTCAACAGCTATAAATGTGTTTAACATTGGGATGTCATGGCCATATACGGGCTGTGTTTAAAGACTTGTTGGGACTGTTTTAGATGAACATGGGTTTAAAAGTCTGAAGGGAGGGAACAGGGCCTCCCGATGAAGAATGTTTACCTCAGGCAAACCATTTCATCACTCTTTGAGCAGTTGAGGCTGACCGTCTGCTCAGATTTATCTTCTAACGTGAATTGGGTGGCAAACACTTGTAGTCCCCCCATCAACTGCCACATATTGTGTCAGACCCAGTCCGGTCAGGTTCGGATAGGCTAGTGAATCATAATTAGGGCTGTCACGATATGACATTTTACATGACGATTAATTGTCACTCAAATAATTGGCGATTATCGATTTAATTGTGTTTTTGTCGTTGATAATTACATTTCTGTTTTGGCTTTTAGGCTTTGAAGTTGTACATTGTAGATATGACACATAACCTAAATATACAAAGAAATTACTGACATATTTGACAACTTACTACTTAAAAAATAACTTTGATAGTGGAAATAGCCGATCTACAAGCTCACAACGCGTCGCGATTTGACGCGTTGTGAGCTTGTAGATCTGCTATTTCTGACCTTTTTTTTTTTAATATATGAACATTTTTCAACATGGAAACGATTATGACGATTATGAAAAATAATCACGATTATGTCAAAGAATCACGATTAGACGATTATGTAATAATTGTGACAGCCCTAATCATAATCACTACAATCTGTGAACAACTGTGGAGGCAACCAATGAGATTCAAGCTCCAGCAAGCTGTCTTTGGTTTATCTCCATTCCCTAGATTATTCACCTAGATTGTATATTGGCTGGTATGCTTTTGTTCAGATGTGGCACTTTTGATTCCTTTATTTGTTTTGTTGGGAGATGGCAATGCTGGTCAAAGGTTATTGTCAACCAGCAACAAGCTCCTTGGTGTCCATGATGCTTGTTTTGTTTTGCAGCTGAAACCGGATTTCCTTGTTATTGTCTAAGGAAGTGTGTATGTGTCTTTGAGATTGAAACAAAATATGACATGAGTAGGGCTGCAAGAGTCTTGTTGTCACTGTGTCTTTGACAACAAGCCTTTTGTCTCTATGCCCATGTGACAAACGGCTGTCTAAACAGTTGTAGTCAAATAATTTCCCCCCAAACACCTGGTGTAACCAAGGCCTTAGTGTGTCTGAAGAGTTGTAAGGTGACTAAAGAGTAAGACTTACATCCAAAGTCAGACCTTCTGAAGTGTCTCAGCCTGTTGATTGTGTCAGTTATGTCAACAACAGGTTGCTGGACGTTCTGTCCAGTTTGTGTACTGTGCACCTCTTAACACAATAGGTGCCTCCCTGAGCCAAGCTCGTCCACAGACCAGGTAACGTGGAGCCTCTATTCTCCATTGACTCATATTCTATGCTGTAACATTAAAACGGCTGTATCTCTGAATACGGTGCAAATAACGGCGAAAAGACTGAGAGCTGCTCTTTTTCACAGCTACACTATGCCGTGATGGTCGGCCCCGGTTAGGATCTTAGTTTCGCGACCGTTGGTAAACAGACCTCCTTCCTAGAATCGTCAGATTACACACACGTGCACACGCACAAAGCTTTCAGGGCTCTTCAAAATAAAGCATAAGTGAATGGTGGCAGCCAGCCAGTGTGTTAACTAGCTATTTAACCTATTCCAGCATTGAGTTTCGCACTAATCTAGATAAAGAAGTGTTGCTGGTTCTTCTAATTATCTGTCTTGAGCAATGGCCTCCAGCCTATGGGTTATTACCATGTTACTCATCTCATCTGTCCCCATGTAGAGAGCCAGTTAAGAGGAAGATAAGTGTCTGGAGTGGGAATGAGGTGTGTCACAGTAGATAAGGGTTCTCTATTTTTAATCCAATGTGGGGGATGAATCTCTCATAGCTTGTCGCCGGTGTAATTGGAGAATGGGCAAAATGTGTTGGTTGTGTAAGAGACATTCTATTCACTTCCGTCAATGCTTGCAGCATACTACATGTTATCATTATCACATACCACCTGAAGATGTGAGAAATGAATATTATCTTGAAACACTATCCATTACACCTCACTCAGTCAACATTGGTGTTTTAGATTCAATAGAATCATGCAGGACATTAATCTCCACCTGCCCAATAGTGAATATTGTAAAGGTATGCCCAATTCTGCTTAGTTCACCCCCAAATTACTTTCTCTATCAATTACACACCACATGGAGACTTGATGAATTCATGGAGATCTCATTCCTAAACCAATAATTTGATGATAAAGACCCTTGTGTATCCGGTAGGAGACACAGTGTCCTTTGTGTCTCCTACCGGATACATTAGGGTCTTTATCATTATCATCATATCCATGAATTCAACACTTCATGGGGTTTGTAATTGATAAGATACAAGTAATTTTTTGGGTGAACTACTCCTTAAGTCCTTACTCCTTTTTGCGACCGTAGGTCGCATTTACTACCAAAACCTCCACCGGCTGTCCGTGGGTGAGTGAGTGAGTCAGTCAGTCCGTCCGTCCGTCACACTTTTGCCCTGCTCATATCTCCACAACCGTTGCCCCCATCCATGCCAAATTTTGCACACACACTCCTTGACTGCCAAACTACAACCTCCAAGGACCCCCGGAGCCCCAGGGACCCCCAGGTCCCTGGGGGACCCCCAGATGTAAAAAATGACCAAATGTGCAAAAATGACCAAATGACCACCCCAACGGGGATGCTCACGGGGAATTCCCGGGGACCACCAACTCCTGGTGCTCCAGAACGGATGCAAAAGTGGTGGCGCCCCCAGTGGAGGACCCCCTGCCACTGCAGCGCACATAAAATGCTGTAACTCGGGCTAGGAGCGTCCGGGAGAGCCGGGGCCGGTAACTATTCGTCCGCCAAGGCAACGCGGAGACCCCACCCCTCATTTCTCACATGGCCCTATTCTAGCGCCACCTTCAGGCCGATTTTTAAAACACATTTTTGGACACTGCTCCTACAGTTTTTGCCCTAAAATCACGAATATCACTACACAGCATGTCTACACTCATGTCATCAACATGGATCAGGAAGATTTTGGAAAACCAAATTTTTGCCCTATTTGTGGAGATAAGCCACCGCTTATCTCCCGATTAGGGAGTCTTACTGGTACTAGCAATGTGTGAGTGAGTTGAGCCTGGTAGTATTATGCCTGCTGGCACATTAGGCATTGTGAAAAGCCACTTCCTTGTTTGATGAGCAAAGTTGGCTGGTACAGTCAGGTGTTGCATGCTCTTACACCAGGGGAAGGTGGGAATGTGAGATAACGGTGTAAGCATTACCTCATACAAGACAGAAAGTACATGTAGAAATGCTGTCCACTCCCTTGAGTCATGGTAGTATTCATGAACAACCCTCTCAACACTCTTCTTGGCTAATCTAGTTTAGGGTTTCGTTACCAGTGCCACTATGCTGCCCCTGTGCTGCAAACTGTATAGTAGAGATGCATGGTGTCAATTTAGTGTTGCACTCCTTGTAAAGGGAAAAGCATTTATTTTATTTTGTATTCCTGATATAATACTGTCATTTAATTCCTGATGGAGAGTCTTTGTGGAGGGATGATGTGTCCTATACAGCCAGTGACACTGGAAGGCAACCTGACTCAAAGCTGAAGGCATACACTATTCAGAATAATGGTAATGCTCTGGTCAGAATTTGATGACCAGTGCATTGATGACTGATTTGGTGACCATCAGGCGACCACGGTTTTACCGGTGAACCTAAGCACAACAGTGGGGGCCGATGGGCAAGGAGGGTCGCGAGCTTATGAGAAACAACTAAAATAAGACCTTAAACCCAAAACCTGGCGAAAACAGTTGCGTGCATTAGCGCAAGATTAGATGAGGATAAAGGAAATCATTAAATGTAAAACATTAAATTAACTTCTGAAAAGGCTTCTAGGCCTACTAGCCTACTAGTGAACCACGATCTTGCCACACGTGACGTGAATAATTGTGGTTGTAAACAATAACACAGACAATACCAGTAAGACTCCCTAATCGGGAGATAAGCGACCGTAGGTCGCTTATCGGCATTTTATGTGAGCTGCAGTGGAGGGGGTCTTCCACTGGGGGCGTCACCACTTTTGCATCCGTTCTGGAGCACGAGGAGTGGGTGGTCCCCGGGAATTCCCCGTGAGCTGCCCCGTTGGGGTGGTCATTTGGTCATTTTTTCACATTTGGTCATTTTTTACACTTGGGGGTCCCCCAGGGAGCTGGGGGTCCCTGGGGCTCGGGGGTCCTTGGAGGTTGTAGTTTGGCAGGCAAGGAGTGTGTGTGCAAAATGTGGCATGGATCGGGTCAACGGTTGCGGAGATATGAGCAGGGAAAAAGTGTGACGGACTGACTCACTCACTCACCCACGGACAGCCTGTGGAGGTTTAACCAGTAAGACTCCCTAATCGGGAGATAAGCGACCGTAGGTCGCTTATCTCCACAAATAGGGCAAAAATTTGTTTTTCCTAAATCTTCCTGATCCATGTTGATGACATGAGTGTAGACATGCTGTGTAGTGATTTTCGTGATTTTAGGGCAAAATCTGTAGGAGTTACGGCATTTTATGTGAGCTGCAGTGGAGGGGGTCCTCCACTGGGGGCGCCACCACTTTTGCATCCGTTCTGGAGCACCAGGAGTGGGTGGTCCCCAGGAATTCCCCGTGAGCAGCCCCGTTGGGGTGGTCATTTGGTCATTTTTGCACATTTGTTCATTTTTTACATCAGGGGGTCCCCCAGGGACCTGGGGGTCCCTGGAGCTCCGGGGGTCCTTGGAGGTTGTAGTTTGGCAGGCAAGGAGTGTGTGTGCAAAATCTGGCATGGATCGGGGCAACTGTTGTGCAGATAGGAGCAGGGCAAAATTAGACCTGGGGGTCCCCCAGGGACCTGGGGGTCCCTGGAGCTGCGGGGGTCCTTGGAGGTAGTAGTTTGGCAGGTCAGGAGTGTGTGTGCAAGATTTGGCGTGGATGGGGGCAACGGTTGCGGAGATATGAGCAGGGCAAGAGTGTGACGTGTGACGGACTGACTCACTCACGGACAGCCGGTGGAGGTTTTGATAGTAAATGCGACCTACGTCGCAATAATGGGAAGAAGGGTGGTGTGTGTTCCCCACACTCTCACGCCCCCACCGTTGCGCTCAGGTTCACCGGGAAAACCGCGGTCGCGACCATCAGTGGGTACAGCAGTCAGTTTAAAGCAGTATTTCTAAAGGCTAAATGATGCTTAAATTAGGTTGTTAAATGACCCTTTGTCACTTATTTTTCTACTGAAAGAAGGTGTATGCTTTTATAGCTGAAAATGAAAATGCATATATTTTGTTTGGTTGTGTGGCAAAGCATACATTAAGCTTCAGGGTATGTGTGAGCTGTGAACTGTGTTTTGTGGGTGTCTTTTATGGTGGGTCTTTAGTACTCTCTAGTCTCTACATGAACAGCAGTTGTTTTAATGACTATTGTTTGAAAGGCTGAGCTGGCTTGCTCTTGCTTTGTAAAACATTTCCCCACTTTTTAAAGAATGGACCAATGCAGCAACGCAGGTGGTCAACCACACATTATCTACAGCCATGAAGTGCCCTTTCTTCATTGACTGCTGATGTTCTTGTAGCTTTGTAGGTAGCTTCACTTGGCATGATGTATGGGCCTAGCAAAATAAAGTCAGCTAGCGAAATAAGAACAAGGGACTATTTGTTAGAATTTCTATGAAAATGTATAATCTAGATTCTATAGGCACCATACTATTCTGATGCACTCCATTCCTCTCCCCTCTGTATTATCTGACCGGGTGAGTCACTGGGTACTAATCCCATAATGACAGCAGCTGAGCCACCAGTGTTCTGGGCCACTGACATCCACCTCAGCCTTGCACAGCCTCATGGGGACAGAGCAAGACAGCAATGAGTACAAGGTTACTCTCTATCTCAGACTAGCATAGTTACACAACATTAATTTGGTTTTGTCTTAACAACAAGCTCAATGTGATGTGCATCTGTTTTTACATTAATGTAATGGTGTAAAGAAATACAAGTGTATGAGCCCTCAATGTTTAGGTAAGAATGGAAACACCTTTGTCGGGAAGGTAATGTTTGCAAACGGTGATCAGACAGTGTGGCGGATGGCAGTAGAGCATCAGGAGGTAGAGGAGAAGATGGATTGTAACGAGTGGAATGAGATAGGAGGAGGAAGACTGATGGGGGTGGTCACTTTCACTACCCACCCCCACTTCTACCCCCCGGCTTGTGGGAAGGCTTGACATACAGGGAGGCGGAAATGGCACAAAGATTCCTGGATGTTGAGCAGTTGTCATTTCTAATTTCCCCCATGTAGCTTGTGACCTACCTGTGAGAGAATGTTGCAATCTGTCTGAGTCTGCTTAGACCGCTAAGGTGTCTCACTTCATGTGTTCCATATCTCTTTTTTGAGCGGTGGTCACACCGTCTCCATAGCGTGGCCGTGTGTGTATCCGTGTATGTATGTATGTGTGTCTGTATGTAGTCTGAGGTGTAGCCTAAGTACCCCTGGGTGACCAGAGAGGTGCTGTTGAGTCTAGTCTGCCCTGAGCATCAATTGCAATACCAGTGGCGACCTGAGTGTCAAGTATGGCTCACACTCTCTCTCTCTCTCACTCACACACACGCACGCAAGCAAGCACCCATATTTTTTGCTGTTGCGCAGCCTCCACGACCACCGCTCACTTCACACGGGTGTGATTTTTGATTTTATTTTTATTTTTTGCGAATGAACTCACTCCTTGAGCAAACAAGCAACTGTATTCTAGGACCGTAATGGCTGCATTCACTGTGAACTGAATTAAAACGTATGATAGATTTATAAATGAAACTCATTACCACCTGACTCAGTTTTGCATTGCTTTATATGTGGGTGTCGTGAAAAACCACTGCTTTTACTTTAAATGGAATGTGCCTTATTACTTCGAGGACATTATTGTGTAATCTATTGCTCTCCACGGCATATTGGTGTTACATAACATTCACGCTGCTCCTGCATACCAGAGAGCTTGTAGCCTAGCCTATGTGATGCTCTGTCCAACAGGCACAAGTTGAATTCAAAGTGTGCACTGCAGAAAGAATATGACCTATTATAGAATATGACCCATTTCTATTAGGTGGACAGAAATAATCATTTCAAAGGCCTCCCCTTGTCTTTCTCCTTGCAGGAGTGGCACATCACATGACTAAGTGTTGCCAAACCCACTAAGCCTTCATTTCTCTCCCACTTTCTCTCTGTTCATGTCTTGGCTTACTTTTGGAGCTGTGTGGAACACAAGCTCCCTATACGTGGCGGTGTGTGTCTGTCTGTCTGTCTGTCTGTCTGTCTGTATGTAGCCTCTGGTGTAGCCTGAGTACCCTGGGTGACCAGAGAGGTGCTGTTGAGTCTAGCCTGCCCTGAGCATCAACTGCAATACACACACACACACACACACACACACACACACACACAGCTCCACTTCGAACAGAGGTTCGATTTTTTCCCTAGCGCTCTTGTCTTTTTTTTGGAGCGGTGAAAGCGCTCCCAATAGACAGGTATGTCCGTGGGTGGGTGGGTGGCTGGCTGGGTGGGTGGGTGGCTGGGTGGCTGGCTGGCCATGTCCGTAGCCTGGCAATACCTTGAGTGGCCACACACAACACACTAGTTAAAGGAGGGGCGCTGTTTTGTGCAGGCCAGGCACACTCACCACTCACTCACAGGCACAGTTTACACTCACTCACTCACTCACATAGGGTACAGCTGCTCAAATTCACCGCTCCACTTCGAACCGAGGTTTGATTTTTTTCTTGGCATTTAGTTATGCTGTTACAGGAAACACCATATATACAGTACAAATTTGTTGTACTACATTACATGATTGAAATTGTGTATATAATTGGGCATATAAAAATAACTGATGGCAATGAGTACAAAGTAGCAAGTAGCAATAGTCACTCCCACAAAGAACCCGAAAGGCAAACGGAACCTTGCTCTCTTGTCACTGCATATTTTTCTTTCTCTCGCTCTCTTTCGCACTCTCTCTCTGTCTGTCTCTCTCTGTGGTAGAGATGATATCTTGTATGCAGTAAGTAACCATGATCCCAAGGCCAATGCCTCAGAATAGGCACACCTACATGTAGGCATTTCAGTCAAGGGTCATGATAAGTGAAATTGTACATTTCACCCGGTGCATGCATTCCTGTCATCATGTTGCTTGTCATTAGCCTTGCCTCTGCCGGTGCCCCAATTCTCCACACAGCTCTTGGAACACTTGGCTGCTCCCCAACGGCAGCCTAAAAGCATTGTGTAAGTACAGGCTCTTACATCAGCCCTGCCTTATTTTTTATTCCGCATGGGAACATTTTAAAAACACATCCGGTTGTAGAATCATACAGAATTTGAAATTGGACTTCTCTGCAATCATAGTGTCGGAAGTTAAAAGTTGGACCGCTGATCCACACAGTCAGTGTTTGGTGTTTTGGATTGATGATGTGAATGTGGTGGGGCTTGGTGACCCTTTAAAACCCAACCGATGACACATTTTTGGGTCAGATGCGATCCTGATTTTGGAGAGTCATAGCCCAACAATTACCAATGTTTGGACCAATATTTTGTCCAGATATGATTAAAGTTTCTATTTGAGAACATGTAACATCTTCGAAGTAACAAGCACACAAGTACATTTAAAATCCAAACTTTATTGTATTTAACCACTTATGCCGTATTCAAAATGTTTCTGAAATAGCCTTCCTTTGTACTCAATTCATTGAGGAACTAGGGAGGGAGTAGTATCTATATATGCCGATGTAACAACACGATAACGTATATTTTTACTTGCCTCTAGTCAGACTAGTGGGATGGCGTACTATCAATCTGTGCTGAAGAGACAACATGGTATGGTGTATTTTTGCTCGCCTCTATTCAGGCTAGTGGGATGAAGTAGTATATATCTGTTCTGAAGAGACAACTAGGGTTGGACACGGTAACCGCCGTACCGCGGTAAACCGAGGTCTACCGCGGTGTCAGTGTGCTTACCGCGGTAAAAAAAGACAAAAAAAAGTCTATTTTTTATTGGAAAACAAGCGAGTTTTAAAACAGGGGAGAAGCGAGGACCGCATGCGCTCCATGCCGCTCTGCTCTGGGCCGTGTACCACAGTTTGGAAGCCACATACGTCACTCTCACTCAGACACAGACAGTCACTCCTGCAGCTGCCTGCGTAGAGGAGTACAGAGCAGCGTAAACTTTCTTTGTAATCCACTCGACACAAGGATGTTAATACATACCTTGTGTTGTGGCATATCTTTTTTTATTCATACGGATTACTGGCGGAGCGCGGGCCGCGTGGACTAAAGCCGAAAATGAAACTATTTTACTTTTTCCATCGCGTCGCACGTTGTGCCCGTTCGGCGGCGCGTCGGAGATTTTATAACCTTTTCTGTCAAGTCTTGTAACTAAAACCTGTATATAGCAGCACTCAATCACTGCGATTTGAGAGTTGAGACGTGACGTGAGTTTACAGAATCACTGTACACGATCTGACTACCCTTCCTCTTCTGGTTTGTTCACACAGCTGTTTGTGTCTGAAAAGCCTACTAGCTAGCCGACGTTACTATGGTAACCCGACAGTGCAGATCTAAAAGCTCAGAACGCGTCGCGGATGCAATGTGTTGTGAGCTTGTAGATCTGCTCCTTTCAAAGCCATACCCGCTGTGCTGTACGGAGAAGTATAACTCGGGCGGTCAGGCTGTGTCGCCTCTCCACTGTGGAGAGGCGACTTTAGGGAAGATGATTGCAATATTTTGGCTTATCGCCGAACCTTAATTAATAGATACGGGGGTGCGGTAATTACCGCAGTACCGTCGGTAAATGGGAAGACGGTAATCGCGGTAACAAAATGTCGATACCGCCCCAGGCCTAGAGACAACATGGTATTTGTCTATTTTTGAGATGTACTGAAACTGATTCCGATACCAGCATTTTAAGCAGTATCATATCGGCAGCATCTCCAATTATATTGAAACAAGCCCCGGCCCAAAACGGCACAGAGAATGATTGGATCTCTCGGATCCTTGCGGTTAAATGCATTTCAGAATGACCCGAACGAGACCAAGGCAATTGGACCCTATCCGACCCTGCCCCGAGGGACAAGTCAACATTTTAGCCCAGAAATGTCTCGGGTAATCGGTTCTGGGCAGACCCATGCTACCCTCTAATTGGAACAACTCTAGTCTCTTTGCTCGTCTCTATTCAGGCTAGTGGGATCTGTACTGAAGAGCCGAGCTGTGGGCTCGTTGAGTGACCTATTTCTACTCTGAAAGCTCACCAGGAGTTCAACAGCCTAACTCACTCCTCTTGCTCCTCCCACCATCCATACGTCTCTTTCTCTCCTCATCCACGACCCTGCGCTTTTCCATGTTGCCATCAGTTTCTCCCCCACCCTTAGTTACCTCCCACCCGTGCTTATGCTCAGCCTCCTCTCTCTCATCCCCTCCCCCAGGGGGGTCTCTGAAGCATCTGTGATGCAGCCCAGGCAAAATCCCAAGCCCATGCCCTGGGGCTATCTGAGGTAGCTAGCATATCCCTACAACCTAAACCAGGCTTGGTTAAGAGAGAAGCTTCTAGTTTATTTAGCGGTGATGATATTGGTTGCATGTGTGTTTGTGTAACTAGTGCTGCTGTCATGAAAGAGTTAATTAGCCAATACAGAACAGAGTTCTTAACATCTGGTATTGCCGTCTGAATATTGCCCTTCTGCATCATTGAAAATGTCTCCTACACTTTCGATTATCATTTTTTTATGTAAGTTGTGAGAGGAAGATCCACTGTCTGCAGTTTTTCATGTGTTCCCAGCCCCTTTTCCCCCATACAAGCCAGTGAAGCCACATGTAAAAGTGAGGGGTGGAATGCTCCCTGGTTTTTGCAAAAGGTTCACGCCCCCAGTCATTGCGTCCACTCCTCGCGTGACGGAGATGACAGAGGTGTGCTGTCTCAGGCGACCTTGATCCACGCGAGACACCGCCGAACGAGAGGTAGAGAGCGAGTCACTGTGTCGAGCATTGCGAAGGTCGCTTGAGCCGACTCTGCGCCGTTAGAAGTTGTAAACCAGGGGGCCAGAATGGTGAATCTTCGTCCCCCTGACTGCTGTGCTCAGATTCATTGCTCCCAAGCCATGAGGGGCGTGAACCTTTTGCAAAAAACGGGGAGCATTCCACTCCTCGCCATGTAAAAAATTAGAAACACGAGCTGTTAGGATGCCGTAAAATGTGCATGTTTTCTAACACAGTCCCTTTGTGTGTTTGTGTATGTCTTCCACAACAGGGTCTCCTAGACAAGTTCCTCATTCCTAACGCCACTCCAGCAGAGAGCAAAGTCTTCTACTTGAAAATGAAAGGAGATTACTACCGCTACTTAGCAGAGGTGGCTGTCGGAGAGGAGAAGGCCAGTAAGTCCTGCCATAAGTCCCTCTTATGTGTGTGTGTGTGTGTGTATTTAAGGATTGAAATCCACACTGGCTACAATTTCCCGGTCTTGCCTATCGCACCAGATCCTTTTAAATGCACACTTTAGTATCCGGATCAGCTTTGTAACATCGGCACCTCACTACAGATTACAGTATTGGCATGAATTGCCTTTGAGCAAGTTTGCTGCCTGCCCCCTGCTCCTAATAGTTGTATGATTAAAATGGAGAGGTCCAATTTCACCATTGGGATCCATAAAAGTGGAGTTTCAGCTTTTTGTTCTGTTTAGTTGGACTTACAAGCTGGTTGAGAGCATAATGGTATCAATAAGTTGTTGAATAATACCAGAGAGATGTATTTGATGGAGAACCTAGTACATTTTCAAATCCGCTGCACACACAAACAGGACAGTTTATTGATCTATAATCTATCTGGCAGCAAGAAGCTTTCTTATTGGTTAGTTTCTGTTAACTCTTTTGCTCATCCATTCATAAAATGACTGCCACAGGATGTTTCAGTCACGGGTAGGAAAGACGTGTGTGTGTGTGACGCTATTGGTGGGTTTGGGGCTTTGGAGAACAGCGTGCGGAGGAGGAGATGAGAGACGGAGATTTGAGTGTCCGACAATATCTGTAATATTATATTTCGTTCGTCTTAGTCCATGAACTAAAATGACCATAGATTTTAGCCTACTTTTTATTTAGTGAACTATATTTTTGTCTCGTTTTTATTAGTCAACGAAAATGCATAATGATTTTGTCCCAGTCATCGTTTATTCATGTGGGTGTTCGTCTAGTCTAGTCTAGTTTTCGTCCACTGAAAAATGGTCGTTGACGAACATATTTCGTCATCATTTTCGTTAACGAAATTAACACTGCAGTGGAGTTGTATTAGTTCCTGAAACAGACTGGTAATGTTCACAAGTGGGACAAGAGAAAGATCTGCCATATATGAGAGACAAACCTACAGGTTCCCGACCAGTCGACCACCCAGCCCAACGAATTCACAGAACATAATAGTCTGTCTAGAGTGCTGTCTATCTAGTCAGTCAGTCAGTCATATTCATACATTAGCTGCCAGGAGCTCTCTGTCTTTGGTATCACTCACTTACCTTAACCCACAGTAGGCAGTAGCTGCCTGCAGGGTATAGCAAACATGGCACAATAACGTACTTTAAAATGGCTCAGACCAACCGTCTTTTCTGAGGATTTTATAGGTCACACCCTCCTAAAAACTAAATTATGTTTCTTTAAGCTCAGTGTAGCCCAAAGTATGGCAACTGCCATAGGAATCTTGAAATGTGTTGATATCGACTATCGAGTTACACAAAGCCTTTTTTTGTGTTCATACTGCTTCTTGGCACTTGTCTTGTCAGCATAACCGTAACAAACATTTCTTGTCATGTGCATTACGTGGTTTCCCCCCCAAAAAATGTTTTACTGCCATATGCTGCCATGTCAGAATGACGCCATAGGTTGCCAGGCTGTCAGACATGCATACAAAGTAACCAAGTCATGAAAGCAGAATAAATCAGCTCGCCCACAAGCCTTACAGAAATGGCAGAACAGCTGCCAACCGCTCATCCCCATGAGGAGAGAGAGCGAGGCAGGGAACAGGGCGCGGTCTTGGCCACTGCTTCCTGTATGCTACAGCAGGGGAGCAGAGCAGGTGCTGACTTGTATCACCATTTACATCTAATGTATAGAGAATTAGTTAGCCTTGATAATTGTACAATTATGCCCCCTAAAACCTGGAGTGATTCATTACTTTCTGTTCATCAAATTAAAGGCATAGCTCATGATCTGATACAGAGGCTTACGGAGCTGTTGTGCTTTGAATTGAAACCCCCAACAAGTTCCCTTTTTGGTTACTCCACACCCAACTGAAACGGAGACCTTGTGAATAGAGAGGTGTGTCCCCTGACACATCAATATGATTAGTCATCAGTTGTTCACCATATCTCCACAAGGCATTTAGGAAACGTCATCAACACTTTTTAAAGTTTCTACACAATAGTATTCTAGTGATACTGTAGGTAGGCAGTAAGTCCTTGCTAGTGATTGTTAAGTGATCCTATGGACATAGCTACTATGTTCATAACAAGCGTGTCTGATGACTTAACTGTGATCAACTTGATAATTTGATGTCCATAAATTCCATGTACACTCGAACTGTCACTCTACTTGTCAGGTTGTCACGGTTTCTGTTTGTTTCCTCTTTGGAATGGGTGGCAGAGATGAAGGAAGCAGGGAGGCCAGTTAGAGTGTAATGTGGGAACAGGGGAAATAACGCAAGGCTCAGTTCCCTTTTGTGTCCAACAGACAGACAGTTAGCCCATTGTGTTTATCTGCAGGAGAGGAAGAGATCTACACACCTAGTCTCTGGGTTACAGAGAAACTGTCCTGACCCCCAACTGAGAATGCCAGCTCCTCCAAACTTTCACGATTGCATCATGTCTCTCTTTGTAATGTAGTTGTTCTGTTGGGGGATGTAATGGTCTGTCATTGAATTGGGCTAATATCATTGAAGTTAAATTTTTCTTCCCTCCCGCACACTGTCTCTGCTGGGTGAATAATTGTCTGCTTACTCTTTTAAGAAAGTGTTAAACATTTAAGAACCAAAGCATAAACAATAAATGTGCTTGTTTAGTCTAGTTAACCTAGTTATTCGCAAAGGCAACTGCTACAGTAAATGCCGGTGGTAGTACTCTGGGTGATTCACTGAGTAAAGCCTGATTTATAACTTTGTCAAATGATTGGCTATTCTCCAAGCTCACAACGCATCACTTTCAGGATTAATTGTGTGCTTGGAGGTCCATTCATTGTTTTTGACGCACAACTCCATCGTACGAAGAAGTATAAATTGGGCTTTCACAGCATCGCTCTACTTAAGCCCACTGTTGTTGAACAGCAAGATATTTTTTTGTAATTAGTATATAATGATATAATGCAAGACCTTGTTCCACATATTGTATGAATTGAATAATAGAGAAAATCTTTGCTACACAATTAACCCTTGTAAATTGGTAGATGGATGACACAGCCTCTAACATGTATTTTCTCTTCCTCAGCCATCATTAGCAGTTCACAGGATGCATACAAGAATGCCTTTGAGATCAGTAAGACAGACATGCAGCCCACGCACCCCATCCGTCTTGGCCTCGCCCTCAATTTCTCAGTCTTCTACTATGAGATCCTTAACTCGCCTGAACAGGCCTGCAAGCTGGCCAAGACGGTAATGACTTTATAACACGTTGGTATATTTATGGCATTAATATTATCTGCAAGGAGCACATTTGTCTAGTATTGGAATTGTATTAAATAACATTTTCTTAAATGTGAGTATGTTAAATGTACAACTAACTGTATATATACAGAATGCACAACAGCCACAAAAGAGGTAGCCTATACAGAAAGACAAACATACTCATACCGACCTATATGTTGATGCATAAACAAATGCTTTTCTAACAGTTTCTGTTTTTGTTCCTCCAGGCTTTCGATGAAGCCATTGCAGAGCTTGACTCCTTGAGTGAAGATTCGTACAAAGACAGTACATTGATCATGCAGCTACTGAGAGACAATTTGACAGTAAGTCGAGTTTCTTTTTTTGTGGATTACATAAGCACAATTTTCACAACACACTTCAGGCCGTTCTCATTTTGCAGCATAAATAAGCAATGTGATTGGCTGAGAGCTCTTTTGCGCCAGTATGGGCCAGGTGTTGCTTAGCAATGCATGCACCCACATGACGTAGAGGTAAAAACACTCGCCCACCAGTTCACTAACAGTCAGTGGTGCTTCCAGCTTGGCCAGGCGCTCCAAACGACCACAATTGGTAGTGATCATGGGTAGGAAGCCGACAGGAGATTTTGGTGCGCCTGTTCAGGAGGGAAGGACGGGTGCATTCGGTTGTCCACACAGTCCCCAGGCTGTCTGTGTCGGCAGCAACAGGGTCCACATTGCACAGAAATTGGCAGTGCCTAAATTGGGGAGAAAATGTTTAGATGTAAAAACAGACACATTTAGGTCACAATCATGAAATCATGTACATGTTCTATTGCCTAATATATATATATATAATTACTGTCCGTTTTGGTTGGCACAGGATTAAAGTACCTGTCAGCCATTGCAAATCATAGCGGTGCATCTAATTTGGCGCGATAAGTAGGACTGAGGTCATCCTGGTATGGTACAGCAGTGGCAACATGGAACACATTTTCAACCTGCTGAATGTGTCTCTGTTAAAACTACAAAATGTTAGATTGCCTAATAGCAATTGCATTACTTTTATGATTGGTATTAGCTTACAGTAATGCCTAATGTGATGACAGATTAAAACAATGCTATTTTGACTGTAATTGTTCCAAGGCCCATCATTACCATTAATAAATTATTTGAAATTGAAACGTAAGCAGACACAAATGTAGAACTAAAAAGAAAATTGCACACATCTGCTCGGCTACACAATTGCAACTTATTTGAATTAAAAAGAGTTGAACCCTGCACAGCTCCCATTGACAGCTCTGACCGATCCATCATGTTCTATTTGTTGTGGGCAAAATACATATTTCAAATATAAAACCTAAAACATTCTGGGGGTGAACATTCAGCAAAACCCTAACCCTAGCTATAACACTAGTTATCGTTGCTAATGTGTTAATGTTTGTACCTTCTCTTCTTTACCCCTCGCTTCCCACTTCTCTTTTCTCCTTGTCCTTCCTCAGCTGTGGACCTCTGATAACCAGGGTGATGGTGAGGATGCAGAGGAGTCCAGGGATTGAGGCGGAACCCCACCCCCCAACCCCCACCCCCTAGTCGTCCCTGTCTACCTGTCATTGTCCCGGCTCATCTTCATCAACACTGAGACCACCTCATTATCATCATTGTCGTCCAGCTCTCTCCATCTCTTCATGTTTAGTTCTCACCACCAGACATCTCACTTCTATTGGTTTACTATTTCTTCTTTTGTAGTTACTGTATGTCGGAAGGGGGTTGTAGGTTTGGAGTTACAGGGTGGGAGGGTTATCTTGGACGGGGTGGGGGGTGGGTAGATTAGTATCAGGAAGGTGTGTTTGGGGTTGGGTGCTTGTCTGCTGACCTTTTGTTTGGGTTTGTTTGAGTGTGGGAGCAATAGGGGTGTTACATTATACATGTAGTAGGTGAGGGGGCAAGTTCTCAACTCATGCAAACTGCAGCAGGTTGAATTTTTCAGAAAACAGTTGTACTGTATCTGTGTCTAATCACGTTAACAGTCTTGTGCTTGATTGACACCATCGCTTGATGATACATCTGTGGTTTCACAACATCAGAGTCGGCCCCTCGTATCTGAGGAGGCAGCAGTTTTTAGTCTGTATTTAGCTAGAGAATCGACAGTGGAAACGAGGACAGTGGAGGTAGTATTAAGGCTAATTTATTCTTAGCCGCATGACCACGTCGCTCGACAGGAATGACTTTTCTCGTGCAACACGGTCTTGCAACTAAGTATAAATTAAGCTTTAGAGGGCGCTGGAGACAGCAGGCAAGGTTATGTTGGAACAGAAAGGTTACATTCCATTTACTGTCACTTGCTCAACTTTCTATTCCTCTTTTTGGGTGGCCTGCATTTGTATTTCTATGTATCAATTACGAGGTATAGAAAACTTTTATGAACAAAAGAGCACACAAGCTTGTTACTGTCACTGTATGAGCAGAGCAGTAAGGATTTCTTTCCCATTATGCTTATCTAGTTACTGCTTTTTCCAATTAAGGGTTTTATTTGTTTTGATTTTCCTTTTTTCTTTTGATACTTGCCTAAATTGCATGTGGCTAAGTAGTTAGAGAAGAGGTGAAGGAGGTTGTTGTTGGGCTGGCTAACTTTGTTCATGTCTTTGGAATTTTCATACAGAACACCCAAACATAACTGTTATTTGGAGGGAAACATGTAATTTCATGTATGTGGAATAAAAAATAATTTAAAAGTTTGATGCTGTCCATTTTTACTTGAGTTTCAATCTACCGCCGCTTATTTCGTGGTCCTACGATTTTAGTCAAAAGATCCCAATTCGAATCATTTCGGAGATCTCCCAACGTTGGGGATTAAACAAAGTGTTATATTTGTAACCCCAATCAAACACATTAAAGCATGCGGCCATTTCCCCTCAGCAGCTGTATTTACTGTGAAGTGTGAATCACTGTCTGGACGAGAATGCGTGAGTCATGGTAGAGAGGCCCAGAATTCAGAATCTACAGGAAACGGTGGAACTCCTGTTAATGTGGTCAGTAATGAATTTTGTGTTGTAATAAATGACATCCTGGAGCTATGTTACATAATTATGCTATTCCCTGAAAACCACTGGCCATAGATTCAACAACTTGACAAAGTATACAGGCAGGCCCACTTTTGAAGACACTGACCTACAGGGAAGGGGGACATTGAAGCCTACATAGTGTAACCTAATCCATTTGCTGAACAAACACTTTTCTTGGACTCCGCTAATAGCAGGAGGCATATGAATATCATTAAGTGCAACATCAAAAAGTTAGTCAAGGTACGACATGTAAGAATGGGGGAAGGAGAGAAAGCACTGACTTTTCCTCACAGAAACCGAGCCTTTCCATGCAGTCCTTTGGGTGTGTCTGCCCCACTGCCATGCGTCCAGGATGTGGGAGGAGGACACTACAAAGTACAACCACAGAGGAATGTTAAGCTGAATACCACGTATTTAATCCTTACTCATCACAGAGTCATGAAGTGGGCAAGTGGCATCTTATTCACAAGAGAAACAAGGAGACCTTTATGTCTGGACTCTGGACACAAAGTGGGCCAATAGTGTGAGATTGTATTTTTAACTTGGGGTGAATAATTAACCCAAAAGGCTTGCCCTGACCTGGGCCAACAGCTGAAATTAAGCAGTGTATTTTCTTTAGGCGGGACCTTCCCACCGATTCCTCCGGCACCACTGGGCTGGCTAGGGTGTCATAAAACCAGCCTAAACAGACTTCTCTGACATGTTGCTCACAGTGACAGTCAGAGCACCAGCAACGAATATCTTAAGGGAAGATGAAAAGGCGTTAACTCTTGTAGACACGGGCACACGGCCATCTACATTATTGTATTGTTAACCAAACCGTTCTCATCTATCTTTCTGCAGATAGGTCTAGTCTAGTCTAGTCTAGTCTAATAGCATACTGTACTGATGATACATACTGGAATTTAATGATTTGCGTAATCCCACAATCATATATTGATTGATTGGAGATGAATACTTTATTAACAAAATTGTTAGCAGACAGTAGCCTACATCTAATGTACAGTCAAAAGTTATTCTAAGGATAACACGGGTGGTCTTAATAATTGCATTGACATACAATACAACACATTGAGGGTACAACAACAGTAGCAGAACATTGACAGAGAATGTAATAAGTGTAATATAAGCCCCATTCACACCAGAAAACACGATATACACGATAATAAAACGTTTGTTTGTAACGGGCAGCTGCTAAACTCACACTTTATGTAATGTAGGCTATCATACAAAGTTAAATAAAAGCAGCATGAGCAGGTACCGGGCCTACTGTCCAGTACCTACGCATAATAATTTCATATGGTCACTTATATGATAAGATCATAATGCTTTCTGCGCCCCCTGCTGGATTTGAAAAACTGTTTTACACATATTTTGAAAATGGTTTGTTCCTTATGACATCAATCTGGAGATTTGACAGAGTTTTCTGCCAGTCGGTCAACAAGACCATTTTAGAATACATATTCAAAATGTAATCTCGTTGTTATTACACTGGCACTGCTGATACGATGCATATTTATTTTCGAACGACAAGAATCAGATGCCAAGGTTTCGTCAGTGACGTCAGCGTCATGCGGTTTGACTGAAAGCGCTTCGTTTTGTGCTGCGACACTTGAAAGGACACGAAAGGTCCGTGCAACAAAATGTATTTATTTTCGTAACTGTAAGTATTAATTATACTTAAATCTAAAAAATAAACAAATAAAAAGTAGCAAAATAAATGTATAGTTTATATACAGGTGGAATAAACAATACAAGTATTAGGGGAAAGACTTGCTACTACATATCTGCAATATATTTGAAAACGAATATATGAAGATTGTTTGTTTTATCGTGGCCAGCCAGTGCCACATTAACTTCCGTTACGATTGTCTGTGAGGTCACTGTGCTATCCTATGTGCCTGTACTTTGGGTTTAGACACCCAGAAACACACGTCGCCCGTCCTTTTCATTCCCGTAATTTGTCTGCGTAGGGTGTGCTCCGGAGCTAGTCTCGGCACACATTTTATTATTATGAAACAAACCAAAAGCTAGAGTACAAACGCAGACATATTTTTATAAGAAAAAGAAAATCGGTGAAGCAGGATTTCATTTGCAAAGCAAGTAACGTAAAATAAGTTTTTTTTTGTGTGTTTTGTTTTTTTGAAAGACGCAACTAAAGGAACGCAGGCTAGCTAATCTGTTAGCATCATTGTTGAAAGCGTGGGTGATTAACGTTCATATTATTTCCCCCTTGTCGGGCATTATCATTTCGTTTTTATTGCACTTGACAATATAGGATTTTGTATTACCGGCTACACAGCTTGGTAACTGGCTGTGAAGGAATATAAACGTAGTATTGTAGAATTGTACAAGCCAGCACTGTTAGGCCTCACTCCGACATTTCGCTAATCAAGCTAACCATCCCACGTTGCTAAGCTAGCGAGCAGGTCTGTGTGGCAAGGTTTTATCATTCTGGACGATAGTGACCGATACCTACTTGGAAGAAAAGTCATTCCATACTGAAGACTGTACTGGCCCGACAGTTGCCAGCTTGATATCACGTTTATATACCTGTTATTTAATCCCCCTCGTGTTATCGTGAGGACACGCGCCGTGAATTATGAATCCTAGCGCGCCCAGTTACCCCATGGCCTCCCTGTACGTGGGAGACCTGCACCAGGACGTTACTGAAGCCATGCTGTACGAGAAGTTCAGCCCGGCCGGACCCATCCTGTCCATCCGAGTGTGCAGGGACATGATCACCCGCCGTTCCCTCGGATATGCCTATGTCAACTTCCAGCAGCCCGCCGATGGTAGGTTTTTCTTGCTGAAATGTGTGTGTAGCATAAACATAAATTGCACGTGCTGACTCCATTTTGTGTCAATGACACATGGCAGCAATACATGGGTAAAGCAATGAAGTTATGCCCGGTGAAAATCCACACTGGCAATATGGTAATAGTCGTCAATATGGTAATAGGCGTATAGCTATGTTACGCTTCAGAAAAGCGGTACGATGCTGAGCGACACATACAATTGTCATAACAGAGATATTCATCTGGCTGCGCTTAAGCCTTCTATTTATATTTATGAACTGTGATGGTGTCAACGACACAGAGTTTTAAATGCACTGTATTGTTTGGTTTTCAGCTGAACGAGCCCTAGACACCATGAACTTTGATGTGATTAAAGGCAGGCCCCTCCGTATCATGTGGTCTCAGCGTGACCCCTCTCTGAGGAAGAGTGGTGTAGGCAACATATTCATTAAGAACTTGGACAAGTCTATTGACAACAAGGCGCTCTATGACACCTTCTCTGCTTTTGGAAACATCCTGTCTTGCAAGGTAAATTAAGACATACCTGTTGTCAACATTAACCACGCAAGTGTGTCAACATTAACCACTTAAACTGTATGTACTTGGTTGACCAGAGTCCCCCAGGGGTCTATTCTAGGACCCCCCCCCCCTTGTCCCTTCTGTGCCGAATATTTGCACATTGATTAGCCCATCTACAAGCTTGCTGGGCTTGTAGATCAGCTATTTTTGTTGAATACTCAACCCCAGAAATGGGGACACAAGGGTTCAAGTGGTTAAGATTATGACTGCATGTATAGTGTGAGATGAAAAGTGTGTTATACGTATATGATTGGCATGGTGTTTTCTGATTGTTTATATGCTCAAATGTGCTTTTCCCAAGGTGGTTTGTGATGAAAATGGCTCAAAAGGTTACGGCTTTGTGCACTTTGAGACCCATGAAGCCGCAGAGCGTGCCATTGAGAAAATGAATGGCATGTTGCTCAATGACAGAAAAGTGTAAGTGGGACAATAATTACCCTCTTAAACACAAATGTTCATTAACAATTACAAAAAAAAGACTAATGTGTTGTTTTGAGCCTTTGAGGGGTGTTGAATTGCATCTTGTTCACTAACTCTACTGCTGATCCTTCCTGACCAGTTTTTTTGAGTGAATTGAACAATTTTGACAATTGCATTACATACAGTACTCTGTTAGGAACCACATCCTATGCTCCCAGTCCTAATATGGTCTGGTGCAATAAGCATTAGTAAATAAGAAATGTCTTGCCATACTTATCGTCTAGGCTTTCCTATTAATATATTATGACACCCCTTTTTTTTTGTTGCTATTATCAGTGTTTTTCTTTGTAAAAGTTCTATCTGTCACTTATAGTACATTTCATTACTAATCTCATCAAAACAGATTTGTCGGTCGCTTCAAATCACGGAAAGAGCGAGAGGCTGAGCTTGGTGCACGTGCCAAGGAGTTCACCAATGTTTACATCAAGAACTTTGGGGAGGACATGGATGACGAGAAGCTGAGAGAGATGTTCAATAAATACGGTGAATATTTATTGACTGCTGTTCCATGACACAAAGCATCTTTATACAGTTTACAGTTACAGTTTTGGCATTTAGCAGACGCTTTTAATCCAAAGCGACTTACAATAAGCAGATAATACATCACTACTATAATACACAAGATAATATGTCAGAACATCAACAACAATATAACAAATGCATATGAATATCAATCTAGAAAAACGATATAATCAGTAAAAAAGAATGTTTCTAAAAAAAACTAAAAAAAAAAGCTAACTAGCTTCATGTATGGTCATTGAGTGTTTCAGTAGTGCTATGGGTTGAGGTGGAGTCTGAAAAGGTGAGTCTTCAGTCCACGGCGGAAGCTAGGGAGTGAGTCTGTTCTAAGTGCGACAGGGAATTGATTCCACAGTTTGGGGGCCTGGAGGGCAAATTGTCGAGGACGAGTGGACTTTTGTCCTGGGGCTTTTAGCGAGGGTTCTGTCAGCATCCTTGTGTTGGCTGATCTGAGCGAACGGGTGGGGTTGTAGGGGTTTATGTTGGAGTGAAGCAAGATGTTTTGACGACAGCTGCTTGTTGAAAGTTGGGGGAGTTCCTGACTAGCCGCCTTACCACGTTAATCTGATGATGATGATGTCCAAGAACGATATGAGTCCTCAGCAGCTTTAAGTTGGTCATTGAAATTTGTTTTAATAAGGCAAATAATCTGTTCCAGGACCCTGCCTGAGCATCCGTGTTATGACTGATGACGGTGGCAAATCCAAGGGATTTGGCTTTGTTAGCTTTGAGAGGCACGAGGATGCACAGAAGGTCAGTGATATTTGATATTATTTTCCTCTCGACCTGTCAACAGATGGAAGACTGAAGGTCTTTCTTTGCCATATTTTAAAATCACATTGAATAGACAGTGAAATGCCCATGTTGTTCCATTGCATTGCAGGCTGTAGATGATATGAATGGTAAGGAGCTAAATGGCAGGCAGGTGTATGTGGGCCGAGCACAGAAGAAGGGAGAGCGCCAGAATGAGTTGAAGCGCAAGTTTGAGCAGATGAAACAGGACCGTATGACCAGATACCAGGTTGGTTGGCTTTTATAAACCTTAAACTTCTCACCCAGTCCTTGGGAAAAGTCAAATAATGTTTTTTTCTTTTTTTTTTTTAAACAAGGGTGTCAACTTGTATGTCAAAAACCTGGATGACGGCTTGGATGATGAGCGCCTTCGTAAAGAATTCTCCCCCTTTGGAACTATAACAAGTGCTAAGGTAAAGACCTACAATTTCAAACTATACATTCACTCAGTTAAAGGTGTTGTTATGGCATCAAACAGACCAGGAAATGAGGAAGTGGCCTCAACATAATTTGTCTTAATTGTAAATATGGGCATATAAAATATATTTCCCTGTTTAGATATCTTAGTTACTCAACATCGTTCATGTGAACTATTTGGTTTACGCTTATATTCATTGTAATCGCTATGATTTATCGCACCGTGTCGCTCCGCGGTGTTGAAGCATTGAGTCTCGCCGTCAGAATGCTTCTCTCAACGGGTTGTGAGCTTTCATGTACGGTCACTTCCTGGTTGAGCAAGGTGAGAATGGCCGACGGACAGTACAATATACAGTACAGTAAAGGTGCTCCGTGACGTCAATCATATTAGTTCATATGATTTTTTATTATTCTTTTCGTGTCATGACCCGTTAAAGATTACTATATGGGTTTGAAAATAGACGATAGAAAATAGACTCTAATTCTGAAGAAATGATGGAAATACTTGTGTAATTCCCATAGGTCCTATAGATCTATACTGTATTTAATAACTTTTCAAGTGAACAATATACAATGTAGATGAGGCTAAACAATACTAATCAATTTCTAACCCAATAGGTGATGATGGAGGGTGGACGCAGCAAAGGATTTGGTTTTGTCTGCTTCTCATCCCCTGAGGAAGCCACCAAGGCTGTGACAGAAATGAACGGACGTATTGTTGCCACAAAGCCACTTTATGTGGCCCTTGCCCAACGTAAGGAGGAGCGCCAGGCTCATCTAACTAACCAGTACATGCAGAGAATGGCCACTGTCCGTGCCGTGCCCAATCCTGTCCTAAACCCTTACCAGCCTGCCCCACCTTCCGGCTACTTCATGGCTGCCATACCTCAGGTAAGACAGGATGATGTAGGGCTGGGCATTGGGGAAACATCTCATGACCTGGATTCTCTAGAATGTCATGTTGTTCTCTATAAATGATGGTGATTAGTGCATACATTAGTATGGACCCGAGATTAACTATCTTATTCAAGAGGAGTTTAACCATTATCACTGCTGTAGTACTACCGCACCAGCACATTAATGAAATTAACATTAATTGTGGCTCAATAATTTGTGCATGGAATCCCAGGACAATGCGATCAAAAGAAAAAAGCTAAACATTCAAACATGAGACCTATGGACAACATCTGCTGATTGTGCAAGTTTTAGTGTTACCAAAACATTTCACTGGATTCACACAGCTTGCAAATGGTGTACATTTTATTGAGTTAATCTCTGCTAAAACATTTTAAAATCTTAAATGAACCCAGTGATGTGTTCTAGATTTGTTTCAGGTCATACTATAATTCATGACATGAAAATAAGCCTGTGCCAAGTATCTGGATTTGGAATGCAGAATATGAGGTTATAAACAGTGCATGGTCCTGGACTTTTCACAGAAGCTCTTTCTATGATTTCTAGATAACCTACCAATTAAGCATGGCCATTTCCCAATGTATTTTTAAGGAAAAGTTGGCAACTGGTAGTTTGTCTTTAAAGGGAAACTACCCACCGTTGTTTTAACTTTTTCTCTGCCATTTTAAACATAGCCTGAACTCAGCAACTGCCAAATTGTCCTTACCTTTTAACGTGGGCACGTGCACCCATCGCGCACGATCTGTGCATGTAACATGTACCAGCGTTGCAGACCGGACCGCAGCTTTCGAAAAAAACAATCCCACTGGAAAAAGAAATATCCGTTGTCAGGCTGTCGCTGTTTACAGAAAAACTCATGTAAAACGTCGACCTGTGCGCTATGTTCCTGCGAGGGCACGTCGCGCACATAGCAGACGACATGTGTGCAGATCACATGCCAGGCGGGTAAAAGAATCAAACAGCTTCCAAATACAAAAATCTGCGTGAAAAAATACCATGTTATGGCCGTGCAAGCAGCTTCCTTGTTTACAATGGAAACCTATGGGACCGGAGCTACGATTGGGCCTTAGACAGGATACGGAAACCTAGATCTGGTCAAAACCGGAAATACAGCCGGATACAGTTAGGAGGCGGGCCTAAAGGGTCAGAATCTGCTATATACAGCGATCATACTTTTAATTGTTTCATAATGATTAAAGCTAATTAAATTTCCGGAATCTACGGGCATGGCAGCACGGTACAGCAGGAAATCTGTTACTAGGCACACAGAAAACGGGACACTGCCTATGACGTGATATACAATCATACAAGTAATACAGATTTTTTTTGTATTTAGTGAATCCGAATTCACAATTTATGTAGTGTCGCACTGAGCCACTGACTGAAACATTTGTGTTGTCTTGGTTTTCTTTAAAATGGTAAAAAAAATAAGATTATGCCTAAAATAAGATTATGCCTCATCAGTTCTGAACTTTCTAAACAAGGTAACAGGAGAAACTGGTAGTTACTTCTAATCAGTGTGATAACTAAACATTTTATTTGTATATCTCCCCACAGGCTCAGAACCGTGCTGCATACTACTCAGCCAACCAGCTGGCACAGCTCCGCCCCAGCCCCCGCTGGGCCACTCAGGGTGTGAGACCTCAACGTGAGTAATCAGACCTGAACAGCCAGGAGGATGTCTATTACTTAGTTTATATTCTTGTCAGGTGGCCTGTGAATAAATTAATGTCTTTATTGCACACATGAACCATAGAAAAATAAACAACCATTTTAGTGATCGTGATGCTGTACCATATAAGTAGGTGTCTTAAGTGAGTTATTGTTTTAATGATGACTACCCTTGAGCACTGCACAAACCATGTGGTGCAGTGTTGATTTAAAATTGGTCTTGTGTAAGATGTTTATAGATGTTAAATGCTGTTTTTGGTCTTCCTTCAGACTTCCAGAACATGCCCAATGCCATGCGTCCGTCCGCCCCCAGGCCCCAGACCTTCAACACTATGAGGCCAACCACTACCCAGGTTCCACGCATGATGGCCTCCCAGCGTATGCGTGAGTATTTTGGATGGTTCAGAATAACTAATATGTTTCTTTCCTTAACAATCATTTGCTTTGTTTGCTTTGTTTCTTTTGACAAGCAGCAGAACCAAAACCACTGCAAAGTAACATGGGTGTAAATTGTATCAGTGTGTTTGTGATGGAATGTTTTCTCCTCTTCCCTTAGCCACCCAGGCCCTGGGTCAGCGTCCTACCAATGCTTCAGCTACAGCTGCCCCAGTGCGCGCCATGCCCCAGTACAAGTACGCCCCTGGTGTGCGCAACCCTCAACAGCACATGGCCTCTCAGCCACAGGTCGCTATGCAGCAGGTAAGAATTTCACATTGACTGAAGCCGTGCTTGATGTACAGCATTGTTGGAAAAGTTGTTGCGACCGTCAGGTCCCAGTTACTATCAAAACCTCCACCGGCTGTCAGTCAGTCTGTCTGTCTGTCTGTCTGTCTGTCTGTCTGTCTGTCAAACCACAACCTCCACTCATTTCTCACATGGCCCTCTTCTAGCGCCACCATGAGGCCGATTCTTGCAAAACACATTTTTGGACACTGCTCCTACAGATTTTGCCCTTAAATCACCAAAGCGGTACACAGTATCTCTAAAGGCATGTCATCAACATGGATCTGTCCCATTTCCCATATTCCCTCCTGATTGGCTACCATTGCCTTCTAAAGTTTGTCTATGCGACCTGATGGTCGCTTATCTCCCAATTAGGGAGTCTTACTGGTATTAATATTCTGTTAATCTTGTGAGCAAACATAAGACATTTGTATTCATGGTAATGCTGCATGATAATATGCTGGTAAAATAAAAAGTATCCAGGTCCTGCTTCACTCCTACACAATAGTTCTATAGACCCCTTTAATACTTACGTCATGATGCTGTCATGGGGTTAGCTGGAGGCAAACGGGAGGAATCTGGATTGGAGGCAAACATTATTTAATCATCTCAGAATAGTAGCAAAGTTCTTTGGTAGCAGGCTCGCTACTCACCTACTTGTTGGGTTTCACTAATCACGTAATAGCTGAGACTGCCAGTCAAAAAATGCAGGAGGATTGGTTTGAGGCAAACATCAAAAATGCTTGTTTCCTGCGCACTCTTCAAATCAGATGAGGTTAAATAAAGTATTGTTTGTTTGTAGGTATGGATATGCCTAAAGGTTTGTCATGCCCATTCATCAGAAAACAATAATTGTTGATTGCTCTCATAACTCAGCCCATTAGCACATACTGTGTGTTGGGTGTGTATTCAAGAAGACTTTGTCCCTTGTTTTCTGGGGTTGGCCAGATGGTAAAAATCGAACCTCTGTTCGAAGTGGAGCTGTGTGTGTGTGTGTGTGTGTGTGTGTGTGTGTGTGTGTGTGTGTGTGTGTGTGTGTGTGTGTGTGTGTGTGTGTCTGGCCTGGCCTGAACTGAACAACAGCGCCCTCGTGTGGTCACAAAAGGTTACTGCAGGCTACATACCCGGAGACAGACAGACAGACAAACAGACAAACAGACAGACAGACAGACAGACCCACACACACGGCCACGTATAGGGAGCTCCACACAGCTCCAAAAAACTACGTTCGCCAATGTTGGCAAGTATTGATTGCTTATAGTGTTCAGCAAATTACTTTGCCTCCATTTACACTGTGCCCACACAAAAAGGTAATAATCTTAATGAACATAAGAAGGGTCTATACCAGATTTGTGCAAAATGTGGTGCTTGATGAAGATGTGCCTGTCGAATTCATTGCAAACTAAAACTGCACCTTGAATGGATAATACAAGGGAAAACGGTGTGATATGCTAGATTTTTGTATAGACACTAGAGAGTAGTAGAGAGAAGCTGTGCTGACCATTCACCAGACAACGCCAAACTTCTGATTAACAGGGCATTCAAACATACTACTGGAACATACTATTTTATTATTATTATTTTCATTGCTTTTGGGGTCCGGAAATAAAATCCTGTCCATTGCCCATTCCGATGTCTTCAAGGATTTAAAAATGAGACGGATAAAAATATGAAGCGTTGAGATTAATATAATTCAATGGGCAGTGTTTATCCTAGTCTCATTTTATGAACAGACAAACTAGTTAAACCTAATCCAGGACTTTTTCTGTCTGAACATGTGACTTCATCTCATTTTGACATCTCTAGCATGACAGTGAAATCTGTCAGTGAAATCTCAAGGCATGAGGTTTTTTTTGTTTTTTGTTTTCCTTTCTTCACAGACGAGGCTTTGATTTTATGTATAATGATCAGACATTGAAGCAGTGCAGTACTTTTCACAAATTTGCCCCCAAACCCTTTTTTCAAGCATTTCCAAACAAATATATACATATCGATTATTTTGGTCAAAAACAAATCAAAGTTCTTTCAAGTAAGATTGTTATTCTTCAGAGGCCAGATGTTTATTACATTAAAACATTGCCAATGTGTTGCAGTTGTAGTGTAGTTGATATATAATTATCTACTGTGTATCTTAAATGCCGAAATTATTATTGTGATGATGTTTGGTAGGTTTGTTGTAAAGATTGCCAAGTCAATTTATTTGAAAGTGAATTATTTTAGCAATTCCAGTTGATCACTTATTCATCCAAATCCAAAGTATTCTAATTGAGGTGCCAAACCACTACCAAGGTCAAAAGTTTCAAACTCATAATTCATTGTTTTATGTTTTCTCCAGCCTGCAGTGCATGTCCAAGGACAGGAGCCCCTGACTGCTTCCATGCTGGCTGCTGCCCCTCCTCAGGAACAGAAGCAGATGCTGGGTATATACGTTTTCTGTTTATCATTAACTGTTACCTCTGATTCAGGCTTTGTCCTGTAGTCTCCCCGTGTTTCAGATAATGGATATGTGTTGAGTTGTCACATTGTATTTTGACCTCATGGATTAAAGTTCTCAGCTGCCACAACTGATTTCTTTCATTTGGATAGAAGTCTTTGGAAGCATGTCGGGCTATCTACAAGCTTACAAAGTGTTGCACTGCGTCTTTTTGTAAGCTTGTAGATGGTCCATTTCTGGTTATTCGCTCTTTAGAGTATTTGAAGTGGTCAAACTAGCAATAGAACACATTTTCAGAAAATCCTAATGATCTCACAGATATATCATGAATTGGTTTTCGTTCAAGCTGTTTCACAAATGGCAGATTTGGTATGGAACATTTTTGAGAGTTGAGATTTAATTTTTCTTTAATCCACACAGACCTATTTTCTTGTTGTTCCTACATTGAAATGAGCAGTCTTTTAGTGTGGCATTTACTAAAGGTGGCCTGTTATCCTCTAATCCTTTCAGGTGAGCGTCTGTTCCCACTGATCCAGAACATGCACCCCAGCCTGGCAGGGAAGATCACTGGTATGCTGTTGGAGATTGACAACTCTGAGCTGCTCCACATGCTGGAGTCTCCAGAGTCTCTGCGCTCTAAGGTCAGTTAAAACATTTAACTTAAAAGCTTTTTGGATCAATTGTAATTGATAAGACTATTTTGCGAGGTCTGTTTTACTCCTTTATTTGTTTCTGTTGAGCTTGAATCAGTATCTTTCTGTATTGCGTGTAACTCCTCTGAATGTAGTATGTTGTGATGAAAATGCTTTTCTCTACCGTGTTTAACCCAGTGTTCTGTTTTTAGGTGGATGAGGCTGTTGCTGTGCTCCAGGCACACCAGGCCAAGGAGGCCGCTCAGAAGTCCACCACCCCTGCTGGGGTTCCTAGCGTCTAAGGAAGGTGAGGGTTGCATGTGATTTGGTGTTAAATTAAGTAATAATGAATTTGATTGTGTAAAAGGAATTGAATGAGTTCTGAATGGTATGTTGGATATTCATATTAGAATTATTTTGTTTTTTTTCCTGCAGATCGAGCATCTTGAAACCTGCTTCACCGATAAAAAAGATAGAAAAAAAAATTTAAACATTGAAAAACCGAAAACTCTGAAAACATTGCAAAATGATAAATTATTTCTTAAAAAAGACAAAAGAAAACAATTGACTCTGCCAGGTCTAGGAATGGTTTGACTAGGCCTTGAATAATAAATAATAATAAAAAAGCTTGTTTAAAAAATTGCAAAACATAAAATCTAAATGAGAAATTTGATGAATGCATTCCTGTTTTATGTCATTTTACTGTGTAAGTGCTCAGAATATCAGCTGTTGTGTATAGGAAGCTGATAGCTGAGCATTTTGAAAAGTAATTTGTATCGTAAACTACTGGCTGTAATAAAATCTCAAACAATTTGTATGCCTTGTTTTATTAATGACAGTTGTTTTGTTTTGTTTCTTATTGGACTAGCAAATCTTAGATTTCATTACTGTATTTGTCAATGCAATTGGCCTATTATACCAAAGAAAGGACAGAAGAGATAAGATCATTCTGTAATCTACTCATATCTCAGCTGTAGTGTATGTTACACTATTGTATGTCCACCAGGTGGCACTGTAGTTTTAATGAAATTGTGTTGAAGTGCATTTGATGTAAACGTTCAGATTTATCCTGATGGCTTGAGTAGTGGGATAAATAACTAATGCATTGTTTGTGTAGATCGTCAAATACATATTCGTCAAATACATATTTACATAAACTAGGTCAGCTTTGCATAAATTAAGTGCCATTAGTCCCCTTAAACTTGTATGTCACACTTTGTTGTCACACTTTAATTGTCCTATCACCTGTATGACATTTGATTTAGCAGAAAGATTACATATGTGGCTTTGGTGCCACAGTCTACTTCTACACTACAACCTCTTCAAATGGAGGAGAATAATGTTAAATACATCTGAGAAAATATACAATTCACAGCTGTGAAAACAATAATTGACTACTAGCCTATCTTATGTAAAACATGGCTTGTTTAGCCATACTGTATAATACAGCCATAAAGTGAGAGGAACACCTGAGCCCTGTCCTGTCATGGACTACTGTTAGAAAGTGCAACCTTCAGTTGGCATGTCTTCATTTCCCTATGTTTACATTTGTCGCTGTGGTCTGTTTACTGTTACTACCCAACTCCTTCAACAGTTATGCCAACTGCTCCACTTATGTAGGCCTACAGTATGTTCCAGTAGCCCACTTTAATAGCTGTGAAAACAGTTTTTTTCCACAGCTTCACTCTTTCGTTGATTGTGTAAGTTTACTACTGCTTTTAGGAACATGTAATGGATATAGCACCATTTGGCAAAGGTGTCACATTTTGACAATATTGCACCAAAACATGTTCCCCAGTGATTATGAGCCAAAGAACCACTTTTAATGCAATTTAGGCCAGACTCTTGTGTACAGCTTATGTATTTCAAACCTGATGCAGTAAATGACCTGAACAAAACAAACCCAAAACAACTTTCCACTGTGATTTCCATAATATTATCCAGATTTCATATCTTATTTGTGTCCACACTCCACAGATACATTATATCCTACAAATGAAGGCTTTCCTGAGTGCATGCATGTGTGGTAACCTGTGAGTGTTGACCTGCATCTTTTGAAAAATATTAAATCCTCAGATTACCCTAGATTCCTGCTACCACATGATTTCCCAAAACTATTTCAGGGAGTTGTTTTTAACCTTCACTATTAGGAATTCCTACAAAGAACACGATAAGACCTTTGTGGTATAACGTAAACACGTTTACAACATGTCCGTTGATCTATTGGGCAATAATGGTTAAAAATGCACCAGGTCATTCATCACTTCCTTATGAGTGTTTTCAGATAATGGTAAACTCACTGAGACACATCATGTAATCCCCTATAGCCTGGATTAGATGTGTATGCTACTGTATGTTTAGCAGCGTGTAAGATATGATTGTATTTCAGTGGTGACTGAATGTTACAGTGAAGCTTTTGTAACTTTCATCTACTTAATCTCTGGGATCATACAAAACCTAAACCTGCAGTACATGCTTGGGATTTAATTATCCAGCTTTATGATCTGTGTATCTTTTGTGTCTATTTAAATCTACACTGTTAAATCTGAAAGGTTCATTCATCATAAAGGGAATAATAAAATCTATTAGTGAATTTTATAACCGACACTGTTTAGTTAATAAAAGGGATGATAGGTTTATGCCTCCCTTATCTGTTGCTATGACAGACAGGAACATCGTGACCTGAAGCTTTGAGACCGCAGATGTCTGACAGACTGTTGATGAACAGTACCCTAGTGGTTATGCCTTATAGTCATCCAGGAATCCAGAATATGGTGTTTTATCAAGTTGAGAGTGAATATAGCCATCTACCCACCCTGGTATTTTAGAGCACTTTGTCCTTCCGTAGGTTGACAAGCATTATGGAGATGATTTCCTTTAGCCAGAAGCACTTGGCACCTGTCCACAGAGCCCTACTAGTACTGGTGTACTGACAATGGTATTACTGGGCTTAACTGGCCAGGAAACTGGCCTGACCCGTCACCTGAACCCCACAGAGAATCTGTGTTGTGTTGTCTTGTCAAAAGGAAGATGAGGGACACCAGACTCAACCACACAGATGAGCTTAATAGGCCTGGGGCCAATTCTGATATCTTCACAAATTGGTACCACCCAAGGTGACCGTACATTTTTTACATTTTTGACTTCCTACATGTCTCTAGTTTACATTTTGGTATGATAACCCTTTCTGAGATCCAGCTTAATTGATGTTATCAGCCGCTAGAGTCGGTCTCACTTCGACTTTCTATACAGGAGGAAAATACCCAGAATTCTTTTTTTTTCTGGGTATTTAAGTAGGATGTGAGGGGTCTAACTAGTAGCCTGGCGGGGCCCGACGTCATCTGCGTTCACTCACTCATTCCTTCCACAGTATAACGTCTGGACTTCCGTTGATTGGCAGCGAGTATACCGATTATTCTCTGATCGGGGCCAATCAGTGACTGCTTCCGCACTATGCTTCCGCACAACAAACGTAGTCTTCCTGACAACAAGTGAAAAGATTTCCCTGATTGGTCCATGTGTAGACGGTGACGTAGATGCATGCCATGCTGCAGGCTGCAGCATTTTCAAAACAACAATGGCTGCCCTCGCGATGCAAAAAGTGTAACAGTTAACGCTCTAACCATAAAACAACCAATAAGTGCAGTTATTTCAGAGTTGGAATCAATTACAACAATTAAAAAGCAACACGGAGGATGCGCTAGTGGAGTTTATCGGCCGAAAAGACGTGTTTGTTTGCCGTTCTTCCGACTGGCTGAGAGATGGTGATTCGTTAGAGGAGTCTGTCTGTCAAGGCAAGTACTCCCGCCCACTTTTCAAGCTGCCAATAGGCCAAAGGCCAGACGTTATACTGTGGAAGGAATGAACACAGATAACGTCGGGCCCCGCCAGGCTATCTAACTAGGGGTTTGTCATGATGCTGAATCCATTGCAAGCATTTGTTTTGCACAAAAAAACATTCCTTGGGCTACAAATGGCCCCAGAAAACGACGGTTTAGTGATGAAATGTGATGAGTCATCACTTTTCATCAGTTTCATCAGTTTTGTGGGCGTTTTCTGGGGCCATTTGTAGCCCAAGGAATTATGTTTGCGCAAAACAAATGCTTGCAATGGATTCAGCATCATGACAAACCCCCAGTTAGAACCCTCACATCCTACTTAAATACCCAGAAAAAAAATGTTTTCTGTGTATTTTCCTCCTGTATAAAAGTCGATGGGAGACCGACTCTAGCGGCTGATAACATCAATTAAGCTGGGTCTCAGAAAGGGTTATCATACCAAAATGTAAACTAGAGACATGTAGGAAGTCAAAAATGTAAAAAAAATGTACGGTCACCTAGGGTGGTACCAATTTGTGAAGATATCAGAATTGGCCCCTGGCCTATAAGGCCTCAAAGCAAACCTGGGCTGGGCTTCCATAACACCTCAGCAGTACCACAGCTGATCAGGCCTTCATGCTGACTGAGTGCATACATTAACATAACCTTTCAGAAGTTTGACATTACTGTATTATAAATCCTTCTTTTGAGTGGTCATGTGGAATATTCTAATATTTTGAGATATGGATTTTTGATTTTCATGAGATGTATGCCATAAAAACATATTGTTCACTGCATGCAAAATTAATCTAAGATATATGAAAGTTTAAAAATATAAATATATATATATCACAAAAGAAAATTAACTACACAATATTCTATTTGTATTGGATGGATCTGTAAACCTACAGTCATAGAGTTATAGCCTACAGTACATTGGACTGCCCGTTGGGTGGTTGGGATCTCGCGATGCTATTTGAAATTGTGAGATACAACGAGAACAGCGGACAACGAACGAGAGAGAGAAGCTGTTGTCGTTCAAAGCGGAGCAGCAGAGAGGTGGGACCTACGAGACGACAGAACGAAAGAAATGTTGAATAAACGTCTGAAGCTGTGAAATTTGCCAACACTGTTATCGGCGCGAAGGACTAACATAGCTGCGTTGGAGACAGAAAACTCCGCTTGACTGTTTTTGTCCAGGAAAGTGTCAGTAGCAACAAAAGGTACGTTTTCATCGTTTCTATTTAGCGTTAGCCCTGCTAACATGGCTAGGCTAACATTCAATACATTTGCTAACGCTAGCTGACTGTCTTTCTGATTAACTTAAAGAAAGCAAGCTCTGGTCGTGCAGATATTGCCCTGTTATCATAATATCACACCGTGTTTAATGGCAAGCCTCAACACCGGTGTCAAATTTGAATGTACAGTATTTTGTTGGTAGCCGAGATCATTCAAGACAATGTAACGCTAGTTAATAAATAAACTATCAATTTTAACATTAGCCAGTCAAGTCAGAATGAATGCCAGCCATCTAATAAACAAAGACAACATTACGTAATCTTACTTTGTAAATTGTGTTTAATGGCGTGTAGTTGTGCTGTACAGTTAGCTGCGCAAAACGGGTCCATAGCTGGTTCGTTATCAGCAGTGGCACCAAATGTCCCGTTTCTCGCTAACCAACATGTTAGCCAGCTGCTCCCAATATAATTAAGTGTTTCCTTTCTCTATTTCATGTGAGATAAGTGACATGGATAATTGTCAACAAGAGTGCACACGTTTTCTAAGCCAAATATGAGAATTGAGTACAACTGGTATGCATTGCATACAACTCCAATCCTGATTTAAACGACCACCACAGCGTGAAAATGTCAAGTTCAACCACCACCATGCCGCATATCTTCTGGTTGTTGGGTGATAGTTTGTTCGTGTTTACACTAGTAGACATGTCTGACCGAGCCTGAGTAGTAATAACCTGAATCCGCCCTTCGAATAGAATTAAATAGCGGTAATAGTGAATCTACTGAGAAAACATTTTTGTAGTTCATTTATTATTTTGCCTTGATGTGACGTTCTAAGTAATGGTTTGCATGTTACTCATTTGTGGTATAAGAGACTGACTGACTGACTGACTACACAATCAACTGACATGATATAAAGGTGGTATCGGGAGAAAACAACCCATCTATTGTTCATACATATTTATTTATTTATTTACACATCAATTTCATAGCATTGAATGAACTCATGTTTGACAAAAAACAGTTTAGATATGTGTTTAATTGGTGCTGGGAGCAGCCACCCAGAATTATCACTCTGTGTTTCAGAGAGCCCAGACTAGAGAGTGTTTCATTCTGTCAGAGAGTCCTCGCTGGACAAACAGGATTGTGTGTGTGTGTTCTTCTAGCAGCCAGGGACAGGTCATTGGCCCTCATGGCAAGTTTGGAAACCTGGTCTATGTTCCCACTCTGTGTTTTTAGGACCTTTGTGTTACCTCCCTTGCCTCCTCTAGGTAAACACAGCTGCAGTGCTGGGTGATAGTGGCTTGTTCAACCCATCAGGGTGTTGTAATTTATTACCAATGAAAATCAACCCCATACCCCAGTTCCTCGCTTGTCCCCCAACCCAAGGTTCTGAATGACAAATCTCTTAACCAATTCTCCACCATACCAGGGACCAGCCTGTCCTGCGACCGCAGTTTTCCCGGTGACCCTGAGCACAACGGTGGGGGCCGATGGGCAAGGACTCAGGAGGGTCGCGAGCTTATGAGAAACAACTAAAACAAGACCTGGTGAAAACAGTTGTGTGCATTAGCGCAAGATGACTATAAAGGAAATCATTAAATGGAAAACATTAAATGAACTTCTGAAAAGCTTACTAGGCCATAAAACCTGGCGAAAACAGTTGCGTGCATTTGCGCAAAATTAGATGAGTATAAAGGAAATCATTAATGGAAAACATTAAATTAACTTCTGAAAAGGCTTCTAAGCCTACACTAACCGCGATCTTGCCACACGTGAATAATTGTGGTTGTAAACAATAACACAGACAATATAAATCCTTAGTCTAGTAGTGGGAAGAAGAGGTTATCATCATGGCCCCAAATAACTTTTAAATATCTAGGCAAGAGTGCCTGTCAATACATAAAGCTATAACCTCTCCATCATCGGCAATAGTCCGTAGTGTGTGTTCCCCACACTCCCACGCCCCCACCGTTGGTGCTCAGGGTCACCGGGAAAACCGCGGTCACGCCTGTCCCACCAGTCTATCCCTTCTTCCATCACTCTTTATTTTACCTCAACCAAAGACCCTGAAAGCAGATGCTAGTGTCACAGCGTGTCTTTTCCATGACTTATCAATTAATTTCAACAGAGCTATTTCCTGCTGTTTAACTGTTCTTACAAGCTGCGTACAAAAAGACCTGCCCCCACCTGCCTCTGATTGGCCTACCAACGTTTGTATGTGTGACTCACAAGCCCCCAGAACGGCTTGTAAATATTGAAGCGGCCGCCCTACTGGCCAAAGCTGGAATCTCAGGCGGGGTGAAACATACAAGCACGAGCATAAGAGTGTGCCGCTGGGGTCTACAATAGGGTTCAATGGACGTCAACGTCGCTCGTGACTTCATTACGTCTCGACGTCAAACATTTTGGCACATAGGTATGTGCCAATTTCCCCCAGAATGCACCTGGATTAGCTACTTCCGCATGCTTCAAAACGCCACTGAGCACTTGCATTGAAGTGAATGGCTGGGGGCGGGGCTGTCCGTCCTCTATTCTATATATAACTCTATGGTGACTCACGAGCGTGAATCAAAACACCGTTCCGGTGGAGATGACTGAGGCGTGCCGTCTCAGGCGACCTTGAGTCACGTGACGTGAGACACTGCCGACAGAGCGGTAACGTTGTGATGGTCGCATGAGCCGACTCACCGCTGTTATCGAGTTATGTGCCGTTATGGACAGAATAGTAAATCTTCCCCTGGACTTTCGGCACCTCTGCGTGGTCCAGTTGAACACAACGGAGCGTGCCCTGCCTCTGGTTCAGCCAATCACAGAGCCAAAGGAGGCATCTACGTTTCTATGTTTATATATCCTTGGGGAGCAAACCAATTGAGATTCCAGGAAGTTTGGAGGTGCTGCGGAAGCTTGTTTCTAGGTGGCTGGGTGATGGTCTTTCTTGCCTGTAGGGATGGGTATCGTTTGGAGTCCAAGCTCTTATTTCTGCTAGCGCAACATATCTTATTCTGAAGAGATCGGCCTCTGGAAGTCTTAGTGCTGCCAGCGCAACATACCACTGAGACAAACACTGTGACCGTACACTATTTCAGTCAGATCAATGCCACACTATGTTTCGACAAACCAGGCGTTGAATCTTTCTTAGCGCCAATTAACTTTCCTTATGTATTACAATTTACACTTTACCCATTTTCATTGGGTTCTCTGCTTTAATGAATATAAATCTACGAACCGATATGCAATACCAAAATTAAATATATTCTTTTGGGTACCACCCAGAAATCCTTATTGGTCGGTTCCGGCTTGTTGCAGAAATTCAGTACCCATCCCTACTTGCCTGTGTGTGTTGGGCACATTTAGGGCTTCTCGCTTTGCCTCTTTCTCAGAGGTTACATTGATTCACAGATGTTTGTGAAGCAAATTCTTGTGCTACTCTGTTAGAGAAAGGATGTGCATTGACAGTGATGATTCATATAGGAGGGTTAAATACTTAACTGTGCGGTATTTTCTGAATCTGCTGTCTGGTGCCTCCTTGACATTCATGCTTTTTGTGTAGGCTGCAAGTGGCAACAGTTTTGTAGAAGTGAGACTCCTGTTCTGACTCATACCTATACGGTGGCCCCTTAAGGTGTCTTGGAAGAGTTTTCTAGTAGGTGTCAGTTACTCTTCTGCTCCCCGGCCTTGTTGTAATCTGTGAAACAAGTGTCAATCTCAGTATATTCAAGAGGATGACAAATACAGGGGTTCCCACGGTCATGAAATTCCTGGAAATATTTTGAAATTAAAAAAATATTTTTCCAGTACTGTAAAAGTTTTGGAATTTATCAAGGGTCCTGGAAATAATAGCTAAGCCTATGCGTTGTCTTTGGGTATTGATTTTGTTAATACCTCTGAAATGACAAATTAAACATGGGCCAAATTGTCAAATATTAGAGGCAGAAATTGTGAAAATAGCTCACAACGGCGTTGTGAGCATGTAGATCTGCTATTTTCACAATAGAAATGTGTTATACAAAATTCCTCAACTCGTCAGGGTGGGGGGTCCCCAGTGGAGGGTCCCTAGTTAAAATATGATTATTTCGAGGGTCACAGCCTGAAAATGTTGAGAACCACTGGCATACAGTACCTGTCTTTGGGCATTGCGCATAGGAGTAAGCGACTTGTTATTGAGCTGAATTATTGTTATATAGTCCTGGAAATTGGGTTAAATATTCTGGAAAAGTTTTGGAAATTAATTGGTAAAAATGTGTGGGAACCCTGCAAATATCTCTCAGTTAGTTGAGGAAAATGCCAGCCGCTGTCACAACAGAGGGCACCCACATAACTGTAGTGTAGCCCTGAGCTAGAAGATGTCCAGTAAAAGGAAATATTCTTTGTTTACACAGGTGTCTACTCTATTCAAGGTCCTTCCTTTTTTCCCTCTACACACAATCCTATTAGTCGATCTACAAGCTCACAGTCAAATGTGTCGGGTTGTGAACTTGAAATGCATTATGAGCCCGTAGATCACCTATTTTTGCAGTGCGAGAGTAAAGCGGTTTACAAAGTATGCAGAATTTTGGATGCTTTGAGCTACACAAAGCTGATCTAAAATGTGTCGCCTGAAATTCTTAACTCAACGTAAGTGTGATGTCTTTCAGTGTGGGTGTCTAACTATGGGTGGGTTATTATCCCCACAGTGACATCAGAATGCACATTGAATATACAACCGGGACAGTGGCTGATTACTATAATTTTGCAATATATACGTTAAGATTGTTTCGAGCCAAAGATCAGGGAAAGCCACACTACTGGAGCCACATTGTGCAGTTTCACACATTTGTCGCCTGTTAAATTGTGAGTGGACGGACATTGATAGCATTTTTCTTGGAACATCCCAACGCAACAGAACGTCTGTATTGGGGTGGGGTTGTAAAGACCAAGTACTCAGGGGAGCTCTGGGGCGTCTGATAATTTATCAGAGGACTCTCAAAAGCTCTGGCCTGTGTGTGGGTGTGAAGAGGCTTAACTAGTGTCCCTGCTCTCCCTGGATAGATGGAAGGAGGAAACCACCTCTCCATGGAGATAACAGGCAAAACAAATCTTTATCCCATTCTCATTTTACCAAGTCGTTCCTCTTGGTCCTCCCCCCTTCTGTTTCACACGCTCTGTCTGGTTGTTTAAGTTCTCTCTCTCTCAGCTGAGCAGGAATGCCAGGGTGCTTACCTCATTTCCTCCCCTCTGGAGTGAAATGAGGGAGGAAAAGAAGAGGGGGTCGGAGGAGGGAGGGAGGCTGCAGGAAACTATACTGGCTTTGTTGGATTTGGAAACTTTTCCTCTTCTGCTCACTGCCTCGCCTCTTGTCTCGTGCCTTCAACAACGGCTTCCCTGTTAACAGTAACACTGCTGTAGTGAGCATTGTCTTCCCTTTGTTTTATTTTCAGTATGACTGTGATGTTGCTTAGTCTCAGGATAACCAGGATAGTATTAAATCCTTAATATTACTGAGGTAATGCTTATCAGAGAGACTTCTGTTAAAACTAGGTGATTTATAGCTATCAGTGTTGCCAGATTTCACAGAGCTCATGGGTGTGTGTAACTGAGCATGGGGGAAGGGGAGGGGCATGCTGTTGAGGACCGCTCCTGCGGAAAGACTTGTACTTTTTCTTTTCTTACTCTTTACCTGTAACTCTGTAACCTTTAACTGCTGTGCCGCCTCTGGGTGACAATTTCCCCTGTGGAAGAATAAAGGAAAATCTATCTATGAGGTTAGGTTGTGGATGGATCCTGCAACATGACAGACTAATGGAGCTCAGTGACTTAAAGTTGTACTATGTAACTTTTTTTATAAAACAAATCTTAAAATTCTCCTAACTATTAAATCACAAAAGTTTTAGAAGATCCGCGCCGTGAATTTCAGCCTGTAAAGCCTTCTCTGTATGTAAACTGAGATCCTTGCCGTGGACCGGATCTCGCGCCAAAATTGCGTCATCACACTACCGGCCAATCACAGCGAGGGTTATACAACTGCCGGCCAATCACAGCGCATCTTGAAGTGGGGTCGCTATGGCAGCCATATTTGTTGTCGCCCGTTTGTACCATCCCTTCTCTAGGTAATTTCGCCTACCAGGCAGGGTGAAGGAGTCCGTATCTCTGGAATTACTGAACGCACAGGAACAAGGGACCCCTTAAAAGATAGATCTCAGCGAGGTGGAGGCAGACGCGGGGGTCTGAAGGTACGAAAAACGTCCGAAAGACGCGGACGCGACCGCGGTTTGCTATAGGGCTAATGACCACTAGTTGGGCATCTTACACAGTATGGCTTTAAAGGAGTAGTTCACCCCCAAATTAATCCTTTTTCTATCGATTACTCACCCTATGGAGACTTGGTTCAATAATATTTTTGTTTTTGTAGCATTCCTAAGACAATAATTTGATTACAAATGTACCTTCATTGATTCCGGATGGAGACACAAATCCATCCGGAATCACTACTCCTTAACAGAAATGCAAGCCCAAAATGTATAATAAGCGGACTATTCCTTGTCAAGTTAACAGAGTTTGTGTTGGTCGGTCAACCACCTTCTTAGTTTTTGTTGTCAGAGTGGTAATTTAACCCAAATGTCTTTGTCCACAGAATACACTTGCACAAGGTTAAATCCCTCCTAGATACACAGACATTGATCGACCACACCCACAGCTTGCGGCTTGCCCTGCACTTGGGTGAAGAGAGAGAAAGGAGGAAGGGAAACTGTTTGGCTGCCAGGCTGCCAGCCCACATCAGTCAATTGCTGTTGGGCTCGCCTGCCAGGGGTTGATGCGCGCGTGCATCAATGTGTGTGTGTATGCGTTGCAGTTAGAGCCTTGGTAATGTATTGACTGTCCCTAGCCCCACAGAGGCCCAGGAATGTGCATAGAGGCAGCATTACACAGGAGACAGGCAGGCTAGGAATGCAGTCTGAGTGGACACTGACCGACTGATGGCACTGCCTCAGATCAGCCGCTCTGCATTTCACTGCTCACATGCTGTATGCGTGTGCCTGTTTTTCTACCTCTGCTTGGCTGTATGTGAATGTGTCTTGGCTGTATGTGAATGTGTCTATCTCCCAGCCCCAATGTTTTATCTCCCTGGAACTCGGTCTCTTTGCGAGCTGGCTTAGTAATGAATAGAGTAAGGAGTTTCACATTGTGCACAGCCACCATGCCAGTAGCAGCAGGGGACCACACAGCATGCCACTCACTCTGTGATTGGGTTGCCATGCTCTGCAAATGCGGTGCGGTGTCGTGCCGTGCCATGCCGTGTAGTGTCGGGCTAAAAACTGGTATGGAAAACTGGCTATACTTCTGGCAAAAGAATGAATATACTGAGTTTGGTGCGTCAGGTCCTTAATTCTCTATAAGCACATTAAGCAGTATAGCTTCCAGGGTAAGACTATATATAATAATAAATAACTAAATAGTACCTCGTTTAGTACCACTTTCACACCACTACCCAGTTCCTTGTAGTGGAAAACCTGACACAAGTGGGCGGTGTGGTGTGGAGTGGTGTGGTGTGGGGCCTGTGGAAAATGCGCTTATGAGTGCTTCCATGAACTCTGTGCATCTCTCTCACACACACACACAGACACTCACTCTCGCTTTCTCGCTCGCTCTCTGCCTTGCTCTCTTTTTCTTGTGTGGGCTCTTCAAATCATTCTTCAAGTTCGCATTGGAACCCCATCCCACGTCCCCCACGCCGTCCTCCTGCAATTCAACCGCACATTCACATTCATTCTTCAACAAATTTCCAGCCACAGACACTAAATGATGGTCCGACATTGGTTTGGTGTGTCATGTCCTGTAGACCAGTGGTTCCCTCAAAACTCAAAAGTGAAACTAGCGAAAATAGCAGATCTACAAGCTCACAACTCGTGGTTTCGCACTGCGTTGTGAGCTTATAGCTTATAGATCCGCTATTCACTACTTTTGTTTTCTAATTTACAGGATTTCTTTGATTTTTATTTAAAAAATGAAATTACTGATTAAAAAAAAATTGAATTTGTTTTTTGATTCATGAAAAATTATGCTTTTTGATCTGTGTTGTGAAACACAGATCCAATACACTGCCGTGTGGATAACGACTTGCCTGTCTCGCCATCTCATCTCACGCCATGAACGCATTAAGTTATTCCTACAAGCATAGCCGTGGGAGGTCGGCGGAGATCGGGGGTGTCCTTTGCAAAATTGCAAGCCTCTGAAAAAAAGGTTAACTACCTCGGAGTAAGCTTCGAGACAGAGTGAGAGTGACAGACACGCAGCGCTATAAAAGTTGCAAGACGCACGAACACGCTCCACAATTGAAATAGCCTCCTAAATAATATGTACGTCCATTCATTAACCCACACAACATATAGTGCAACATAACAACTGCGTCTGTCGTCGCACCGAATTGCAACTGAAACTAACAGGACTGTAGGCTACATCCATTTAAAATCATGGGACGAAAATTAAAAGCCAAAAACGCTCGTTTCGGCCAGCAGCAGTTCTACCAGCCAACAAAAGAATCCGGTTGATTAGCCCATTTCATTACTACAGTGTTGAATAATCTCTCTGTAGAATTTGGAGTTTGCATGTTCAACCCTTCGTTCACCCAGTGAGTGTTTTGAAGTGTCCATGAGCAAGACGTATCCCCTAACTGCTCCCTCGGAATTGTAAATAAATGCAGAAGAAGTAGTTGTCTCCACCAGCCGAAGGCATGGGGGAGAGTATGTTTTCCCCTTCGTCCGTCCGTCCGTGTGTCCGTGCGTCCGTCCGTGTGTCCTCGCAGTTTGTGTGCAGCTAATCTCAGTCGCCGTTGGGCCTTTTCTAGCGCCACCTAGTGGCCGATGTTCGCAAAACACATTTCTGTGCACTACTCTTACAGATTTTGTCCAAAAATCCTACAAATCGGTAGGCAGTATCTCGACAGTCATGTGATCGACACGGATCTGTCCGATTTTGCATATTCCATCCTGATTGGCTAAGATTGGCTTCCAAAGTTTGTATGATTGAGCCGTTTTGAACAAAATGCCTCAAATCCCAAACGCAAAGTGCAATTATCATGAAATCGCGCACACACGTTCCCACTAGGTCAAGGAAGAAATGCCACTTATTTTTTTTTAAATCAGCCTCATGGTGGCGCTATAACAGGCCGATTTGTGGTTTTACCTATAACTCTACCGATCAGTTTCAAACTTTGTAAGCGCACTCCCTAGAGGCCAAGGAAAACCCTTTCCCTGCATTTTTCACATCAGCCTTTTATAGCGCCACCAGGAGGCCGACTTATGTAAAACACATTTTTTCCTATTATTCCTTGAGATTTTATCCATCATGCAAATTGGTACACAGTATCTCTATAGTCATGTGATCAAGTCCGATCCGTCTGATATTTCATATTCCATCCTAATTGGCTAATATTGGCTTCCAAAGTTTGCAGGATTGCTCCGTTTTTTGAACAAAATGCCTCAAATCATCAACGCAGCTTGCGATTAGTGTGAAATTTGCCACACATATTCCCACTAGGTCAAGGAACAAATGCTACCTTTTTCACATTGGGCTGTTATAGCGCCACCAGCAGGTAGACTTTAGCAAAACACATTTTTGGAACACAATGCTTCAAATCATGCATGCAGCGTCCGATTGCCATGAAAGGTCTAAGGTGAAGAACATATGCCACCCTTTTTACATTGGCCTATTATACAGTGGCACCACCAGGGCGCCTGGCCTGGTGGAGACCTGTGCTCGGAAGAGCACTGCTTCTAGTTTTGGTATGTACTTGAAGGAAAACTGGCAGAAAAAGATAACATTTTAAGGAAGACTCCTTAGACAGACTTTTTTTTTCTTTTTTTTTCTAACAGCCTCATAACGTGCTCTGCCTAATGGTGGCGCTATAACAGTCCTAAGAAAGAATTCGGGAGAAAGGTTTCTGCTTTGGCATCCAGGGAGTGTGTGCTCAGTTTCGCATGTGGGGGGTGTGTGTGTGTGTGTACAGGCCCTACCACTGGTCACCAGCGGTGTTGCAGTTCATGATACGGACTAACAGATTGCTGAATTATCCTAGGAACATGGAGATAGCCAGCATCTTGTGAATGCACTGTAGGAGTGTGAATGTGTGTATAGTGTGAGAGTTTCCCTGTCTACAGCAGAAGGTCAGCTGAGGTCAGTAGAGGTATGTCCGAATGAACTTTACTTTACTTTACTTTATTTGTTTATTTAGACGGGACAATGCATATTAATGAACACTACATGAATGCAATGTAAATAAGCCGGAATTAGCAAGAATGCTAAATTTCATCCGTAGTCCCCAACTCGATAAGGAACGGAAATACACCTCATGGAACCCAGCAATTTGTAGCAACAAACTGTCTGTCTACCCCTGTCTTCAACAAGTCCCCAAACCCTTGCATTTCTCCCACTGTCGTTGCCAGACAGATACACATGCTAGTTTAGTAACTGACTGTGTGTGTACGTCCATATTTCTGTCCACACGGTATGTCCGTGTCAGTACGGCCTTAACAGCTCCAATACCGCTGGGTGACCAACCTTCCAGTGGTGCTAGTGTTGAGCAGCTGTCAAGTGTACTTTGAAGTGATACTGTGTGCTATAGTATGGTATACTGTAGGCTAAGGCACTGCTCGTGCTCACCCCCACTGGGCAGGATTTTTTTCCCCCTGTAAATTTAAATCATACAAGTGTCGCACAAAAGTAGTTAAAATAGCAGATCTATAAGCTTGCAACGTGTTGGATCGTGATGTGTTGTGAGCTTGTAGATCTGCTTTTTAATAAAGGAATGGTTTTGGACATACGTTTTGACATGCCATTCATTGGCGGTGAGACGGAGACAGGATGGGCGTGTGCATTATGTGTATATACATGCTTGTGTATGTGCTTGCTTGCGTGCATGGCATGCCTTTCGTTTTGTTAGCATGACTTGTGTGAATTGCACATGGTAATAAACCTCAAAAGCTGGTCTAAATTATTAGTTGCTGCTTCTGCGTCACACAGTGTTTTCAGCATCACATTTCCTGTGTTTATGCAAGTCAAGGTTCTCAGATAAAGGTGGAATCCAGCTACACCACAACATAGAGTGGCCTGTTCAAAGCCATTACCCATTCCTGCAGAGTGCTGCTTGGTGCCAAATTAGAAATACTAGCCCTTACCCGTTCAAAGATATGAGCTCCGAAATGATGTGCAGTGTGTGGATTATGGGATGTGCACTGTGCACACAGTATATGAGGGATGGAAAGTAACTTTAACTGGTGCTTGCATGCTAATATGTAGGAGCATCAATGTAAGAAATACCCGTGTGGTCACAAAAGGTACTGTAGGCTAAATAGATATAGATACACCATAAAAATGCTAATATACAGCATACGATTTGTGAAAGTGACAAACGGGCTTCACAGTTATGTCAGGTGTGTTCATATGCTGATGGTGATGCGATTTCAGATCAATTGCTCCAGCCACCGAGGAGAAACGCTGAGACAGACAGACAGACAGACAGACAGACACTCACTCAGACATTCGCAAAATTATAGTATAGATGATAATTTTCAGCTTGCCGTGCATTTTCCAAGTCCCCACAATACAGTCTGATTTTTTTATCCTGTTGTTTAGAACTGACTTCAGATTTGTTCTGCAATATATCCTGCATAGTTAACCCATATCTGGCACACAGATCAAACCCTTCATTCTCAACGGCTCCACATCTCCATGCAGCTAACAATCTGTCATCTGTCTGTGCTGTTTGCTGACTAGCCTCACAACCACGCCGGCATCTCTTGACTTGAACATGCAGCTATGGCTGCCGCTTAGCTACGCAGGACTGACAACTAGCCTGCTGCCTATCTGTGTTACTGGATACGATCGGATTGATTCAGTTCAGTTAATGAGAACCGCTTTCTTCCTCTTTCTCTCCATTCTCATTCTACCAGCACATGGCATGCTTCTTCCTTGAATCTGACACTTAATGATGTGTGAGGAAAATGTACTGTAGCGCTGATTGGAATGTCACTAAATCCCTGTGTAAGATTTTTGTTACCGCGATTACCGTCTTCCCATTTACCGCCGGTACTGCGGTAATTACCGCACCCCCGTATCTATTAATTAAGGTTCGGCGATAAGCCAAAATATTGCAATCATCTTCCCTAAAGTCGCCTCACAGCCTGACTGCCCGAGTTATACTTCTCCGTACAGCACAGCGGGTATGGCTTTGAAAGGAGCAGATCTACAAGCTCACAACACATTGCATCCGGGACCCATTCTGAGCTTTTAGATCTGCACTGTCGGGTTACCATAGTAACGTAGGCTAGCTACTTAGCTTTTCAGACACAAACAGCTGTGTGAACAAACCAGAAGAGGACGGGTAGTCAGATCGTGTACAGTGATTCTGTAAACTCACGTCACGTCTCAACTCTCAAATCGCAGTGATTGAGTGCTGCTATATACAGGTTTTAGTTACAAGAAAAGGTTATAAAATCGCTGACGCGCCGCCGGACGGGGCAAAACGTGCGACACGGTGGAAAAAGTAAAATAGTTTCATTTTCGGTTTTAGTCCCGCGCTCCGCCAGTAATCCGTATGAATAAAAAAAGATATGCCACAACACAAGGTATGTATTAACATCCTTGTGTCGTGTGGATTACAGAGAAAGTTTACGCTGCTCTGTACTCCTCTCGCGGCTGCTGTGGTGCCCTGGCCTGACTCTGTGTCTCTGAGAGTGAGAGTGACGTATGTGGCTTCCAACATATGTGGTACACGGCACAGAGCAGAGCGGCATGGAGCGCATGCGGTCCTCGCTTCTCCCGTTTTAAAACTCGCTTGTTTTCCAATAAAAAATATACTTTTTTTTGGTCTTTTTTTACCGCGGTAAGCACACTGACACCGCGGTAGACCTCGGTTTACCGCGGTACGGCGGTACGGCGGTTACCGTGTCCAACCCTAATGCCACATCTCTCCTTCCCCTTCTGTATTTAAGCAACTCTTTCACTCTCTCTTTCCTCATCCATCTCTTGGTGTCATTTCTGCTCCTCCTTTCCTCATATTTCCCATTATCCCCTCTTCTGCACCTCTCCCGTTTTCTCTCTGACCCTCCCTCTCTCACCTCAGAGTCCATCCCCTTTCTCTTCCACTAAGAAGTCTTATCTCATTCTCTACTCAACCGCTGCTTTGTGAATGTGTTTGTGTCTACTTACTGTAAATGACTGCTGTGAATGCTGACAACAGGCTACAGCCAGATGAGCTGACATAGGAGTTGTTTTGTCTGATGGAGTTTTTATCCAGGCTTCTTATGGTAGGTGCATCTGTCTACCTGCTCCAGGCCCCTCAACACACATGCAGGGATATAACACATGCAGGGATATCTGTTTTTTGTGATGAACCTTTGCACAGTCAGCTGATATTTTAAACTCAACAGTACCGTTGTTACTTATTCTAAAGTCAGGATGGAACTTGCTCACTGTAGCCTTCTCTCCACGGTTCAATGAGTGTCATTAGCCTATTATTCATCCCTGTTAGTAGCACACTGTAGGCCCATATTTCCTCTCTGTACAGGTTGACCACAGCAGAAAGCATCAGATCACAGCAGCAAGCCATCCACAGAGCAGCAGTAGTACTGTAGCCTTTGAAGTGCGTGCACATGGAACATCTTGCAGGAAAGCGCTGCAGGGACTTCTGCAGGCTTGATTGAGTTAATGCCACTACTGCAGTTTTTCCACTCTGCTGTTCTAGCTCTTTTCATATCATAGTCCTTTGAGGTGACATTTGGCAGCAACTATAACAAATATTTTATTCAGGGTACTACTTTTGTGTCTTGCAGCCAACACTTGTATTTTATGTATTATTTCTTCACTTGCTGCAGGCAGTGATGGTTTTCCCTGGCTTCATTTAAAGCAGCTTGGGTGACAGGTTAGTAGTCATGTAGTCACCAAAATGATTAGTGGGAAATGGTAGGCATTTTTGTTTTCCTGTAAAATGTAATTTGATTGGTGGGAAATGGTAGGCAGTTTTGTTTTTCTGTAAAATCTAATTTGCCTGGAAAGAAAAAGGACACTCCTGTGTATATTTATATACCCATTGAGCCTGCTCAATGACAATAACTTGAGCTGACAATGTGGACTTAGTGCAAACTTAGGGATTAAAGTGAACAATTTACAATATTTATGAAAGAAATGTTTTACAATAAATAACTCTGTCAAGAACACACATAAATAGATATAACCATTCATTGCAACAAATGAAATAAGGGAAAGGAGGATTTTAGGATGACGTCATTTCTGGGTGCATCATGGGAATTGTAGTCCTGGGAACCCTGACGGGTGCGGGAGTGCAGCCACTGTAAACCACCGAAAACGCAATTTTGACGAGGGCTTGTCAATTGCGCTGTGGACGATGTGACGAAGATACTCGTCGATGGCAGTGAAAGTATTCTGTGCATGGTCAGTTATGCACATCCCTGCACATCCCTATCCAAAACTAGAACAGAAGATGTTTACATTTTACAAATTGTGTATTTTGCTTTAAGCAATTAGCTAACAAACTGAAATATAAGATGACATCACACTTCTTTTTTTGTGGCTCAGACAGAGTAACTTGTTGACAGTAGTGTGGGTTGCACATGTGATGTGAGATTGCACTAGTCTGTGATGCAGAAGGTTGTAATATAAGGTATACTTTTTTAAATCATATTATCTACTTCCAGTTTCTCAGTAACTGGGCAAAGCATATGACTGCTCTTTGTCTCTGTACTCAATCAGTGGAGTGGGCATTATCATAGCAATATGTGTAATTTTTTCTAACATTACACTTACAGGTAACTCATTTAGACGACCTGAGGCCAATTCTAAAACACCTTCTGATTCCTGACTTTTTTTTTTATGAAAAACTTCAAATACATATTGAAATATTTCAAAACAATTGTTGCTTGCTATATACATAACTGTACAATAGCAACAAGAACCCCAAAAGGGGTTCGGTCTTGAAAGGTTACAGTATAGTTATAAAATGGGGTTCCAGCCAGGTCTACAGTAAATGGGTTAATAATGGCGTGATGATTAAACATTACAGCCCCTGGTACATCTTATACCCTGAGCTCTGTACATCTTCTCAAGGGCTCCATATGTTCAGACTCCAGTAGTTCCTAAAGCAGGCCCAGCCCTGCCCTGCCCAGCAACTCATCAGAGTTTCCTGTTTTGAACCTTGGCTCAGAGTGAGGGAGTAATAGCAAAGGATTAGGGAGGGGATCTCTGAGAGACGTCAGTGGTCGAGAACAAGTTAACGGAATTCCTCACAGTCACACATATGCTGCTTTTACAAGGACTTTTAAGTGTGTCATCATTGCACTTAGAGTGAGGTTGTGTCAGTTTTGCGTTTGCAGCTTCAGATTGTTCAGGTTTTCATGATGTGCTCAAATGTTTTGTGTGGCATGCTGTCTTTTATGTTAGTTAGTTGTTGGGTTATTTCTCACATACATGAAATCTGTCTTCTCTATTCACCCAACATCCTAATTATTAGAGCAGATGCATACAAATTCTCTGACCTTATCTTGTCTGACATGCAAATTGTGTGGGATTTAGATTAGATTAGATTTTCTAAATGCATGTCTTTTTGGCAGAACATTAAGAATGTCGCTAACATTAGGGGATGTCACCCCTCAACCCCTTAAACACACTTTGTAGTGCAGAGGGGTTGGCATTATTGCCTCACAGCAATGTCATGGGTTCGAACCCTGGCAGTGTTGGCCTCGTGTGTTTGGAGTTTGTACGTTCTCCCCATGTTTGCTTTGGATTTTCTCTGGTACTCCCACACCAAAAGACATGCCTGTTAGATATTTGCTGCCAGTGCCCTTGACCAAAGTACTAGCATTACAACTGGGTTTGGTCCCCGAATGCAGCACTGTGGCTGCTCTCTGTGCCTTAGGATTGGTAATGCAGAGGATACATTTCCCCAAGGGGTCAATAAAGTAAAATCAAATTAATGAACGCGCGCGCACACAAAAATATTATTTGCAGGAACAATAGCATTTTCTATTTAGATTTTTTGGTCAGTCATGCACATCTCTTCTGTATGATTGCACACCCTTAGTGTGCAATCATATTCAAAAGCCCCTTTAGTTCCTCATTGCATGTATATTTTTGGATAATTTTAGAGAGGTTAATAAGGCTATGTATGTTCAACATGAACAATTTGTTAACTCAACAATTTGCATGAGAGTAAACCTTTTTTCTGTAAACTTTTTCTGTAATCCCAAAAGTCTCAATGGACTTTTTCTGTCCTGAATCAGACAGGATTGGTCAAGCTTCACACATTTTGGCTATCCAGTAGACTATAAATAGGCAACCACACGGGTACCACACAACCAGACACACAATGTGAGTGGGAGCACTTATGTTAAAACAGGCAAAGACGGGTAAGGACTAGTGTACTATAAATGGTAAGACGGAATTCATCAGGAACATAACACATTTCTTTCCCAGCGGATTCCTCATGACTTGTGTCGGTGCAACCACACTTGCAATTTCCAGAATTGCACCTTTCTAGAGCTTTTATTTATCATTCAGTACTGTATTGTTTTTCTTCCAGATTAGTCACAAAACACATAAAATGTGTGTTAAACCTTTTTTTTGCAAGGAGTTGCAACTAGTTGCAAGGAGTTGCATTTGTGCGGTCTGGCTTTTAGAGATGGTCTTCTCTTTCAGGTAGTATTTTAAGGCCAGACCGCACCAAGTTGCAACTCCTTGCTACAAAACAGTTTTAAGGCCAGTCCACACCAATACAAAAATCTTTGCAACTGGGTATAATGGTTGCAATGGTTGCAAGTAGTTGCATGTTGAAAAAATATCAGATCTACAAGCTCACAACACGTTACATGTGTGCTGCTCTTTAACGCCCCTCATGAACAAAGTGGTTTGAACTGACCATCCGACATTGCCATCCTCTCACACCATACCACTGATTCGCCATGCAACTCCTTGCAACCAACCGCCGCATGCAACTACTCGCAACTATTATCCCCAATGGCAGTTGCAAGGAGTTGCATTGGTGTGGAGTTTCCTTAAAACTGTTTTGTTGCAATTAGTTGCATTGGTGTGGTTTGGGCTTGGGCTTAGACTACTAGAGCATCACTATTAGCAAAACATAACGTCATCTTATTTCTGTTTCTGTTCTGTTTTATACAACGCACTGATCAATGTAGAGAACGACTAATGTTGGATTTTGTCTGTCCCTGTAGCCCTGTTTGAGGTGTGCGTTCTGAAACGTGAGACATATATTTCCTATTACCTACTATTAGTAAAGAAAGGTACAGGCCTTGTCAATGCTGATCTCATAGACGGGCCACTCTGATCAGTGTCTGAATGACTAACTGATAAGCTACTCAACGTGTACTCGGTACTCACCGATGCTCTGCAACGATATTGGCAAACAAAAGATGTCAGGGATTAGCAAACATGCATTGGTTATTATGTAACTCAAACTCTTGACAAACTAGAGAATTTATTGCAACATATAGATGCCTTTATTGACTATTTGTGATCTAGAGCCTTCTGTGTAATAGAACATTATATAATCAGAAGAAAATAGCAACACACACACAGAAGGGGTGCAGCGGTTTACGGTATAAAACCGAACCGTACGGTTCAACCTGCACTAGTGCTGGCCGATTAATGGAAAATGGATCGCGATCTCGATTCAGACTCCTACGCGATCTCAATTCTAATAAGATCGCATAACGGCGATTCTGTGACACTCTGGCAGGTAAATAAAAACATTTGTGCAACAGTCCACACACTGTGCGTTTGAGCAACAGTCACTGTCTCCCCTTCTCTCTCTCCCTCCCTCTCTATCACCATGGCGCGCACACGCACACAGTAGGGCTGTCCTCGACACGGGATTTTTGAAATCGACTCGAGTCAAGGGGTTCATTCCGACGCGTCGACGAATCGTTTTATAGTCTACTTTGTGTAAAAAAATAAAATAAAAAAGTGTTGCTTTAAACGTCCACATCAACACAACACAATAATACATTAAGATGAATTGAATGCACAGTGTTTTCGGTGATATCGGTGCGCGAGTACAAACATTATCTGCATAGCAATGTACAACACACCGTTAAAACAAATAAAACCTCTCCGCTGATCAACTCTGCCCCGTCTCGGCAGCATCCACGGCCCGTGCAGTAGAGATGAGACATTCGCGAACGATTCCGCTCTCTTGAACGGCTCTTTTAAATGAACGATGGGATCCAGTCCGCAGTCGCGGGACACCGAGCACTGACAGAGTAATGAGTCAGTGTCGAGAATGGATTCATTTCAGAAACGGATCATAAATAGCTGGAGGCACAGCTCCCAGCTAGAGCCCTCAGTGTGGACATGTCATGGACGCAAACACAGCGAAACAAACTACAAACATCATCATGGATTACTTACAACACTGGAACAATTCAGAAGCACTTTAATTAGAAAATGTAACTAGTAGCCTACACTTGTGTATGTTAACTTGACTTTAGTAGATTGTTTAATTACTTCGTGGACGTGCGTGTGTGCTGTGGCAGCACTGGCAGGTTATTTAATATGGGATTTTGACAACGTGCTTCTCCTCTTAACGGAACACCGTCCCGGCTCCGAATGTTTTAACGAAGCGACGGTTCTGGCCGTTCCGTCTCACTTTCACCCCTACGCTGGTGCGAGACAATAAATAACTGTTCGCCAATTGCTACATCTCTCAATTGGAAGTAAATGACACCAGTCCAGCAGTGCAACGCAGTAGTAGGCCAACTTGTGATATAAAAAAATATATATTTTCGACTCCTCGACTCAAACAATTGGCGTCGATTCCCGGGGCTTAAAACGACGCGTCGATTTTTAGAGGACAGGCCTAGCACACAGTCAATGCTCTTTCTCCATCGCTGTCTCCCAATCTCTTTACCACACACACGCAGTCAGAGATCATTCCAGCGTTCTTTCCCAGTAGAAAAAAAAATTGCAACTAGTATTTAACTCTATATTAAAAATAAAAATCACACCCGTGTGAAGTGGAGCTGTGTGTGTGTGTGTGTGTGTGTGTGTGTGTGTGTGTGTGTGTGTGTGTGTGTGTGTGTGTGTGTGTGTGTGTGTGTGTGTGTGTGTGTGTGTGTGTGTGTGTGTGTGTGTGTGTGTGTGTGTGTGTGTGTGTGGATCATGTGTACCGATTTTTGTGACATTTGAAGAAAATATGTAGGAAAAGGAGCAAAAAGTGTGTTTTGGAGAAAATTCAAGATGGCGGAAAATCTATCATGGCGCAGATGGGGAGATGCGTCATGACCCAAGGAATCCAGGGAAAAAATATTTTTAATTTTCCGACCTACGGTTCAAGAGTTACAGGCCAAAACGTAAAGTGGGGTGTTATGGCGCCACCATGCGGCCAAATGACACAATTATTTTTTATTTAATCCTTGAAATCATTATGAACCTCCTCTCCAAGTCTTGAAACTCTAGCCCCTATGGTTTGCGAGAGACAAATAATTGAATGTGAGTTTTTGCGATTCCCATTATAAGTCAATGGGGAAAATTAATTCACTAATAAATTAATATCAATTAAACTATTGAACCTTTCTCTTAGCAAGTTACTAGCCCACGATTCCCGAGTAAGCCGGTCGATTTGACATATGGCGCGAGTGTGTGGTGGCAAAACTGTGGGACTAGTAGCGTGCCGAAGTTTAGGAAGTTCAGGCTACATACAGACACACACACAGACACACAGACAGACCCACACGGCCACGTATAGGGAGCCTGTGCTTCACACAGCTCCAAAAACACCCGCAGAGCTAGACTTTTGTTACATGTGCCGCGGTTCCTGTGACTGTCCGTCCGACAGAAGTTTACCTTACATTAACGTGTGAAGGAAAAATTTAGTAGCAAGCAGTTACTAGCTAGCACTGTAGCCATTTGCTGTGGTCAACGCATAGCAGCATGTGTCAAGTTAGACAAACGTCAATTCTTGACTTTGTCTGTGGATTTCAAAATAAGAGCACTTTTCCCTGTTCTGCAGACTTCAAAAAGTTTTTTTTTTTTTTCTTTTTTTAATAAAACCAAATGGATTCATTTTACGCTCTCAAAAAATCGTGTGAGAATCGTGATCTAGATTCTTGTGGAGGAAAATCGAGATTATCATTTTAGCGCGAATCGCACAGCACTAACCTGCACCGTTAAATACTAGCCTGGCATGGCCAGACTAATATCACTGTGTACATTTTAGTCTGTATTTCGAAGGGGCACATAAAAAAGATCACACCATGTGTGAAGTGAGCCGTGAGCGGTACCTTTATGAGTTATTTCATTAAGCGCCCTGCGAAGCTTTGCCAATCTGCGGGACTGAAGGAAGAGGACATACATACAGACAAAGCCAGATGTAGGAGCGGTTAGCACTGTTCAAAAACATGTCTCTCTCTGGTGATAAACCCACCCCATATTGGGCCCTGATTGGTGCCCAACAGCTTTGGGGGCAGGGAAATCCAATCACAAAGTGTGTGAATAGAGAAAGAGAGGGGGAAAAAAAGAAACTTAACTTGCTAATAAGTAGTTGCTAAGTATAAGGAGAACATTTCCGGAACTATTTTCACTGTACCAAATCCGTGACCCAAAAACTGATGTTTGAACCGAACTGTGGGCTAACAGAACTGTTGTACCTGTTGTACATCACAGTCAGATTTGTTTCTAATTCATTCCAAGATTTAGACTGTGAGTGAGTATTTTTTGCTCTGGGAGATCCAAATTGCATAAGATGGTAGCGCTTAAATGAATGTCCTTGTGTTGAGTGAAGGCCACTCCTGGAAGGGACAGTTTGTGGTTTTTCTGCATCATATCTACATACCTTACCTTTATAAGGCAATGACATGGTATAAGAGGGACTTCTTGTACCTGTGTTCTCATCTGCTTGATGCCCACTTGGGACTCCTTTTAATGGAAAGTTGAGACGTCATTACCTCCTTAGTTATTAGACAGACAGGCACACACACACACACACACACACACACACACACACACACACACACACACACACACACACACACACACACACCCCAGTGAGTTGTGTGTGTGCAGCTGTGCACACTGGCAAAGCTCTTGACTGGGGAACTGTGTGTTCTCATTTCCTCTTCATCACCTTCTCTCTCCTTTTCCTCCTCACTTTTCTCCCATCTATCTCCTATTTGGAGGAGGTCATCATGTTCCAAACCGAAAGACACACAATGAATTGTGTGCAGTAGGATTAATTATCTTTTAACTCTGTAGTCAGACGCTGGAATGTTGAACTTCAAGTCTACCAAGTCTTAACATAGTTTTGCGTAATACGTATTGTTTAAAATAAATTAAGAATGCTAATGGGATTATTTGTGACCAAGTGGTCTTTGAAAGTGAATAGTATTTTTTCATATAGTCATATATTTCATCCGGATTCCATCAGTGTTTTGTTTTTTCTCACTCTCTTCCTCTTGTTTTGCTCTCTTTCTCTCTCCAGGTTCTGTTGCATGCCGGTGGCTCACAGTAAGTGAGCCCTTGCCCCTCTGCCAAGATCCGGCTGTTAGATGTGACCACGAGGCTGATCAGGAGAAGCCATCATGTCTTAAACCCAGACGGACCCTCTGCCTCCCTTCCCCCCCTCCCCCGCCCCACCCCCCCCTCCCCTGTAGACCACCTTTCCCCCGCCCCCATCCCGCTCCCTGACCTCTCCACCCATGTGAGGGGCAGGCTTCCCAGCTCTGGCTCCCCCCCAGGGCCTCTTCCCTCCTTGGCCTCCCATCCTTCCCCTGGAGACATGAGTCTGCAGAAGCACCAGCATCTAGGAGGTGGAGGTGGAGGTGGTGGCGTGATGGGCTCCGACCGGGACCTTCAGTCCACCGCCTCCTCAATCTCCCTGCCCTCTGTCAAGAAGGCCCCCAAGAAGAGGCGCCTCTCCCTGGCCTCACTGTTCCGACGGAGGGGCAGGGAGCCCAAGTCTGGGGGGCGCCACCGGTCCCGGGACCTCCATCACCACGGAGGAGGGGTGGACGGCATTGCCAGCATCGAGAGTATCCACTCCGAGATGTGTAACGATAAGAATGCTGCCTTCTTCTCCGCGGCAGGGACCACTACTGTCTCCACCTCTGGCGGTGGTGGTGCTGCTGCTGCCTCCACCTCATCTGCCTCAGGGCCGCCCTCCTACACCACGACCTCCTCTTCTGGCGCTGGGGGTGGCGGAGGTGAAGCAGAGCTACTGGAGTGTCCGCTGTGCCTTCTGCGTCACTCCAGGGAGAGTTTCCCAGACATCATGACCTGCCCCCACCGCTCCTGTGCCGACTGCCTACGGCAGTACCTGCGCATCGAGATCTCGGAGTCGCGTGTCAACATCAGCTGCCCTGAGTGCTCGGAGCGATTCAACCCTCACGACATCCGCATGATCCTGGGCGACCATGTGCTCATGGAGAAGTACGAGGAGTTCATGCTGCGGAGGTGGCTGGTGGCTGATCCCGACTGTCGCTGGTGTCCTGCGCCAGACTGCGGGTGAGATGAGAAGTGAATTTTCATAACTCACACTGACTTTAAAATCTAAGCTTAGTTCTAAAAAAAGTTAAGTTAAACATTTTGTTTGTGTTAACTCATTGAATGCCCTTTTCAAGATGGCCGCCAAGTACCAGGATGCCACGTTCCTAAATTTCTAGTGCACGGATCAATTTTTAGTGCACGGATCGTGCACGCCCATGCACCATATATGCACCATATGTGTAGTACTTTTTAACAGCTTTCAAACAAAAAAATCCGCTTGGAAATCTGTTCAGGCATTCATGAGATGGAAGCCTTCAAAGTCAGACAAAACAAACACTGCCACCTTCCTAAATTTCTAGTGCACGGATCAATTTTTAGTGCACGGATCGTGCACGCCCATGCCTAGATCATGCACCATATGTGTAGTACTCTTTAACAGCTTTCAAACAAAAAAATCCGCTTGGAAATCCGTTCAGGCATTCATGAGATACAAGCCTTCAAAGTCAGACAAAACAGCCATTTTTGACATTTTGAAAGATGTGTTTGTTATGGGGCTAAACATGCAATTTCGCAATTGCGATCATGCCTAATACATTTGAGGCATTTTTAGAATTTTTTTTATAAAAAAAAAATGAGATTTTTTTTTTTTTTTTTTTTTTTCAAAATGGCTTCCAACTCGGGAAACTCGGGCTGTGGCAGCCTGGGACTACTGTAATAACTCGGGAAACTCGGGCCTTGGCAGTCAATGAGTTAAAACAGTTGGTGACAAATTTATATTTTGTTAATGAGTTATTATGGTGTTAACTTTGACAGCCTTAATTTAGAATTATATGCACATACATACATCAACAACTGCACACATCATACGGTACTTGTTGATTTAGTTTGTCATTAAAGGTGTTGATTCATCACCAGCTTCTCTAGAGAGCAGAGGGTGTGATCTGGGCTTTAGTCTCTGGTGCCCCAAGTCTCTGAATGCCTTTGTACCTCTTGGGTAATCATCTCCCATGGATACCAGCAAGGACCTAAGCACATTGTGGTGAGACCATCCTAGCACCATTGCAAGCCAATTTGACCAAAAACTACAACATGCAACTATCTGATGGCCAATTGGAGCCAGCTGATTGCTTGTTGTCGCCCTGGTGATGTTTCAACAGTAGGCGGTACATGCTGGTAAACTGCTATAACTGTGGCTCTGCGGCCTGAGCTTGAGCAACAAAAGACACAGCGGCTGTCTGGCTCAGAGCCCAAAGCCTGCTGACACCGGTGTTACGGACGTGTATTGTGCTCTCAGAGACAGAGAGGGGTGGCCAATGGTGGCTTTCGGTCACATGCTGTTCCAGGAGGGGGAGTCAGGAGAGTCAAGAGGATGAAGGATGTTGAGTTTAAGAGGAAAGAATGGAGACGGTAGCAAAGAAAGTGAAGGGCATACGGTGAAATGGGCAGATATGCAGAGGGTGGAGGGGGGAAGCAAGAAATGAAGAGTGGAGAATAGACAGAGTGAGGATGAACAGAGGAAGGGAAAGGGTTACAATGATGGGAAAAGATAGATGGAGGAGTCATGCTCTCAGGGAGGGTGGCACTGGCATGGCATAACCGTACCAGCGAGAGACGGTACCACAGGGGACTGGCTGCTGTTTGGTGTGTTGCAGGAATGAGAGTAGAACAACAGCTCATGTCTCTCTCTACCAGTTGTTTTTGGACTATGTTCCGCACAGGTTTTTGGTAATTGATTGGTTTGAGATTTGTTTGTCAGCATGAATGAATAAAGGGAATGAAATTAATTTATGTGGCTGACTGGAAATATGTGCCTGGTGGTCTTGCAGCATTAGCTGAGGGACAGAATGACATTGCCACTTTGAGCTTCGGCCCTCCTTGTGTTTAAATTTGTGTTTTCTGGAAGATAGATACAGTGAGTAGAGTGGGTCTGGCTTGGAAAGAGAACATAAAAATGAACAGCCTTTTATGAACAAGTCATTACGTGGCTATAAGAGTGACTCATCTTGCTATGCTCATCTTACATGAATATGCAATTATTATACCTTAATGTGTAAGTATATGGTATAGCCTAATATGTGATGCCACATGCATCACATACTGTTATGTGTGAGGTTTCCTACAGCAGCAATAGGAATTTAATGTTTGAATTAAAGCAAAAATTTAGAAAATGGAGGGTTTAACCATCCCATGTGTTGTTAGCTGCTGCTGCTGCTGCTGCTGCAGGGAGGGGCATACAGCCAAAGCCCCAGGCAGGCAGGAGGAATTTGTGCTGCTGTTCAGAGTGGGGCTCTGGTTCTGAAACTGCAGAGTATTGCTAAAACACCTAGAGCCAACAACACTCCCCATCTCACACCTAGCTGTCCCATTTTGTTTTGTATATTGACAGTTGGACACATTTGAGGTGATACTAGGTTGTTTAATAGCAGCACAGGACGCTTCACTGTGGCCATACGTGCCAAACAAAAATTGTGCTAAATGGCATTAAAAGACAAGTGTTTATTTGGCTTGTACATTTCATAGGGGAACCTCTGTTGGTGCTAGCACTTATTCTAAACGTTCTACAGTATAATGCACTTTTGTCATAGAACCATTCTAAACCATTCTAAACTAAGCTGAAGTACCGGTAGAGAACTTCTAAAGAACCTCTACAGAATCAAGCAGGGGCTGCACAGGTTCTTGGTACAGTGGTGCTCAACCATGATCCCTTGGAGGAACCACTGAAGGACCCTGTTAAAGCCCACACACACCGGAAAGCGTCTGTGGCTGAAAATCTGTTGTCGTGTGTGCAGTGTGTACTTTATACATAGTTTTTTTGTATTGTCCCTGTTAAATAAACATATAAAAATAAATCGAGGGCCCTTTCGCAAATTGCAATGGAGGAGGTGGTACTTTCGCTGTAAATGTATTTTGTCTGCATATCCTTTGTCACTTCAGCATGCTGAATTTTTGCTGAAAATGCAGATACTAATCTGCGGCTAATAAGGATTTTGTTAACACATAGCATTGTGTCTGTCCTACTGTAAGCCATCTGCTGTGCAGTGGTCATCTGTACATTCAAATTAATTCATGTGAATGTACCATATCAATGCCTGCAGCAGGTACGCATGCAAGGGCATGTTCATTAGAACGTCAAGCTCTGCTTTTTAGCACATATTATGATACCAGCCTACTGCATGGTTTGTAGGGCTGCATTCAGCAACTCTTTCACACCTTTCAACCTCCCAAATGAAGAGAAGTTTGGTGTGTAATGTTTGGTGTGTAATTCTTTTTGGAGCTGTGTGAAGCACAGGCTCCCTATACGTGGCCGTGTGGGTCTGTCTGTCTGTGTGTCTGTCTGTGTGTCTGTCTGTGTGTCTGTATGTAGCCTGAACTTCCTAAACTTCGGCACGCTACTAGTCCCACAGTTTTGCCACCACACACTCGCGCCATATGTCAAATCGACCGGCTTACTCGGGAATAGTGGGCTAGTAACTTGCTAAGAGAAAGGTTCAATAGTTTAATTGATATTAATTTATTAGTGAATTAATTTTCCCCATTGACTTATAATGGGAATCGCAAAAACTCACATTCAATTATTTGTCTCTCGCAAACCATAGGGGCTAGAGTTTCAAGACTTGGAGAGGAGGTTCATAATGATTTCAAGGATTAAATAAAAAATAATTGTGTCATTTGGCCGCATGGTGGCGCCATAACACCCCACTTTACGTTTTGGCCTGTAACTCTTGAACCGTAGGTCGGAAAATTAAAAATATTTTTTCCCTGGATTCCTTGGGTCATGACGCATCTCCCCATATAGGCCACGCCCATTTGCGCCATGATAGATTTTCCGCCATCTTGAATTTTCTCCAAAACACACTTTTTGCTCCTTTTCCTACATATTTTCTTCAAATGTCACAAAAATCGGTACACATGATCCACACACACACACACACACACACACACACACACACACACAGCTCCACTTCACACGGGTGTGATTTTTTTTTTAAATTTCATGTACCTTTTGACTGAACTTTGCTTGCTCAGTTAGAATGGCGCTTAATGCGGCAGATGCCTGTTGTGTATAGACACTTGATTGCAGGGGTTTTCAAAGTGGGTGCTGTGACGGCAGTCCAGGGGTGCCGCGAGATAATGTGATAATATTTTGAATTTAACGAGCCCCCAAACCAGTATGCCTCCTTTGCCCGGAGAAGTTATCAAATGCAGCGCTGATGCCAAGTAAACTGATTTACTCAATAAAACACCAATTCATTCGGATGTTGTCATCATCTTATTTTGATAATTTTTTATATCATGCTAAAGGTAATCATAAAAAAAATCACACCCGTGTGAACTGAGCGGTGGTTCCCCCCCCCCCCCCACCCCCTTCCCCCCTGTGTGTGTGTGTGTGTGTGTGCGTGTGTGTGTGTGTGTGCCTGGTCTGGCCTGGCCTGAACAACAGCGCCCCTCCCTTAACATGTGTGGTCAGAAAAGGTTACTGCAGGCTACAGACAGACAGACAGACAGACACGCACGCAGACAGACAGACAGACCCACACACACGGCCACGTATAGGAGCGTTGTGACCACCGCTCAAATATGCCATAAATATAAGGTTTATGCTTTGTCCACGTCTGTCAATCACCAAAAATAACTGATTCACAAGTTAAGAATGCAAAGCATCACATCGGATAGCTTGAAAATCAGTTACTTTCAGTGATTGAAATAATTGAATTAAGTATCAGTTAGATTTAAAGCCATACTGTGTAAGATGCCCAACTAGTGGTCATTAGCCCTATAGCAAACCGCGGTCGCGTCCGCGTCTTTCGGACGTTTTTCGTACCTTCAGACCCCCGCGTCTGCCTCCACCTCGCTGAGATCTATCTTTTAAGGGGTCCCTTGTTCCTGTGCGTTCAGTAATTCCAGAGATACGGACTCCTTCACCCTGCCTGGTAGGCGAAATTACCTAGAGAAGGGATGGTACAAACGGGCGACAACAAATATGGCTGCCATAGCGACCCCACTTCAAGATGCGCTGTGATTGGCCGGCAGTTGTATAACCCTCGCTGTGATTGGCCGGTAGTGTGATGACGCAATTTTGGCGCGAGATCCGGTCCACGGCAAGGATCTCAGTTTACATACAGAGAAGGCTTTACAGGCTGAAATTCACGGCGCGGATCTTCTAAAACCTTTGTGATTTAATAGTTAGGAGAATTTTAAGATTTGTTTTATAAAAAAAGTTACATAGTACAACTTTAAGGACCAGAGAGGACAAACACTGACAGACCACCTGTCAGTGTCTGTCACAGTATGATAAAATCATCACATCATGGTATATTATGTCATAGGTTGGATTGAGTCCAAGGCTAAATATTTCTCATTATGTGCTGCCAAAGGCTGACGCACCACAGGTGGATCCAGTAGAATGGGTGTGCCTGCCTCAGTGTACTGAAGTCATATTATAAACGCTGTAATATGCCAGACAGTTAAGATCACTTTCTGATAGAACTAATGTTTATCTTGTCCTGGTTCCCTAGACCACCCTTATTTGTATTCCTGTCTTTCTCACTGATCATTTACTGCCCCATTTGTCTGTTTCTCTTTGATACGCTCTCTCCTTGCCTGTCTCTGTCTCTCTGTCTTTATCCCTTTTTGGCTGCCTGCCTGTCTCTGTTACCCTGCTCATTTCTCTGTACCTACCTCATCTCTCTTTCTGCAGCAGCTGGCGGCTTCTCCCTCTACCTGGCTTTCTCTCTCTGTCTCTCTACCTAGCCTCCCAGCAGTAATCTGCCAGCTATGCTTTGCTATGTGTAGCCGTCTAATTCCTTTCCGTGTGAGTGTGAGTGAGAGAGAGAGAGAGAGAGAGAGAGATATATCCACAGCTCATTTTGGTGGGGTCAAGTGGACATGTGTCCAAAACGTCTAAATCTTGGCTAATCATAACACAGGTCAGCCTGGCCGCAGTGAGGATCAGGGAACACGTCAGCATGTTGACTTGACTCTTAGGTACTTATTAATTTTAAGAGAAGGCCCATTTGGGCACACTGTGAACTCAGTTTTACCGTCAGGTATCTCAGCTTCTCTCATATGACATATGACATTGACACATACTAGAGTGTACATACGTACTCTTAGCCACTACCCTTGGTTATTTTTCTGGCATTGGCTTCTTTATGTTTGACGATGTCACAAGTTTATTCAAGGCCTGCAACTTTAGTGCCGCTGGCAGCCATTTCCTTTTCTTCCAGGAATTGTTTCAGATGGCTGTAAAACTCTCCCTCCCCTCAAGAACCTCTAAATTGCTGTTTTGTACCTTGTGCTGCTGGACTCACAGGAACCTTTAATCGTCAGTCAATTGGATGTGTTGTGTAGGGTGTCCTGCCTTTGCTCTGGGCAAAACCATACCCAAGTATATTTAAGGAAACTGAAGATCCCTTGATTGAGTTTTGATCCGGTCCTTCTTCCTCTTTAACAGCTTTTATTGTTCCGACACAAGACATGTAACATGACCACAAAAAATGTATACACATATACCGTAAATTCTCTTATAGGAACCCGGGCTTTTATTTGTCTCAAGAGTAGCGGGCACCAGGCTCTTATTGGAAGCAGGCCAGTATAAGAGATAAGGCTTTTATTCCTATTTCTCAAAAATATCAGAATGAATAAATCAACATTGTGTGTCAGTTTGAACCCAGTAAAATGTACTGGTCCATTTATTTGAAAATACTGTATGAATAAAAGAAAAAAATAAAACAGTGCAAAAATTGTTCAATCACAATACTGGTTCTGAGGTACCAGGTAAACATTAGCACCATACCAAATATGGGATTTACTGCACATACAGTAGCTTATATAACAGAAATAAAATATATTGCCTGAGGTACCAGGTAAACATTAGCACCATACCAAATATGGGTTTTACTGCACATACAGTAGCCTATATAACAGAAATAAAATATATTGCCTATGGTAGACCACAATACCATGCCATTCTATATACCGGTAGTGCACATTCAAGGCCTAACAGGTCAATGAATAAAAGCTGCAAAAATATAAACAATAGGTAATACCGTAGGCCTACAGGCATGGTATTTATAATACCAGGTCAATGCAGCTTAATGTACAACATTTAATACCATAACGTCAAAACAGTGCAACAGTGATCACTTTATAGGCACGACAGACAGAAGGAGAGAGAGAGAGAGAGAGAGAGAGAGAGAGAGAGAGAGAGAGAGAGAGAGAGAGAGAGAGAGAGAGAGAGAGAGAGAGAGAGAGAGAGAGAGAGAGAGAAGAGAGAGAGAGAGAGAGAGAGAGAGAGAGAGAGAGAGAGAGAGAGAGAGAGAGAGAGAGAGGTGGGGCAAAGATAGATAGAGCGAGGCAGACTTAAGACGAGAGAGAGAGATGCAAAAACTGAGCCGCGAACCACACTGGCCGACCATCAATACAGCAGAAGCAGCACACAGTGAAAACAAATAAATAACGGTAGGCTACATCAGTGAAGTTAATAATTACCGCTATTAAAGTTAACAAAACTGCAACAGGTTGTAAAGTGAAATCACCTTACCTTAATGCTGGAGTTGGCTCCACATCACTCACTATCCTCCTCCAGTTCACCATCCTCCCCGCTAGCAGCATTGTCCTTATCGTCTTCATCATCCATTATAACAAGCTCGTTGTTTAACAGCTGTTCTTCGTCCTCCTCTTCCTCGGCGGCACGGCTGAAGGTCTCCTGTCGCTGTCGGGCCAGCATCTCTCGTCCTGCTGCGCACGGCTCTCCCTCTCTGAAGCAGAGGATGCGGTCGTCTTCACTCCCGTCAGGGTTCACAGTCTGTCCACAAACTTTGAACGACTTTATGATGAGCTCTTTATCCAGCTTGTCCCATGCTTTAAGCACCCACTCCACAAGTAGACGGCGGGCGGGGGCTTTTGGGTTTACCTCCGCTCGTGTATTGCTTGTCAACGTCTCCAGCCATCCACTGGTCGTAGGACTCGTGCAGACTGGCCTTGAAGGGCTGATTCCACATCACATCGGGTGCTTGGATGTATTTTGTGCATTCTCCGGGAATCACCGCGGTGGTCATATTGTAGCCCTTCAGTTCAGCTTTGGTGGAGACACTGATGTGGCAGCGATAAGCGTCCTCTCTCGCAAGCGTCCTCTCTCGCAAAACCTCCTCTTTAAACTTAATGTCAAACTTTCTTTTCTTCTTGTTAGTACTAGTACTGGGGGTAGCCATGCTCACTGCTTATCTGTTGTGTTGTTGTATGGTTTCGCGCGTGTGTTCTGTTCCATTTACGGAAGTATGCAGGTGGAACGTCTCACGGTTTCTCATAGTAAGCAGCGCTGAGACGTAAAAAAAAGAGGAAAAAAGGAGGCTCTTATTGGAGCGTCGGCTCTTAATTACTTGTTTCAATTGCGCACCCGGAAATTAAAGCAGGTCCGGTTCTTTATTAAATATAGGATATTATTAGAGCATTTACGGTATATATTTTTTTAAAGGTCTTGTTTAACAGTGTATCATACAAGAGTTTTTTTCCCTTTTTGAACAATCAGAGTAGTACTAATAATAGTAATAATAAAATATAAAGATACATATATAAAAAGTAGTTAAGAAATGTATGAGTAGAAACAGTAAAGGGAAAAAAGAAAATAAAGAAAGGGGTGAGAAATTAAAATAGATAAATACAAATGGGAGAGGGAAGGGAAGGAAAGGAAGGGGGAGGAGAACCCTGCTGTCTCGCCTAGCGCTCCATCCGACTAGGCCTCCTCATCAAGTGGGACATGTAAAGCTCTCTTAACCTGTTTGGTGCCAAGTTAACCCCGAGTTTCCCGAGTTTGTATTGGTACCCCCCCTGTGCCAACCCCGAGTTTCCCGAGTTTGGGCTGTTTTTGAAGGGGAAAAAAAGATTTTTTGGACCTCAAAAAAATGTATTAGGCATGATTGCGATCGCGAAATTGCATGTTTAACCCCAATGTGACAGGCCTAACCCCCATACCAACCCCATCTTTCAAACATGGCAGCCATGTTTGTTTACATTTGAAGAAAACTTAATGGCTGCTATATCATGAATGCCTGAACGGATTTCCAAGCGGATTGTTTTGTTTGAAAGCTGTGAACAGCGTGCACACACGTGGTGCATGATTAGGTATGGGCGTGCATGATCCGTGCACTATGAATTACATGGAAGTCTATGGAAACCATGGCAACTTGGACCTTCAAAGAGATTTAATTGATAGCAACATAAGTGATAATAGTCAAGGAAGGGGATCCAGATCTCCTCAAAGTTTTTGAATAGACCCTTTCAGAGTAAATTTTATTTTCTCTAATTTCAGTCTTTCTTTACAAATTCATTATTTTTCCATTTATCTACCAGGAGTCATTTTCAAATTTGAAACAACTTGTTCTTGCCTAGATGTTGACAGGATTGAAGGCAATGGCTACTACATCACTGTCTGTCCACACACTCCACATCTGTCCTCAGAGAGCCTTTTCACTCTCTGTCTATGAATGGGTCCTTCCCTCCTATCTTGTTCACATTCCTCTGCTCTATTTAGTCCCACCAATGTGTTGTGTGTTCTCAGACACATTCAAAGACAAGAGCTTGTTTTGAGAGTTCTGGTGTCGGTTATTCATTGAGAATGTTTTTCAGAGGGCCAGTGTCAGGGATAATAATTTCTTGTGTCCACGGATTAAGGTTTATTTTTGCACCCCTCAGTGGTCCAAAGGAAAACACAGGGTTCTTTTCCCCGTTCCATGTTTTCCTACTTCACTGCCTCTTCTCTCGTTAAACTCCCTTTTCCTCAAACCTTCCTCCCGTAGCCTCAAAGATCTCAGATGTTAATGAAGAAATGAAAGATGAAAGAGAAAATCTTTATGATTCATTTTTATTGGCTAAGACGGGCTTTTGGAGGTGGGAGTGCTGAAAACTCAACATTTGGAGTTGGACCAGTTATCTCCCTTTGTAAATATTGGTTCTATCCTGCTCCCCTCCAACCCACGTAGACAGCTGGGTTCTCTCCTGGGTTCTGGATGCTTTTTGGGAGGTTCTGGGACTGATCCACACACATCCATCTGCCCACTGAATTCCACGGCCAGTTTAACCACTTACGTCCTATTTTATACTCTGGTTTATTTGAAAATGCTATTGTCCCCCTCGCTCTCTTGAGATTGTTATATATTCTGGCTTTGTGTCAGTTGCTCCTTTATGCCCGATGGCAAGGTCTGAATGACAAAATACAATGTAATTGAAGACACAGTGTGTGAGACAGGACTCCGTTTCTCTACTCGTCAAGTTCACTGTTCTGACACACCTGTCCCTGTAGGTGTGCAAAAGGACTTTTTGAGCGGTGGTCACACCGTCTCCATAGTGTGGCCGTGTGTGTATCCGTGCGTGTGTGTCTGTCTGTCTGTCTGTCTGTCTGTCTGTGTGTCTGTAGCCTCTGGTGTATGTAGCCTGAGTACCCTGGGTGACCAGAGAGGTGCTGTTGAGTCTAGCCTGGCCTGTGCATCAACTGCAACACACATACACACACACACACACACACACACACACACACACACACACACAGGGGGGGGAAGGGGGAGGGGGGGTTGGTGGGTAAACCACCGCTCAGTTCACACGGGTGTGATTTTTTTCTTTTAAAATGCTATTGTCACCCCAAAAAAAATGCCCAACATTGCCCAACATTGTCACCCAACACCCAAAAATGCCCAACATTGTCACCTATAATGACGGGATATATGGACAGCAGGGTTAATAGGTTTAAAAGCAATAAAAATCACCTAATTTGACTGTTCATTATGTTTTGCTATCTGTTCCATCTTTGGGTTAGTTACGTTTGTGTAATGGTTGAGTTTGTCCCATCTCAATGGTTCGGTTGGGTATCTGACATTTTGCTTGACATGTACCTACCTAAAATGTCAAATGAATCATTAAAGGGCTAATTTGTTCTAGATCAGCCGTGCTTCTTCTTCAGAGGTAGTTTGGGAATACATTCCTGACAGCTGTGGAGTGAGACCACCATTGTCTGCACTGCCACTGACTTAACATTGATTTAAATGACATTTTCTATTTATGTGACCTAGTAGCTCTTGGTCTTTCTCAAGATGCTGCATTTGGCAGAGCATGGTTAGGAAAGAGGGATCAATGCCTTTGAGGTGCAATCAGTTTTGGATTTGTCTGGTCAAAGTTGAGTATGTCTGGACTGGATGTAATTGGCATTGTAGAAGCAGCCGCAATTTGGAATCGTTACATGCTATTAGGGGATTTTGTCAAATGTGATGCATGTATATGTTGTGCAATTTAGGGGATTTTCAGAGTGAAGTGTAAAATTGTGTATCACAGCGGTTGGTCCTACTGCAACTGGTGATGTAATACTTGTTGGCGATTTTGTAAGTAGCCCATGAAAAAAACAAGGAGGGGGAAAAGGGCTGTTTGTTGTGGCAGCTGGTTGTAGAACACGGCTTGACGATTTGTCATATTTTGGGTGTGGGGAAGGTTGGGCTCAACGAGGCTGCGTTTTTCACTGTTGCAGTGGCTGACTTCATAATAAGTACTAGTACCGGTCCGTGACACTAAAAACCATGGCTCTTCCCTCTCTGCAGTCTGCTCAGTGTTTCAGCACGGTTTTACCAAGCAGGACTCTCTGTTTGGCCAGGGCCAGGGCATTCTAGACACAGTAAAGTGATCTGTAGTGGAGAGGAAGTCTCCCAGGCTCTCCTTGACTCTGGAACAAAAACCTGATCCTTGGGTCAGTCAGGGAGAGACTGGAAGGGGGTTGTGTGTCTGCTACAATCAGACACAACAGAGGCGCTCAGGCCAAGTAGGCTTCAATACATACATTCGCTATAAAATGTTAAGTGCCATTGCCACTACCATTGCAAGCCAATTCTCCACTCTTTAGTTATATTGACACTCAGGATTTTACAGTGTACTCTCAGAGTAAAGTTTAACAGTTTAGTTTGTCAGTGGATATATGTTGTGTGTGTACAAGATACAGCCTCAGTAACACAATAAAATCTAGTGCTTTTTGTCACAGAATGCAGGACTAGTGTCTTCCTCGTCGGTCCAACATGAACTGTACTCGGTGTACTGTAGCTTTTCCAGTGTCACAGATGAAGACTAGCCAGATAAGTAGATGTTACATTTGATTCATACTCAAGTGAACATGGTCATAGCCTGCTGATAATCTCTGCTTGGTTAAATCTAAGTTAGGAGTCTTCATAATATATTCAGTTATAGATTGACAGTACGGCCAAGTACAACTCCTTGATGATTTTTGCTACTGTCTGATCAATAAAAATATGATCAGGCCATTGATAAGGGCTGATGCCTAAGTGTTCTATTTTCCATTAAGTTTAAAATGAATGTCAAATAAAGTGGAGTCAGAGTCATCAGTCCTCCTGATCCTGCTGTATATTGGCAAGCTGGCTGGCTCATTAAAGCCTCAGCTGATTCTATCTCTCTGTGTCTCTCTCTCTCACACACACACACACACACACACACACACACACACACACACAGTGTACAGACTTTGAGTACAGACCCAAGCTACATTACTCATGTCAGAGGACTAAGCACCCTAGGAACAGATTACAATACCAGCCAATATGAGCAGAAGGGGAGAGAGTGCTTGTCTGGCCTGCTGTTTTCTAAGATACCTGACAATGATTGTGAATATGGCGATATATTAAGCTGGGCCACGACCATAGCCATGTCTTAATGCAGTGAAGTGTGCGTCACGTGAACTTTGAGCCTCATTAATGCATGCAATTGCAGATTTTGCACCCCATGCTACCGTATTCCACAGAATCCACACATGGTAGACTTGAACATGAAATTAATTTTTCAAACTGGAGTGAATTCCCCTGTTGAATTCTTCACATAAGGGCCATTTATATACACTTTGGGCCAGGATACTACTTGTGTTGTGAGCTTATAAGGTCTTACCATGTCCATTTCATATCCAATAGGATATGTGTGCCAGTGCGTTTGTAAGAGAGAGGAAATGGACAGAACCTGTATAGTAACTAATGTGAACTTAATTAATATTCATTTTTAAAAATCACTAGAATTATTTTATCATGTAGATTGTATGCATGAGCATGGGAACAATAGGTATGAAATCTATGCATTCTGTGCCTACAGTATGTGTCGACTACTGTATGTCCTATAGACTTTAAAAATCGAACCTCTGTTCGAAGTGGAGCTGTGTGTGTGTGTGTGTGTGTGTGTGTGTGTGTGTGTGTGTGTGTGTGTGTGTGTGTGTGTGTGTGTGTGTGTGTGTGTGTGTGTGTGTGTGTGTGTGTGTGTGTGTGTGTGTGTGTGTGTGTGTGTGTGTGTGTTGCAGTTGATGCTCAGGGCAGGCTAGACTCAACAGCACCTCTCTGGTCACCCAGGATCATGTGTACCGATTTTTGTGACATTTGAAGAAAATATGTAGGAAAAGGAGCAAAAAGTGTGTTTTGGAGAAAATTCAAGATGGCGGAAAATCTATCCTGGCGCAAATGGGTGTGGCCTATATGGGGAGATGCGTCTTGACCCAAGGAATCCAGGGAAAAAATAATTTTAATTTTCCGATCTACGGTTCAAGAGTTACGGGGCAAAACGTAAAGTGGGCCGTTATAGCGCCACCATGAGGCCGAGTGATGTAATTATTTTTCGATTCATTCTTAAAATCATTATGAATCTCCTCTCCGAGGTTTGAAACTGTAGCTCCTATGGTTTACGAGAGAAAAATACTTGAAAGTGATTTCTTGCATTGTCCCATTATAAGTCAAGTCAAAATTTTTTGCCGATTACGTCTGCATGGTAAGGCGGATCGGAACGAAAGGAACACCATTCCCGGCCGAGCCGCACATTTTGATGTATATATTGCGCGAGTGGCGTAAATGGTGCGGCACTAGTTACGCGCCGAAGTTTAGGCTACATACACGGACGGAGACAGACAGACAGACAGACAGACAGACAGACCCACACACACGGCCACGTATAGGGAGCTTGTGTTCCACACAGCTCCAAAAAAAGGTTGAGAACCACTGCACTACTCCATGGAAAGAATGCACAAGAGACAAAGATGCAAAGTTCATAATGATGTTGATATGAAAAAGACAATAAACATTTTACAGAAATTGATGGAGAGAGGAACTAAAGCCCCTTTTCGACTGCAGCTTGAGCACCACACCACACCGCACCACATAAAAATATCTACATTTTCCATTACACAAAAGTACCCCTACCGGTAAGAAACAAATTTACCCTTTTAACTGTGATTATAATACAATATAAATTTGTATTACAACTATCCTAAATTATAATGCACTATAATGGATTACAACTGTGATTATAATACACTATAAAGTATGAATGTATTACTATGATAATTATAATATTTTTTCCACTGGCCCAACACCACACCACACCACTCCACACCACACCGCCCACTTGTGCCAGGTTTTCCACTACAAGGACCTGGGTAGAGTGGTGTGAAAGAGGTACTAAACGTGGTACTAAAAAGTATCCAATCTAGAGTAGGTCTGAGCTAGGCCAAACAGGGCCAAACACTTCATAATGACTGATCACTCACTGACTTTTCATTTAGACCACCAGGATATAGTTGTAATACATGATAATAGATTCTGTTGTTGTTATAACCACTATTATAATCTATTATAGTGTATTATAATTATCATCTTAATACATATGTATAGTGTATTATAATCAGTTATAATCCATATAGTGTATTATAATTTAAGATAGTTGTAATACAAGTTTATTAAATACACATTTAATGTATGGGTTCATACTTAGTGTACATTTTAATTTTAGCAACATTTAAAACTAAACATTCATAAACCACTATTACAGTATATACATAGTGGTATATTTTTCAGACGTTTAGTGAATGTTTCTGGGTCGCACGGTTGACATATGGTCTGTCTACACAGCGCTTCCAATCAGACCTCCAGCATGACGCTGGCTGATTATTATATTAACATAGTTGTAAATGGGATACCCACAATCCCTTGTGGAATTAAGGCCCTCTACACCCTTTTCAGCAGCCTTTTTGATAGGTAAAACACAGCTGCAGGTAATACCATTGAGGGACTGGGGTACTGTGCCAAACATCTCCTACACAGAACTTCATGCTGAAACACCTACTGTAAATGAACCACCCCCACAATTAATGTTATTATCTTCAGCTGTGTTGCGTGATTCCTAAACCCACCAGGATTGAGTTAAGACCCGCCTCCTCTCGATAATCTTAACACCTTGACGTCCGAAATAGAATGGTGGTTGGTAGATTAGCCGTGACATTTCTATTATTGTATTGTGATCTGAGACATAATATTATGTTTATAAACATGACCCCACAGCCCCTCCATCTTGAACAGCGCCGCTGTTTTTTCTTTTTTTTTCCCCCCCAGGCCAGTAACTCACCATGATTTTCTCGATTTCCGTTGGGATAGAATGGGGGTTTTGGCCGATCGTCGATGTCCCCGTGCGTTTCGCGTGCGCGATCCTTTCACGTAAATGTCCCCGCAAATAGTCCATGTGTGACTGAAGAACAGAACTGAAAAGTTTCGCTAGCATAGCCCCAAGCATGGCTGCAGGAGGAGCTCGAGTGTGTAGACAGTAAACGGATGGGTGGAAGGTGCCTTGGAGAAGGAGAGGCGCTGACGTCACCTCTGCTTCATGCACGGTCTGCATGAGCTATCAGTGCACGAGTGGTGACTAGGGAAGGTTAGACGATCGCCGATTTTCGGATCAAAAGCTTTTATTCCGGTTTTAAAGACAAAGTCCGGGAATGTACGAGGCTGAGAGTCCCTGGGGGGGATGTGCGATATAGTACGGTTTTAACATTAAGGGGCTCCCCTTGGCTTAGAAGGTGTTAAGTATGAAAGTGCCCATGAACGTTAGCGCTGCTCGCTCAAGTGCAAAGTACCTACTACCTACTGAACCATTACAATAATACACGCAGAATATCCAAACCATAACAATTTAACTGATAATCAGTAAGAGTTTTTATTTTGAGCACAGTAGTGACAAATTAATAGCTTTCTCAGTACGTTTTTCTCTTTAGCAAAGTTACAAAGTTTTCCCTTTATTAAGCACAGTACAATTAAGTCAGTTTCAAGTTTTTTTAGCACAGTTTATTTTGAGCACTCTAGTGAGAAATTAATATTTGTGCATTGTGCAAATGCAGGCTTTTCTCAAGTACAAGTCTTCATGCCTCTGACTTTATCCACCCTCCATGTGTCAGGCAGGGATTTCAGCCACTCCTGGAAGTCCTCGCGTTTCTGCGAGGCGGGTCTTAACTCAAGCCTGGTGGGTTTAGGAATCACGTGCTGTGTTTACCTGTCAAAATGGCTCCTGTGAAAAGGGACCATTCACACATTTTAAATTGTGTTTTGACTGAGCGATCGTGTCAGAGTAGCCAACATATGTGGAGGCACACCTGTTAATCATTTACTCTTGACAAAAATAAACAGAATCGTTCTCTAGGCTGTGATTTGTGTACCTAAACAAGGGTGCAAAGCTATAAACAGTGCTGTCAAAGCTGTTTGTTGTTGGGGTGGGCGACTATCTTTTTCACTTTTTTCTTCATATCTCAGTTTTATATGCATCCGTTGGCTGTTGAACGTTAAGATGGTTTCCAGTTTGCTTTTGTTTGGCAGATTTCATGGGAGCTGCCAGTTTCCTGAAAACACCCAAGATACATTTTTGTATTTATTTATGTACATTATGTAAACCATTACCAGGACCATGAACATAAGAAAAGGGCAACACTGATCAAATGGCACTTTTGGAAGTAGATATTGGGCGTGTTCGGTTATACTCTGTGAGAATCCTCTCAGATTTCAGTGCTCTGGTATTGTCATAAAGCACTTCGATATCAGTTAATTTATTAACAAACAGGATAGATTTTCATTAACTCATGGGATGAATTAACCTGTTTTGTTACACGTATACAATACATGTTGAATACTTTCTAGAAGTAGAGTAACAAACAAGCTGCAACCATCACATTTTGCAATGACTTCTCTCTCTCAAAAAAAAAAAAAGAATTCAAGATATTTTTTTGGGAATTCATTTTTTATGCCTTTATTGATAGGACAGTAGACTGACAGGAAAATGGGGAGAGAGACGGGGAGTGACACGCAGCACTGAGCCTATGTGGTATGCGCCTGAACCGGTAGGCTAGCTCTCAGATTATATATTTGAATGCACCCATTGACCCTTTCTGTGCGTGTTTCCCTCCATGCAGGTATGCAGTGATTGCCTTCGGCTGTGCGAGCTGTCCCAAGATCACCTGTGGTCGGGAGGGCTGTGGCACAGAGTTCTGCTACCACTGTAAACAGCTGTGGCATCCCAACCAGACGTGTGACGCAGCACGACAGCAGAGGGCCCAGAGCCTCCGCCTGAGGACTGTCCGCTCTTCCTCACTCAGCTACAGCCAGGAGAGCGGAGCTGCAGGTCTGCTGCCTACGCCCACACACTAGGGATGGGGCGATGATCGTTATTATCGTGATAAAAAAAACACGTATCGCGGAGATTTAAATTTATCGTGAAATTGTCGCTGTCATGCACTGGGATCAATTCACCTTTTATTTGCCGGGCTGCATATCCAGTACGATTTAAACCCTCTATAATTGGTAAAACGGACCTGGAAATAACGTACTTGATAAAATACTAAATGATCTTTGTAGATTGGCTATTTTTTGGCATATGCCCCAGGATAATGGATGTTGGGGATATTTTGATTATCAGAATAATATCCTAAAACATTTTTTCATATCGTCCCATCCCTACTGCACACACACACGTGCCCAACCTTACATGTGTAGAGGGGCTGTGATCAAACTTCCTTTTTGATCATCATGAATCAAAATTGATCTTTACATTATAGGAATTGTTATTCATTAGACCGATTTTACCCAGCCCTACAAGGTACAGGTACATGATTTACGTGATTTGTAGTCAATGAGCTTAAACATGCAGGGGACCTCTGTACTACCTCCTGTACTGCACTGCAACGCACACAATTTGCCTTGTTTGTGGGTTCGATGCCGGGTGGGGAGGGCGGACGCTATCGCTATCCAATAGGTTGGTACTTGGTTGGGGTGCCTGTTCATGAGGGTGTGGCTCTTGGAAGGATAGCGCGATCCTCCATATGCATTACGCCCTCCTGGTGAAAAGACACTAGGGTGAAAAGACAGTGTATCGGAGGAGACACAAGACCAACCATAGGGATTGGAAGAGACAAGGACTATACACATGGAAAAATAAAGAAAACTGAACAAAGGTGGGGGGAAACACGTGCAAAATGACATTGTGGTCCCTTTAGATGATTGTGTAAATGCGACTTAAACATACAGTATATCCTCTGATACCGTGGTCTCCTCTCCTTGGTCCTCAGCAGACGATATCAAGCCTTGTCCACGCTGTGCCGCCTACATCATCAAGATGAATGACGGCAGCTGTAACCACATGACCTGTGCCGTCTGCGGCTGTGAATTCTGCTGGCTCTGCATGAAGGAGATCTCTGATCTGCACTACCTGAGGTCAGTATGTTCACACATGCACATATCAGTTCAATATAAGAAGCATGCCTACAGATGTTGTGCCCATATCAGACCACTGGTCTACTTGGGGCAGGGGTGGGCAACCAACCAAGCTTTTTTTGATCTTCCAAGTGAGTGGACTATTCAGGGGATCAATTGAGTTGATCAAAAGGGCATGTCATCATAATGACATGCCCAAAACCGGGATGTGAGGTTGAAAGTGGTAAACCTATTTACTTATTCTATGCTTATTCTAAGTAGCAGTCTTTAAGAGTCGTAAAAGCATTGGTGGTTTCCAATGTGGTGGTCCATCACGATAGCGATTGGAAAACAGCTATGTGATGATGTGCCGGAAAGGTTTGCCCACCCCTGAATTGGGGTGACACACACACACACACGCCATACTGTTTACAATGAATTACTTAATCTGCACTACCACGGATGGATAAAGCTATCAACACAGCAGTTTTATGGTAGCTACAGGACATAAAAACGCCATAGGGAAAACATTTATAAAATGTATAAATGTATATGAAGGCTAATGGATGAAGCTGTCAGTGACAGGATGTGATCCTATTGCAATTCTTTCCTCAAAGCCAGTGTTCTTTAAACTATGGGCTATACTTAAAAACGGGTTGTGGATATGTCCAATTTTAGTGTTATGGTCAACTGACACTAGTAGAATACAACTCACTCCTCTGTCTTTTTTTTCCCCTTTGGTTGTGTTAACACCTCTTACAGTCCGTCAGGCTGTACATTTTGGGGGAAGAAGCCGTGGAGTAGGAAGAAGAAAATCCTGTGGCAGCTGGGCACCCTGGTGGGCGCACCAGTTGGCATTGCCCTGATCGCCGGCATAGCCATCCCTGCCATGATTATTGGCATCCCTGTGTATGTCGGGAGAAAGGTGAGGCCGACTTATAAACTAAATCTCATGTACTTTGACCAGAGCTTTGATTTATCTCGACCAGAACTGCCTAGTAGCTCTGCTGTACAGGTTTATCTGAAGCCAACTAACTAAAAGTATGTTTCTATTCTGATTAGTTTATCACATAGTTTTCTTGAATTGTTGGAATTACTTCCTGGGTGCACTTTCTCAACCGGCATTTCTGGATCTTATTTATTTTTATTTTTATAACAGACAACATTACATAACTGCCCTTATTACTGGTTATTATCAGTATCATTAACCACTTAAACCCTATAATACTTTTGTATGTCAAATTGTGAAAATAACCGATGTGCTGTTTCACAGAATGTTTTCCAATTATGACAAGCCTAGAATAGGGACACTGGGGTTTGTGTGGTTAATGGAAGTAAAGACACGTGGTCTGTGAATGTCCACAAACCAGTTGTCTTTGTGAGAGTCAGCAGTGTACATACTGCAGTGCATTTTCTCAAACTCTGGAAGTTCTCTTCAACAAGCTGCCAAAGTTATTTCTCAATAGCTCATTGTCTGTGTATGTACAGTATTTGTGTGTGGTGTGTCGTGTGAGTGTGTGGATTTCAGTGCTTGTGTTACATCATGGCACTCATCTATCACCCAGGCCGGTTTTATTAAAACTTTTGTGGTGGAACAATGAAGTGAACATGTTGGGAAGTTTCTAGAATTTCCCCCTGGACTTTGCCAAGAAGCAACTTGAGCTAGCAACAGCTTTTCTTTTTCTGACTAAACCATGACTTTCAGAAGCTTTCACATGAATGTATCTCTGAGAATGAATCATCTGCATATTTCACAGTGAACGTGGAGGTTTCCTGTTAATCTTGGTGTAACTGACTGTTGCCTTGGCCATTAAACATGTTTGTCATGTTCATGAAAAGTTGTGGTTTTAATTTGGCTCACAGCCGCTTGATCGCTCCCAAACCCTCATCTTTCCTTTCAAACACCACTGTAGGCCATCTTATAAAACAGAGAAGGCTATGAAGTGGTGGTAAATAAAACATCTTGTTTAACCTTTCTCTACTATGTTTATAGTGAACACAACACTGCCGTGAACTGTGTTCTGAAACATTAGTTTCAGGAATCCCCCTTGTGAGAATGTAAAGTCATTACTGAATCGGTGCTAATGTTTACTAAATATTTTCTTCTGAATATTTATGAAATTGTAGCATGTTTGGTTTCTTCCATTACCTTGAGTTTGTTTGTATTGAAAGGTTAGTAGAGTAGGATCCTCTGATATCCCTGTCCCTGTTCTATTTATCAGATCCACAACCGTTACGAAGGCAAAGACATCTCCAACCATAAGAGGAACCTGGTCATCGCTGGTGGAGTGACCCTCTCTGTCATTGTCTCTCCTGTGGTGGCAGCAGTCACTGTCGGTCAGTCTATTGGCTATAATATTCACATGATGGCCATTTTGTTCTTACTTAACAATTGGGATGGGAAACCCTGCCCCATCTTAATTCAGTTTCTCTCTTTGGATTTTCTCTCTGTCTTGTCTCGACCGTTTTATACTCCCTCTTCTTTGTCATTGTTTATTCCATTCATCTATTTATATTTATTTATATATTTTTTTCCATCCACATCACTGTCTACTCCCTTGCTTCCTCTCTGGCTTCGTTGACAGACAAACCTCAGTCACTTCTACAGATTGTTCCTGGAGCTTCTGTATTGACTTACTTTTGCTGAATTTGGAATCTTTGGGATATTTGGTATCTTAACTCTTAAGATTATGAAGCTTATATACTTTTCTTTAAAGCATATTGAACTTGATCTGTTACATAAAATATCCGGAAACTGAGCGATTTCAAATGGATGATTGGTTTTCTATTTGGTGGTGCAGTGGCCTCTGCTGGTGTCTTCAGTGCCTTGCTATACTCTGACCCTGGTCTCTGTGTCCTTGTGTATCTGCGTACATGCATGCTCACATCTGTGCGCATTTGTCTTGTTCGTCTTCTCTCTGTCACTCTCCAGGCATTGGAGTGCCCATCATGCTGGCGTACGTGTATGGCGTGGTGCCCATCTCCCTGTGTCGCAGTGGAGGCTGTGGCGTGTCCGCGGGCAACGGCAAAGGCGTCCGCATCGAGTTTGATGACGAGAATGACATGAACGTGGGCAGCGGGGTGGCTGCAACGGGTAAGAGTCGGGAAACATGACCTTTTGTGAGTCAGCAACAACAGCATTTTCACCCTTTTTTCTTTTCTTCACTTTTTTGCTGACTGATACTCATTAGACTTTTTATCCCGTTATATTGTGTTCTGTGATGTTTTCTGTCTTTTATTTTATGCATTAGGGATAGGGATTCGCATTTTATGCGAATCCCTATTTATTTTCTGAACATTGGACACAGTGACTGATGTGTGATCGTCATCTCTCATTGTTTCCTTTAAGACACCACTTCAGTGGCCGACACAAGGAACAACCCCAGCATCGGTGAGGGGAGTGTGGGTGGTTTGACCGGCAGCCTCAGCGCCAGTGGCAGCCACATGGACCGTATGGGAACCATCAGGGACAACCTGAGCGAGACGGCCTCCACCATGGCCCTGGCTGGCGCCAGCATCACCGGCAGCCTGTCGGGTAGCGCCATGGTCAACTACCTGAACAGGTACACCTCATGGAATGTTGGACGTGTTAGTTCAGGCTGTTTGGATGTATTTCTGGTATTGGTGCAGTCCAATGTATTTAATTCATATTGATATATTGCAATATTGAATAATGCAATATGTAAATGCCAATAGTGTATTTTACTGGATTGTTGCATATCTGCCTTTGAGCTAATTGTCAGAGAATCACACTTGATTATCTTTTTCAACAATCACACGCTGAGTTGAGGCGGGTGGGGGTAGTGTGTTGAGTATGAATGAAGCTCAAGAAGGCACATAGAATGTGTAGTATTAATTAAGTATTACGTTTTGTGGTGCTCCTCCGTTTTCAGGCTGGAGGTGCAGGCAGATGTGCAGAAGGAGCGCTGCAGCTTGAGTGGAGAGTCTGGCACCGTCAGCCTGGGGACAATCAGTGACAATGCTAGCACCAAAGCAATGGCTGGATCCATTCTCAATGCCTACATGCCTCTTGACAGGTAAACGTCACATACCAGGATACATCTAGTGACCTTCTCTGGTGTTATGTTTGGTATATCAAACATCCCCACAGAACACGTCGCACCATTAATCTACTCACACACTCACTCTCATCCTTCATGCTTGTTTCAGAGATGGGAACAGTATGGAGGTGCAGGTGGACATCGAGTCGAAACCCGCCAAGCTGCGGCACCACAGTGGTGGCAGCAGTGTGGATGACGGTGGCCAAGCTGGCCGCTGCGCCTGGACCTGCCCCTCCTCCGGCTGTGCCTCCTCAGAGGTCAAAGGAGCCTCAGCCAAGTGGACCAAGGAGCCCTCTTGCTCCTCTTCCAATGGCTCTGGGGGCAAGAAGAGCAAAGGCAAGTTGCGCAAGAAGGGCGGTGGCACCAAGATCAACGAGACCCGGGAGGACATGGACGCTCAACTGTTGGAGCAACGCAGCACCAACTCCTCCGAATTCGATTCCCCGTCGCTGAGTGGCAGCTTGCCCTCAGTGGCCGACTCCCACTCCAGCCACTTTTCGGAGTTCAGCTGCTCCGACCTGGAGAGCATGAAGACGTCCTGTAGCCACGGATCTGGCAGCGGCGGCGACTACCACACGCGCCTCGCCACGGTCAGCCCCCTGCCCGAGGTGGAAAACGACCGGCTGGAGACCTGCCCGGTGCCACCCTCCACTTCGTCACAAGGACAGGGGTCTGCAGTCGCACAGCACTCACCCACCTCCTCCCTAGGCCATGGTGCAGAGCTGCCCCCCCTCTGTTTCATCACAGAGGAGAATGTCAACCTGGTGTGCCCCGCTGAGCTGGACTCTCAAATCAACACTGGAGAGCTGCTAAAAGAGACTAACAATAACAACAGCCAACACCACCACCAACCACCGCATCAGACGACTCCCCAGCAGCAGCCCAAGAACTCCTGTATACAGACTGAAATCTAATACCTTAAGTGCTGCAGACCCATGACATCTTTTAAGTTAACATTCTTTTTTCTCTCCACTAACTAACCACCATAGTTTAAAAAGTTTAAACTGCATTTTCTTCCTTCTAAAGGGAGATGATGATTTGGGATTTATTTCCTTGGAAAAAACATGACTAATATTTGGAGGATAAAAAACTTTCTATGTCCACTGGCTGTTAGGAGGTTTGTTAGAATGGATGAGAAATGTTTAAAGTGCAGCATTATTGTTAGAAAATGTTAAGATTGTGAATTCTGGTGTTTTCCCCTGTGTAAACATCAGTCTACTCTCCCACCCCACCACACAGTGAAATCTAGTGTGTTAATTTAACTCTGAGAGTGTAAGAATAGAGCAGTGTACAAATTGTTTTATTAAATTACAAACATACATTTAAAACAAAATTATCGTAAGCAATACTCATTGCAGCTTTGAAATTATTTATTTACGCTAGATTTTGCTGCCTCCTCTGGTTGAGTCACTTTTGGAATATCGTCTGCTGACCCTTTGACTTCGACATGTGAGGTCGTCCCCTGCTTCGGACTGGGCCTCTTGTTTCTTCTGGATAGCTGATAAAGAAGGGAGATGTCTTCATTGGTTTTCCTCAGCCAGAGGGAGTCCAGGATCTAGCCTTTCCCAGTATTTCAGCGTGAGCTGACAAGAACATTGGTTTTTACCAGCTCAATTTTAAGAATCTGTTTAGGATATACACCCTTATGTGTCCATTTGGTTCCATTTGTACACTTTCAAGAGTTAAATTAGCCATCAGGATTTTTCAGTGTAGTTTACAGTACAACTTGTCAGACACTCATTTGCCACATGGGACCGTAGGGCAGTCCAGTGATTCTGTTGCCGTTGTTTTGATCTGCGTAATTCTAACAAATATAAAACCACTGTGCCGGTTGTTTAACTATTTTATTTGGGCTTTTCAATGTGGATGCAAACACCATACAGCAATCTTAACATAATAGCTTTCCAAAAGAATTACTCAAATAGGGACCAGGCAATATGATTCATTATCTTTTTTTTTTCTTCTTTGTTTTCAAACTGATATACAGTATGAGTAACAGAGGCCTCCTCTGTTTTCTATGTATTTATTATTTGATCTTTGTGGATATGTGACATAAAACAAACCCTCTAGTCTAGAAATAATGCAGCTGGGTGTGTTCAGCTTCCCTAAATGCATTTTAGCACTGAGAGCTCTGCTTTATTTCCAGAAGTTTATCATAATGTGGTCACATGTGTCTTAACTGTGGTACATTTGTTTAGTGTCCAGTTTTAGGGAATTGGCCCCAAGTCCTATTTTTATTTTATTCTGGTTTTTCTTTTCTTTTTTTTCTCCTAACAACAGACACGTGACAGTAGTCCACATCAGTGCTAAGATGCATTTGGAAACCCCAGGCCTGGTTTTGTTCTGTGGATGTGGAAGTAAGCAGTTTGACTGCTGTCCACTATTCAGTGCTGCAGAAGGTCTCTGGAAGGCCCTTGAGGAGATAATTCTGGAAGTCATTATAATACTATTATTAGCCAATGGGTTGGTCAGTTCTGGCAAACTGTAAAAAAAAGAAAAAGGAAAAAAAAGTGTTTAATATCTTATTCAGACTGATGGTCTCACCTCACTGAGTATATAAGATAACTTTGATATCTACTATCTATGTTAATTCATGGTGCCTTCAAGAAGCTGGTTCTTTCTGTTTGTCTGCGTCTCTCCACCGTGTCTTCAAGATTTAATACTACAAACACATGACAGATCTCAGAATGTCCTATGTAGAGAGGGATGGTAGTAGGTCATACAATATACATATAAAGTACATACTGTGGTAGTCATTATAAATGAAGACTTTTCAATTGCCTACCAAAGACAGCACTCAGGCTCTTGTTAAATCTTAGTCCTTATACAGTACCTTTGATGTCTGTCACCTGTAGACAGTATGGTTCATCCTTTTTACACCATAGGGATGAATGAAGACAAGACCCAGGAAATATACACACATAGATACACAGACTGCTGTTTTATACATGCTTTACAAAATGCTACGCAAATTACTGAGGCCGCAGAATGGCCCTAGGCACCTGCACTGTTAACTGTTAGTTTTTCTTATTACATTGTACTGCGATGCACAAAGTTTAAGGGGATACATGCAATTGTTTGTTATGGGTTTCCCTATCCTGTTGATTTGTCCTGTGATTCCGTTTTGTTGCCAATCAGTGCTGCTGACCAGACCTGGAGTCAAATGTGTTGCTGATACTTAAGCACAATTTATATTCAGTCATATGAGTGTTGTGTGCAGAAAATAGCCAAGCTACAAGCTCACAGCTCATTGAGGATCCAACACATTGTGAGCTTGTTGATTGGCTTTTGCGCAAAACACTGCCATATGACGGAGCATGAATTGTGCGTTACTATTGAGTTCTTGCTTGAGTCTGTCTTGGGGGCTCGATGGTCAGGGTGTTTAATTTAAGAGACCATTTACTTGGCATCTAATGACTAGTTTCAGCAATTTGAAGACAAGGATGTTAATTAAAACTGTTAAAAGCATTTTGAATGGTATTTTGGATCCAGGTCTGTTTTCTGGTAGATCATTCAGTTTTGTTTGGAGGATGAGGCTACATGCTGCATTCCTCCATATATAAACATTGTTTGGTTCCTACTTCTATGTTCTGTTTTTCCTGTTTCTTTACTCTAATTTGAACACTAGTGCCAGATATAATTTGTAATTTGTCAAGAATGGCATTTGGTATTTGTATATTTGTTTGCTAATTTGCTTTACAATATGCGTGTAAATGCATATCTGAAAAATTAAAAAGAAAAGAAATTGTCTGTTTTGTCGTCTTTGTCTCAAGTTTCATTAGAAAACACAGATCCTTTTTATTTATGTTCAGTTTTTATTCAACTGTCATTTCCATAACATAATATACCTGTATTCACAATTATTTCCATATTGCGTATAAAGTATTTATCCCACTTTATTGATAAATAACCATTTTCATTTGGACTCATGTACATATCTACTGAAATATAGTATTAAAACACATGCAGTTATTGCATCAGGTAGCCTCTGATCCCCACTAGCCTCCCTGAATGTAAAATGTGATGCATTCATTGAAATTTCATAATATACAGTATTTAAAAAATAACTGATTCAGACCTAACCGAAGGGTTTGGATATTAACAAACAGTAAAATATCGATTTGCAGCTTTGTGAAAACCATATGTTACTGATGTCTTAATTACACAACTTTTGGTTTGTATGGAAAACATTCAAATTGTGCAATATGGGTTTGCATGAGTCATCTATGTACTATTTTTGAGTGTTAAACGTCATAAATAAATCTAACCTGGAGGAACGTGTACAATCAACACAAACCTAGACCCCTTAACAAAGGCACACATCTCATACAGACAGTTCTACTCTCCAATGTGTGAATGGCTGCTTGCAGGAATGCTTTGAACTGTTGTGAAGAAGAATCTTGTACCAGTGTTTGTGCTTGACTGGACGGCTCATATTTGGTAACCAAAAAAACAGGCCAGGACATTTTCATAACTTAAGTAAAATTCCCAGCAGTTGGCGAAGACACCTTGCTAGACTTTACGGATGACTATTGGCAAAACAGAGCAAAATCTTATTTGTAATCTAGTGTGTAATCCAGATTTGCCATGCCATGGCATGTTGAAAAACTATATAATCTGTCACTTGGGGCTGATAAGTTATATACTGTAAGCCCAGAGTGCTTTGCCAGTGTTGAACTGCTTTGGATTTGGGGGCTTTGGAGATCATTCTGCATAGAACAATAATAATTTGCCATGCATTTTTAAAATAGGACCAGTCTGTTTTTTCATCATAAAAAATATAATTTGGTCATTGTAACTTTATAGTCTACTTTTCTCCATTAGCAAAGATTATCTATAGGCTCAGTAGCAAATTAAATGTATTTGTTTTCCTATGTATGTATGTATACAGTATGTATGTATGTATTTATGTGTCTATGTATGTATTTATGTAGCTTTGCATGTTTCTAATATCTGTTCCAAGATTTCTTCTGACCTTAGACCAGCTGAGCAGCTTTAGCAGCAGTCCTTATCATTTGACTGATATGAAAACTTCAACAGAGTTCACAAAGAGGAATTTGTTTAAATTCTGAGAACATGAACCTCACCTGAGCAAATAGAGTTGACCTGAAGGGAAGGAAACCCCTTGCAGTTGAACATTACACAACTCGTACCCAACTCTCATGCATCAATATATTGAAAATGAGCCCAACGATATCCTGCTGTCACATTTCACAGAATTGCTAGTGGTGGTATAAAAGTATGTCTGAATAGCAAAATGCTTTTGAGAAAAAAAATATATTCCTTCTATGTCGCAGAGACCTACATGTACAGTAAATCAGATCATTTACAGTAGAGAGCCAGTAAAGTGAATGTGATTCATGATTTTTCAAGTTCTTTAGTCTCCTTCCTTTTTTGTTGTCATGAACGGAGTACTTGTGCCATTTTGCATAGATCCTTGGTATTGTGGTTATAGCTCATGCAGGAGGGAGCAGGGGAGAGCATATTCATATGTATTTGTTGGCCAGGTTCTGAACATCGTTCTTGGTGAATTCTGTGCTGTCCACAGCAGACAGATGTTCAAATAGTTGAGTCATGTGTCGACGCTCTCCCTTCTCTAGTAGCATCAGTACAACCTGGAGTAAAGATGGAGGAGAGAAAAGGAATTTAAACCTCTGTGAACATAAATGCATACTGTATTGTGCGTCTCTGTTTAATCAGCCACTAAGATGTGACGCAAGATTACAGAGGTGTAGAAGACTGAGAAATGTGTCGTTGTTGTGTTATGGCTTAACATCAAGCAATGATGATGGTGGTTGTCAAGTACTGTGTATACAGTAGGCAAAATAACTATGCTTGTAGAGTACTGTAAAATACCAAGTAAACAAACCATCTAGAACAGGATCAAACGTAGATAGCACACTGGAGCAGCCCTTACAACGTTTTGATGCTACTGCATCTTCCTCAGAGTCATCATGACCCTGAGGAAGCGTCGTGAAACAGAACCACCTCTCGCCTCTGACCTCAGCGAATCTTTTAGTTACACCTTTTGTACTTGGAGTTTAGGTGAAGTATTTATAAAGAAGGTCATCTTACCGAGAACCTGTCAGCAGTGTGCAGGTGGTTGAGGTGCCGGTAGACCAGGTTGGGGTCTTTCTCAAGGAGGTGTGAGTCCAGAGCCTGCATAATGAAAGTGATGGTGTGGCCGTCCAGCTGGGTGCTTAGGTACTGGGGCAGCGTCTCCGGAGCGACAGAGGACAGCAGCTCTGCGCAGGCTGCGATGTTGCCTCTGCAGCGGGCTGCGTTCAGAGACTGGCCGAACTCATAGGCGTTAGTTGGGTGGAGGTTGATGGCGACCTCTTCTCCTCCTCCACAGTGGTTCTCTGAGCCGCCTGACACTGGCCTTGTTTCCTCGTCACCTTCAACCTGAGGAAGCAAAATGAACAGCGGTGAACAAGAGAAAGTGAGTTTATTATGTTGAGTTGAGCCGAGTTAAACGTTATGATCCTACTAACCTAGAAATAAATCCTACTATCGTACACTACCACCCTAGTATAAGACAAGGAAACTGATCTGTCTGTCCTGATCCGTTTGTGGGTTGACCATCAATCTGAACTTGCACATGATGATCATTGACCATTGGTATATGAAGTAAATTTTTAGCTCTTCCCAAAATGAAGCTGTTTAAGAACAATTAAGTATCTAGTGTGGGTAGAAATGCCCTCATCCATTTTTCTCCTCAGTGGGTTGACAAATACATCTCAAATTGCACACAGTCATGGACCATTGGCATACTAGATAGATAGATAGATAGATAGATAGATAGATAGATATAATTCTTCACATTCCCCAAATGTATTATGTTTATAAGTATTTCTGTGAACTCTCACTTAAATTAAGCTGTAGGTAGAGATGGGAGCAGACTCATGGGAGCAGTGCCAGGGTTAATATTGATGGGGAGTTGTTTCCAAATGTCTAATTGTGCTCTCCTCTTTCAGGTATTTCCGGGTAGAATATCTATGGATATTCAAACAGTATAAATAAAGTGTCCAGAACATTATCTAGGTCTAGTTTGTCAACCAATAATACATTTCTAATAGTCAATAATAATATCATGAATGTCCTGTTCTTCCAGAAATAAGGTTAGTGAATAATACTGTTAATCAGAGTCAGAGTTTTATTATTACTTCCACAATACTAGGCATAAAAGGGAGCAACATACTGTTCTCTGCAACTCATGGTGCTTGTCACATGCAACGCTGCCAGTGTTGTCTACCCGGAAATACATTTATGTGGTGATGTCATGATTTTTTTTTCTATAGTGGCATAGTATGCAGTACCTGGGCTTCACCTCAGATGGGTGTAGTTTTGAGTTTAGGCATTGTATCTGTGAGGTTAAGGTTAGGTTTAGCAGGCATTGACACTAAGGCTTGCCCACCTGCCCCCGGCAGGTAAATAAAACATCAGGGCAGGTGAAGTTGGCTTTCAGGTTGCCCGACAGGGCAAGTGCTCATTTGAGAGGGGACACAAATGTCTATAAACATGAGATATCTGTCTAAACACCTGAACATGGCCAGTGCGCTGTGTCTTCTGGTCTGTGGAATGTAAAATAAGAGCACTATTTACCTATAATGTGCTGTTTTTACTGTTGCTACATTTAAAAATAAAAAATAACAAGTGTGAACCCATAGACATATTCAATCATAGCTAAAGTATTTGGTATTTGGATTTGGAGGTATTGAGGTATGACATTTTATCGCACAGGCCCAGAAAGTAAAGAAATAAGTGTTAAATTGAGCGGTAATTAAAATCGTACCTATCATTTTATAAAGGACGATTTACTTTTCGGGCACGTGGGCATTACCTTCGGGCAAGTAGAACATGACCTGTACTTGCCCGATGGGCAAGTGCCTCTGAGACCTTAGTGTCAACCCCTGGGTTTAGGCATAGTTTTTGTTAGGTTATTATATGGTTAGAGTTATGGTATGGGAATAGGCATATTAGGGGCGGTCCCTGGGCAAAACACCCTGATAAGAGCGATATATACAATGGAGAAGAAGGGAAGTCTGCACACTGTTCTGTAAACTCATCAATATAATTGCCTAAATATAATGACCATAAACAATGAAAACATATAATCAAATGCACTACACAATATAATGGACAAAGCGTGGAAGCACAAAATCAATGGCAATGTATATATACAAACACCACACTTATTTTATACAGATGCTAGGTTCAGTTTACCTGGTATGGTATAGTTGTACATTTGTACAAAATGTTATTTAAATAGCATGTTGTTTGCTATAGTTGTCTATTTTATAGGTTCAATGCTCAATTTAGATAGCATGATGAATGCTAGGTTCATTGTTTACCTGTATTCTAGTTTCTTTAGCCACTGTTCTGTTCTTTCTGCATTCTATTTAGAGAATGTGATTATTTACCTTTTTTTATTCTAAGTCGCTGGATAAGAGCTTCGGCTAAATGCCTAACGGTACATTTGTACGGTACATGCCACCAGGACAATCTACTGCATCATCATCACAGACAACAACAGACTTGTTATGTTTTAAAATAGTATTTTTAAAAGTATTTTATCCAAATATGATTGAACACAAAAGAGAACACAAAGGAAAAGATGTTTAAGAAGCTCTAGGAAGCTGTTGCCTCAAACAAAGTTTACACATCTCTGACAAATCGCTGCCTTGAGACTGGTTTTTTTGCTCCAACAGTGAGAATAAGTACATCATGAGTACAGTGATCCACCCTCAGGCGTAAAGGTTTTACAATGTACTAGTAGGAGTAATCCTACTGTTTTGAAGTGCAGTGTGTTACTCCTCTTTTGTTTGTATGGCAGTAATACTATGGCTTAAGGATACTAGATTAGTTAAGAGATGAATGACAACAGGAGACAAAACTGAACAGAACAGAACAACGCCTCAAGGAAGGATTTAGGTGTTCAAAGTTTACATGCAGTAGTCTATCTCTTTCTCTAAGCTATCTTGAGACCTGTCTTGCACCTTTTATGGGCACTTTTTTTCATGGTTTCAGTGTTGGGATGGATACAAATATGTGATTTGACCTACTTATGATCCATATACAGTAGGTCCTCCTAATCAGTCTTAATGCTGTGTCTCTGCCTGTATGTTAGCACAGAGGTGTGAAACTGGGGGTGAAAGCATCAGCATTATTTTTTGTTCCCCTTTTCTGAACTTCATCAGTGTACAGTATTTTTTTTTTTTTTAAGATTTGTTTTTGGGCTTTTTATGCCTTTATTTTGATAGGATAGTAGACTGACAGGAAATGGGGAGATAGATGGGGAATGACATGTGGCAAAGGTTGTCCGGATCGGGAATCGAACCGGCGACGCCAGCAGGCATCATAGCCTAGTATGTGGTATGCGCCTTGACCACCAGGCCAGCGGGCGCCCCATCAGTGTACAGTATTAACTAATATCTACCCTTTCTGTGAATTCAAAGAAAACTAGAACTGCACTCTGTCAAGGTGCCAACTTGCAACTTGTGCACAAGTAGGCCAGGTATGGCCTACTTGTGCACCAGCAGAGCACGCCATGAGGTGCGTTCACCACTGGCATCACCACTGGCAATGCCAGTGACATCACCACTGGCATGCATCACAGCATTTCACAACGTGGCCAGAAATGCTGGTCCCTGATTGGGCTACCGACATACATACATACGTAGACATAAGCAGCCGAAAGCAGTCCTTGCGAGCTCTGCTGGCGCAAGTAATTTGGTGAAATATCAATAAAGTGGCACTCCGTTACAGGTGAAAACACAACTAAAGCGTAATTTATAAACTGTAGTATAAGCTCACAACAACATGTTGTTGATCGGATGTATTTGGTGCAGGACACCCACATGCAACTACACATAACTCAGGCTTAACGAAGAAAACCACACCATTGTGTAGTGAGCGTAGCTGCTGCTGATAGACCCACATAAATGGTAAATGGTGCATTTATACAGCACTTTTATCCAAAGCACTTTACAATGTGTATTACATTCACCCATTCAAACACACATTCATACACCGGTGGCGGTGAAAACCATGCAAGGCACCAACCCGCTCACCAGGAGCAACTTGGGGTTCAGTGTCTTGCCCAAGGACACTTCGACATGTAGGAGAAGCCGGGATTTGAACCACGACCCATGGATCATGGCTCTACCTCCTCACATGACGTGGCTTTGTGTGTATGTGTAGTTATGGGGGGGGTAAGTTGGAAAACTTACGTTGGAAACCCTTGAAAAAACATAAAGCCACGTATTGGAGCAGTTATCACCGCTCAAAACACAGTGTTGTACCTCAGTGATGGGTACGGTCCTCCTGGGTTTGGCCGGTGAGGAGGTGTTAGCCAAGCTCTGTCTGAGTAACAGTGTGACCTCCTCTAGCTCCTTCTCAGCCTCCTGGACGTTGGGGTCCTGCTGTAGCACTTCCTGTAGGTCAGAGCTGCACGCCAAGTAGTCCTAATTGTGGGGGACACACGTTCAAGTATGTTTATCGTAAAATATATAATACTGGTGGGGGAAAACTAGACACTGGCTCGGTCTCATTTATAAAGAGGCTTCCAACAGTAGGTACAATAGGTTGCTTAATTGTTTAGGACACAGGGCTGCATAGACTGTGTATCCTTGTTACGTACCTTGATTTCTGCAAGAATCAAGGACGTTCTACACAGCCAAGGAACTTAAGTGGCTTGGCTGTGTCTCAGAAGGCTGTGCGGTTTGGCTGGCGACTGTTTCACATCCCGTTATTTTAATGGTTTATTTAATTTGAACTTTCTTAGCTTTGGCCTCAACGTATTATTCAGAATAGAAATGGCTTTTTTTTTGGTATTTATTATTTATGTATTTATACATTTTCAAGTTTAAAGACAAGACAAGTACAATACAATCACACACATACAGTATACCCTCCCCCCTCCCTGTGAAATTGAGAAAGAAAAAAGGAAGAATAAATAAAAATGAATACATCAATCATAATACACAGAATAGAAATAGCTTCCTTGCAAATGAGACATGGCCACTGTGTAAGTTGAATATCGTCACTGTCGGGCAGAAACCTTGTATCTCCAAGTTTCAAATGTGTACATGCTTCAAGTCTGTCGCACAAAATAGTGAAAATAGCAGATTTACAAGCACACAAGGCCTCGCGGTGTGAGGTGTTGTGTGCTTGTATATCGTCTATTTTCACAATTTTAAATCATTTTTAAAATACAAAACAAACGGTTTTGGACATACAAGGTTTCCAGACAATAACGATATGCATAATATCCTGTCTGGTAAACAACGCATTGAGATTGAGCACAGACACCCATCCTACAACCCATCCATACAGGTACACCATCAGTCCAGTTCTGTCCCCCTGTCCTCACCTGGAGCCCTTTATAGGCCATGGCTCGCCTGTAGAAGGCCTTTTTATTTGTTGGCTCCAGTTTGAGTGCTGCGTCACAGTCCTGTTTAGCTTCACTGAACCTCTCCAGCTTCACGTAGCACAGGGCCCTGTGGAAACACAAGCAAACGACAACAAGGTTCTTCACAATCAATAGTATTTGACAACGTTTCGTTTCATCGAGGCAGAAGGGTGTAGCCTCCATAGTAACAAACACAATAAACACAGTGGAGATCCCTGATCTCCATAATGTCTATAGCTGACCTATGTCACAATGTTGTGACATCACATTGTGACATCACATTCCGTCCTTTTCCCTTGTATGCCCATATGGAGATCCCTGATGTCATCAATATGTCCATAACTTGGAATGCCCATATATGGACATATTGTGTGAGTCTCATGTGGTCTATAACATAAGACATCTATGATGTCAGATGTCAGTCATATCCATATTTGGGAAAATATTTTGTCAAATTTTGTCCAACTTAAACAACCAACTGCAACTTGAATCGAATATATGTGTCCCAATCTCCCTGAGAGCCAGTCATTGCAATTTTTTTCATTTTCATGTTTTCATTTCATTTGAAAGCTGGGGATCATAGCTACAAAATGATATATTGGTTGTGGAGATTGACCCAACAGTTTTGAAGATATGGCTTATAGAATGATGCCATGCTGAAATAGTACTTTTGAGATATTCAAGTTTTAAATAAATTTCTAACCTGCAATGACCTGACTCCGCCACATGGGGAGCAATCTTCAATTCAATCTTCAATTCAAAGAAGCTTTATTGGCATGAGAACACAAACGTTTACACAGTGGTGGAAAAAGTACCAACATTTTATAATAAAGTAAAGTATCAATTCTGCAATGTAGAATCACTCTGTTACAAGTAAAAGTCCAGAATAAAAAATGTACTTGAGTAAAAGTACAAAAGTATTGGTATCCAAATGTACTTAAAGTACCAAAAGTAAAAGTACAAAATGTTTGAAAATAGCAGATCTACAAGCTCACAACGCGTCGCACCGCAATGCGTTGTGAGCTTGTAGATCGTCTATTTTCAAATAGCCTTGGTATAACATAGGGCTAAAGTGGTTTATGTATGTTTTAAACTTTAGTTATTGCTCTCTAAAAAGATAATGCCACAACAGCATCTCAAGCATTATTGGGCTAAATGTAAAGACGCTACAGTGCGCCAACCGTGAAGCAGTTTAACCAATTTGCTACATACGTCTACACAAACGGTCAGATTACAAAGATAAATTGCTTAGTGAAGGCTCACAGATGTCACCATAGGGTACGCTCCAGCAGAATGTCCCGTAATGATCGTATTATTTAATGAGGAGCATTTTAATCCGATCGGTCGTCGTTTCCTTAAAAAGGTATTAATGTATCTAAGTGCAGTACACCTCGCAACCGATGGGGTCGCATGGCTGAAAAACAACAGAAAATGGCATCTGATCGGATTAAAATGCAGTTTATTAAACAATACGAAAGATACGGGTAATTCTGCTTGAGCGTACCATACTGTGACATCTGTGAGACTTCAGTAAGCACGTTATCTTTGAAATATGAAGGTTTTTGTAGACGTACGTAGCAAATAGGATTAACTGCTCAACACGAGGTTGAAGTGAATTTATTACGTGTGCAACAGGGCTAACTGTGCTAAATGTAGCATAATCAGTGTTTGTGTAACTTCAGTCAGAAGGATTATTTGACCTGATAATAAAACACAATCTACAGGCTTAACCGCCTCGCGTTGTGAGCTTGTAGAAGAGAGCAACAATAGAGTTGGGTCACGTTTTATTTGTTTATAGCCTGCAGCTAGCGCTGCAGCTAGCGCTAGCTAACGCTAGCTAGCGTTAGCCGTTAGCCACTCATAGCCAGTCAACCAGAATAGTCTACTCTAAAGTCAACTTTCCGACGGCGAGTGAACGATTGCATTCCATCCATGTTTTCTTGGCTGTCAATTTATTGTCCAAAAAAACAAACACCCTGAACGTTAGAATTAGATAGTTTAGGACGACACTGATCTATTCAATGCTAAGCTAACTCAGTGACAAAGGAAGCTTCCGCACCGGAGCTTCACAGAAGACAAACGCATACGTCACAGGCGCCTCCAGGCAGGAACGGATCATTTCACCAGCGTAGAAGAAGAAACAGCGGAAGAACGGCGGAAGAATAATAAATAATAATACACAAAATCATACATTACGTGGTTAATAATTGTTCATTTGGAACACACGTGGCATTAAATTAATGGGATAAATACTGTGGGTTGTTTCGCTAAGTAATGGAGTCCCGATATTACCGCATTTGGCTACAAACGGCTAACAAAGGCTGGCTAGTTAGCATTTTAGCTAATATAAACTGGGAGGACTAACAGAATTATGTACCGATCTCTCACATTAATTAAAAAAAGTCTTATTTACATGCAGAGTTAAGCTCTGGCGTTTAAGTGAAATGTAGCCTAGATATTATGAGATGCTGTTGTGGCATTAAAAAAAAAAAGAGCAAAAAAAAAAAAAAAATCATTTTGGCTGCAGGGAATAATGACAGTCCCCGAGATGACTGGCTCTCAGGGGTGCTGGGACACATATATATATATATATATATATATATATATATATATATATATATATATCAATATACAAGGCAATTACTATATTACATAAATGCCAGGTCGACTGCCACTCTAAGATCACCTGACTCCGCCACACCGAACAGCGCCTGGTTGGAACCAATCAGGGGAGCTATGGGTGGGATCAGAGCAGGACCGGGTGTGATGCGATCGAGAAGCGCCTGTTGCAGTTAGTTGCACTGTAGTTCTTTCACTATTCATCTGGACGAATTCTCTGGACCAAAGGCTTTTTCTCTGGATTCTCGGGTTGGGGCAGTAATTGAGTTAAGACTAAAGACCCTTAAGGCGTCTTACTGGTGTAATATAAATATAATAATTGCGTTAGCCTATGTTCTCATAGCAAAACTTGAGGACGGCGTGCAGAGCGTGTTTGGACACATAGCTGTCACTCAAGACAGCCGTGGGGGGCGTGTTTAGGTTGGCCTCAAGATTGAGTGGAGTGCAGTTTTGAAGCACGGTCAGTCAGCAGCTTGTACATGGCTAGGACAACAAACAAGATGCACGCACACACATGCACATATACTGTGGACACAAAGGGACTAAATTATTCCTGCAAGTGACTGTTTTCTTTCCTCTGCAGAATGAGAGGAAAGAGAAGTGGAAGGCCTCCCACAAACGTGTGAGAGAGAGAGAGAAAGACCAGAGATAGAACACAGAGAAAGAGAGGCAGAGAGAGGAGCTGTATGAGACCGACCTGTCTGCCAGCACAGTGGGTATCTTTATGTGTAAGGCATGATGCAGGTTATAATTAGACTCTTGACAAAAGGAAGGAAACAGCATTATGGGAGAAGCTAGCAGCTGTTTCCCTTCCCTCAGCCATCTTGTTCCACCTTGCCAAACAATATTCACTAATGTGGCTCGGTTGGCTGACTGGCTGACGTCATGGGTGGAATGACGAGGCAGCTAGAGTCGGTGCAGAATTGGAGACTAATCATGGCAGAGAACATTAGCTCATTCTGTGTCAGTTCATTCAAACGAATGAATGAATGTATTAGCATTTTTACAACATGGCTCTGCAGGGGTCTGTGTGTCCAGAGCGCGTGCATGTTTTTCATGCAAGGCTTGTGCCACCCCGTGGCCCCGCCCCCCCATCAGTGCTTCCCAGGCCCCTCCCATACCCTGCCCGATAAAAGAATACAAGATCACGCTGGCTGTCACAACACAAAACACCAGGCGAAGGAATTGCACAACGACACGCCAACGCTGAATTCACGATAGATACGGTAGATCATCCAGGTCCACAATTAACAGCCCATATTCCACAGTTTTCATATTCATTTTACACTGGGGGTTATGGTTAGACAAGACAAAGAAAGACACTACAGGCCGTTAACACCTATTCACGTGAGTTTCATATTCATTGCACACTGGGGGAACACGTTTGCCATGGGACACCGCTGATTGATAGGACATTGAATAACATCATTTCATTTCATATTCATTTTAGACCGCGAGTTAAAAACAAAGACAAAGAAAGTCCTATAATGCAAAAACACTAATTCCAACCTTAATGCAAAAACAGAAAACACCAATTCCATCCTCTCTACCATATACAGTATACACAATCTAAAATAACCACTTTCATTTGAGTAGAAGTAAGCCGTGTCCCCAATGATTTTTATTTATTGTATTATTAACATGTATTTCATCCATGGCACCCCTGAATTATACTGTTAATTTATGTCATTACCCTACATAAAATATGCAATATCTGTTTCCATTAGAACAGACTGAAAATAAAAGTTGACATTTAACCACTTGAACCCCAACATCGCTATTCTGGGGGCGAACGTTCACCAAAACTAGACGATCAACAAGCTCAAAACTCACATCGCATCACTACAGATAGTTATGACCATCAAGCACTTGGTTGAAAAAGGCTCTCAATTTCTTTCTCAATGCCTGTGGCATTGTGTGACAAGTTCTAACAACTGCACAAGTTAAAGAAGTAGTTCACACACACACACACACACACAAAAAAAGAAAAATACTTATTTCTATCGATTACACACCCCATGAAGCCTTGAATTCATGGCAATAATCAAATTATTGGCTTGTGCATAGCGGAATAGGATGGGATAGGTCTACGCACCTGTATTTTAACATTGTTTTATTATTATTATGGTGGTACTGAGGTGGTACTTGGTGTAAAAAGGTTGAGAACCACTGCCCTAATCACAATGAACCAAACAAAATGGTGATTGTCAAAACAACAGTTTACTGTGTGAAAGTGAAAGTGATCTGATAGGACCTCTGACCTGTTGGTGTAGACAGCACATTCTTCAGGTTTTATGGTAAGGCATTCACTGTACTTCCCCAGGGCTTCCTGGTATTGGCCTTTCTTCACAAAGTCATTTCCTTCCTGTTTCAAAGATGTGAAACGAACTTCTGCTCTTCTTGCTGGAAGACAAAAACATTTAAAGAAATAAAAGCAGAACAAAATAGTTACTTTACTGAGTGCATTCATCTTTAATTTATTTGCCTTCCATAATACCCCAAAATACGATTGTGAGATTAACTCACAGCTGAATTGATCCTGCCACCGTTTCCCTGAAACCCATCGCACAAGCCAAGGTTCTCTCCCTTTATGAATTGCACAGTTCAAACTGTGCAATTTAATGCAAGGTTAGCTCAACTTGCGGTGTGACAGTCAAGTCAGCGATCCTTCACTGTGAAGAGTGAAGGCTAATCAATTTGCCCTGTCCTGGGAGAGGGGGGGGGAATACTGCCAGCACCTCCCTTGTTCCATTAGTCAGAGTTTAAAAATAACAGCTGCAGTGTGGCCTTTACAGTAGGTTGGAGAGAAACTGCTTGGTCAGGGAACCATGGAGATGGAGAGGTGCTTTATTCTTAACATCAGCCTATAGTAGGTACCGGTACCTCATTTCCATCTCATCTAGAGCAGCAAACCTATTAGGTCGAGACTCAACAGAGAAATTAGACGTTTGCCTGGGACACAAACTAGTGAAAATAGCAGATGAAATAATAATAATTAAAAACAAAATGTAGGAAACCAAAAATGAAGGGACCCATAAAAATGTGTCCACGACCCACAAATGGGTCTCGACCCAGTGTGTGTGTGTGTGTGTGTGTGTGTGTGTGTGTGTGTGTGTGCGTGTGTGTGTGTGTGTGTGTGTGTGCGCGTGCGTGTGTGCGTTCGTGTGTGCGGCCGTTCAGCACTGTTTGTGTGTGCGGCCGATCAAGCCGTTGTTTCTCAGCCATGATGAATATAACAATGAGAAAGAACAAAGCAAAACTTTGTTGAACCAAAGGCACGTATAATACGCCTGTTGGTCTACTTTTGGTTAACGTGGCATTAAGCTCCGCCTGCATGTAAATGACATGTTGTGCATGATAGTAAAAAGGTTTAATATGAGTTGATTCAATATGGGTGCAGGTCTGCAGGAAGACATGCGTAAATGTCATACTAAGCGTAGTCTTGCGTAGCCAGAGAACTATTCCACATCTCCGAATGCTATATAGAGTCTGGAACTACAGCTCCTGAACGGCAAGTAATGGAAGCTGGCATTTCCGTTCATGAATATATATTTTAAATTATTATTTAGATTAAAAAATCACACCCGTGTGAACTGAGCGGTGGTTTACCCACCAACCCCTCCCCCCTTCCCCCCTGTGTGTGTGTGTGTGTGTGCGTGTGCGTGTGCGTGTGCGTGTGTGTGTGTGCCTGGCCTGGCCTGAAAACAGCGCCCCTCCCTTAACATGTGTGGTCATAAAAGGTACTACACCACAGGCTTCAGGCTACATACAGACCCACCCACCCACCCACATACAAACATACCTACACACACGGCCACGCTATGGAGACGGTGTGACCACCGCTCAAAAATGTAAATAATGGACACGGTTAAAATGATGCCAGAAGGAAGCATCACAGCATGGGCTGCTTTTTGATCCGTCCCAGCACAGCATTTCACTGTCAACACTTTTCAAAAATCTACAAACTCACAATGCATCACAATATGATGCACTGTGAGCTTATAGAGAACCCCCCCGGACCACTGAGTTCAATGGACCATTGACGGACCGTTCAATGGACCATTGACGCCATCTTGTGAGGTCCACGCGATTAAAACAACACATGTGACATTGGGTTGTCTTTCTTGATTCATCATACAATGAAGTATGTATTTTTGGATTTCAAGAAAGCATTTGACTCTGTCAGCCATCAGGTCCTCTTGTCCAAACTAACACATTTCAACTTGTCCCCAGAGGCCATCAAATGGTTTACATCATACCTATCAAATAGAGAACAGTGTGTGAGTATAAATGGCATCAAGTCTCCTTATCACACTTGCTCGGTTGGTGTCCCCCAGGGATCAATAGTAGGACCAATTCTGTTTTCTCTGTTTATAAACGATCTACCTGATGTATGTAAAGATGTACATATTCAGATGTACGCAGATGATGCTGTTATACTGACTCATGGAAAGAGCTATGCAGAGGTGTCAACGGTTTTAACTTCTGTTCTGACCAGCGTTCAGGACTGGCTTACAGACTCATGCCTGCTCCTGAATGCAAAAAAGACGGTCTGCATGGCTTTTTCCAAAAGACCAGTTGTGATGGAATCATCAAATGTGTTTCTGGGTGGAGAGGAACTTGAACTTGTGTCAGAGTTCAAGTACCTCGGGGTCATGTTAGACTCAACCCTAACCTTTAAAAAACATGTAAAAAAGGTTACAAACACAATCAAGTTCAACCTTCAGAACTTTAAACAAATCAGACCTTTTTTGGCAGTTAGTGCTGCTAAATCGTATCTCCAATGCATGATCCTATCACACATTGAGTACTGTTTTACAAACTGGTCTTGCACAGGTATAACGACTCTCAAACCCATTGAACAGCTATATAAGAGTGCGCTTAAGGTATTCGATAGGAAACCCCACTCATATCACCATTGTAATATTCTTCAGAGGTACCGTTTTTTGAGTTTCGCTAATTTTAAGGTATTTAAACAGGTCAGTATCATATATAAGACCCTAAATGGTCTATGCCCACCTCCCCTAAAGGAATTCATAAAAAGGAAGCCTGATAGAGGACTCAATACTAGAGCAATCACTAGAGGGGATTGCGAAGTACCGTACCGGGTAACCGCTTTTGGAAAAAACACCCTTTCAGTGCAGGGATGTTCAATCTGGAATGACCTACCTCTAACAATAAGAGACTGTTTGTCATTTCCATCCTTCAAGTTCAATCTAAAAAAATGGTTAGTTGACAATCAAACCTGTGACCATGTATAGTTCTAAGAGTACAGCTCATGCCATGTACGTATATTTTTAACTATCCTTTTTTAATGTAGGGTACTGTTAGTAATATGTGTTGTTTTGTTGTTTTTTTCTTGGTTCAGGAAAAATAGTATTTGTATGTATGTTCTTAGGCGCCCTCTCCTAATGTAGGGTTACTGTTTGTTGGTATGTATTGTTTTGTCTTCATGTGGGGACTACGGATGAAATTTAGCTTCTTGCTAATTCCGGCTTATTTACATTGCATTCATGTAGTGTTCATTAATATGCATTGTCCCGTCTAAATAAACAAATAAAGTAAAGTAAGTAAAGTAAGTATATATATGGCTTTAACACACCTGCGTCTATAGCAGCCTTCTCTGCACGGGCCTGCAGGACCTCTGCGCTGGGTGGCTCCTCTCGGCGGTGCTGCTGAGCCGACAGAGGAACTAGAGGAATTTCCGGCAGCTGCGCCCTCCAATCAGGACCGTCCTGATCTATCAGCAGCCTTGTGATCCTGGAGAGACGACAAAGTGGTGATGCATGGGGACAGACACAACAATATCACTTAAACGCACACAGACAGGCACACACATGCAGAATGAAGACCTGTTCAGAGACGTCTAAAGTGAGACGCCCCCCTCGATGCCCCAGGGGTAAAAAAAAGAAACCCCCAACAAAAGCTGGACAAGCACCAAGCTGTTTGCTGTTTCTAAAGTGTGCAAACTGTTCCAACAAGTTCATACGCGCAAGGCAGCAGAACCAGACGTGATTGTAGCGAGGATGTTCAGGACAACACAGGAATATGGAGTCACAGATATTTTCAACCAATACCTTGCAGAAAAAAGCAAAGTAACTGCTTGACAGGCAACCCATAGCACTTGATTCCATATTGACTGCAAATGCTTTGAGAGCTTGTCGAAGACCTATAATGATCATTATTTATATAGCACTTTTCATACATTGAAATGCTCAAACTGTTGTACAATACAGAAAAACAGATGAAAAACAATACAGCAAAAGTCAAAACTGCAGGACCTAGACCCCTAATATGCCTACCAACAAAACATATCCAGACAGAGTCACAAGTTCACAACCCACACCTGGAGAAAATTAATTCATAGGTGAGAATGCTGTATATAGATAACAGCTCAGCATTCAACACCCTAGTCTCCTCTCCTCCAGACTTGAAACCAAACTTAGGCACCTTTAACACCTCTGCCCCAGACCCTCAATAATAACTAGACCAGGTCAACCTGGTTGTGCCAGACCCCCTGTCTTTCATCATCATTTATGACATCATGCCTTTTGTAGGCATGTCATCATCATGTCATCATCATATATACCCTTTATATAGAAAACCCGGACAGACCGACATTTGCTTATGTAGGCCTACCCATTTCATGGGTCTGGCAATAATTATAATAATAATAAAAATATATTGGTCCTGGACCAATCAGTGACGTCTCGATTGGGGCCAGATCAAGTCAAACCATGACTAGTCAGATCTGGCCTATAATATCACCTGATTTCAACCAACATAAATCCTGCCCACGAAAACGGACGTCTTGGATTAATCAGAGGGGATCCGATCGAGGCCAGATAAATATCATAACTAGTCAGATATGTCCCAGAATATAACCTTACATGCTCATATTTCAACTAACATTACAAACAATAACAATAATCCATAAGTCCATATGACGTCCTGGGCTGGTAATGACGTCAAGATCATCCCCATATATGGGCTGCGATCTGGCATGGTTCTGATCGTCACCGGAGGACGTTATCATAACGTCATCATGACGTCATTTGGCTTGCAGGGAGGGCTGCGTTCCAATAGCCTCCTTCTCTACTCCATGTATGTACTGTACACCTGACCACGCACACCTCCAACTTAGTGTTTAAGTTCCCTGATGACATGACAGTGATAGTCCTGATCACTGACGATGATGAGACTAGTAAGACACCTCAGGGTGACATGGCCACCTGGCCAACCACAGCGTTTCTCTGACGATTCTAGTTGTTGTCATTCTGGGGGGAGTTTGTTCATGTTTTTGTGAGGGTCTCAACCCTAGGAGATATGGGGAGAACATGCAAACTCCACACAGAAAGGCCCTATCGCCAACCCCACCTAGGGTGTGGGCGCTGATGACGCGGAGGGAGGAACACACCGCCCATATATGTAAGGGCCAGTTCACCTCTGGGACAACCAGATCTTATTTTATTGTTGTTTGGAACACGATCAACACGATCCTGAGTTCTTTTTTGTGTTCAATCTGTGTTTTTAGATATTTTAGTATTTCAGCATGAATGATGATGCATGATCAAACAAGAATAAAATAAGATCTGGTTGTCCCTGAGGTGAACTGGCCCTTTAATAATGTCCTTAATATTGACAATATAGGAATCTCCATATATAAAACTTTAATTAGTAATGCCAAGCAGGGCCTTGGTGAGTTAGGGCCTTGGTTTGATGCCTGTGGATCTCCATATATGGGCCATATATGGTACCCTAACATTCTCATTTTCGACCTGGAATTTATGACATCAGAAATCTCCATGTATGGACATAAAAGTTTTTTTTCTTTTTCTGGGAATGACCATATATGGACTTTTATACCCTGAGAAATCTCGTAGCTTGTCTGACTGTCAGTACAGGAAGTGATGTCACGTGACATCCTTTTTATGCCCATATATGAGTCATTCTGTACCACATTACTGTGACTCACTGACATCACACTGACATCACTTCCTGTACAGACAGTCAGACAAGCTAGGAGATTTCTCAGGGTAAATGCGACCTTCGACACAAGGGTGTCATGAGAACAACATGGCAACGATTGTACTCTTATGTACCTGTACACAAGATGTAACAATAACCTTAAACCCAGAACATAGAGGAATATTGTTAACCAGGGCCTATAAATCCCTGATAGTCCCTGGCACACATCTCCCAGGTGAACTTCCTGGTTACATAACAGAGGGCACATGTTGCGAGGGCCATAAATAGCTCCTGGTTGGAGCTGGAGCCGACAGCATAAGCTGTTAACCACTAATTAGTCATGAGATGTGCTGTCCAGGACACTTCACCTGGTTTGATTTTTAGCTGGCGCAAATATGAGTTGGTGAAAAATGGGGGGACAATCCAGCGGTTTAACACATCAGTAATTTAACATTTTGATCAAAGACACATTTACAACAAGAAAAGACAGCTGTACAGACCAACCTGCTTAAAGCTCAGCTGAATGAAGAATAAAGCCTCATCTTCGCTGAAGATAACAGATTAACAAGCAATTGAAAATGCACTGTTTTTGGTAAGCAACACTGCTGTGTAATGAAGCATAACTTAGAGTCTGTCCTATCAGCTCTCTGTGTCTCTGTGACATCACCTCTGTGACCCCCACTGTGAGGTAAAAGGTGAATGATAATACCTGTTGACGCTGTCGTTTGCTGCCTGGACACTGTTATCTATCTGCAGGACAGTCTTGTAATCCACGTAGGCCTTGCGGTAACGTTCCAGCGTCTCGTAAGCCATGGCTCGACGGAGGAGGGGCTTGAGGGAGAAGGGTTGCAGTTCCAGGGCTCTGGACAGTAATTATAGACATAATGAGAGGGGTTAAGGATCAGGCCTGCTATACGTAGACAGTGGTGTCTGTGCACAAATTGCTGGAGGGCACAGAGCTGTGCAGTAGCATGAGCATGTTTGACAGATTGAAAGTCAGTGATTGTGTAATTGGTATAAGGTACATGGGCATGGGTATGGCTTTGTGGAAAGTGGAAACACACAAACAGTGTGTTTGTTTTCCTTGAAGAAGGCTGTGGGACT